>NW_004524840.1:459506-470797 GCF_000260255.1 Octodon degus
CTTAGACATTCAAAAATACACACTTGAAAGAAAATGTCTTTTCTAGTATTTTACCTGTCTATTAGGTCAGCAGGGTTTTGACTCCTTGGGCTCCAGTGGAAATAGGTCATTCCATTAGTTGTCTATCTCTTGGCTCTTTAAATTTAATAATATCAGGGCCAGTGAGATGGCTCAGTGGAATAAGTGCTTCTCTAGCAAGCACAAGGGTCTGAGTTCAATCCCCAGTTCTGAAAAAAAAAATTAACAATATCATATTTATCTCAAAATGTAATAGCAGCTGGTGATGCTACCTTTCATTAGAAGTCAAAGCTTGGTTTAATTCATAAGTCTGAGTAAGTCCTCTAAAGACAATGTACATAATAGGATCATCTAAAGATCTTCTAAGATCTGACTTTATCTGCTTTAGATCACAGAGAAAAAGGCACATTTACTTCTCTAAAGGATATCATCCTTGAGGAACTTGTCTACATTCAGCTAAGGATGGGTGTAGCCTTGTGGAGATCTGGATGACACCTGTTGTAGAAGCCCACCTTTCAGAAAGGCAAATAGGGGAAACCTTACTTTCAGTAATGGTGGGTGAGACTGTGATTAACATGGTCTTGCCCTTAGGCTCCAAAGATTAGGGAGGAGCAGCCTTAGGCTCTGGGATAGTGAATGCCTTCAGCACCTGAACTGCCTGGTTCTCTTGTAGCTCACATCTGCATTTTAAAACTAGGTAACAGTGACTTTCTTAATGCAAACAAAATCTGAACATAAGACATTTTTTAACATTTTCCTTTTCCTTTTTGTAGTATCATTCTAGTTATAAAGCAGTGTCATAGTTGACACATTCCTCTGCATTCCATTTTGGCTCTAGGCCACCTACATATTCCACATACATAGGCCACATACATATGCAGAAAAATATTATTATTATCATTGTCATTATTATTTTGTATTAGGGAAGGGTCTACAGGGTGTTAAGGGTCTCATTACTAGATCAGACTCATAGTGATCTGCCTGTTTACAGCCTCCCAAGAGCTGAGAAGCCACCATGCCCAGTCTCAATTGCCTTCTCAGTGCACCCTGGGGGCAGGGCTGGCACAACACACCTGGGGATTGAACCCCTGGCCCCTGCGCCTGCTTGCAGGTGCTTTAATCTGCTGACAGAAAAATATTAAATGGCTCTATTTTAGTGTGTATGAATCAAATGTCTTCCAATGTGTAATGATGTACTCTAAAAGAGTAGGAGATTTTGACTGTGAAATTCCCATAACTTGGAATGCAAAAAGAGAGAGTTCTGGGCATCCCCACCTTCTAAGTGATTCCCCCTCAAGGCATCCCCTGAGTAGACCACTGCAGATCAGGTGGATGCTCTTGGAGAGCGGGGAGACAGGATCTAACTAGCCTATCCACCCTCAAACTGGTGCATAATTTTTGTCTTCTGAGAATCTCACAAACCGTATGAACCGTGCATTTACTCTTATTGAATATTAGTAAATATGTTACAATTGGTCGGGTGACAGTAATGTCTACAGAAGGAAGCATAACTGTTGTATAAAATGGTGTGCTGGAAGCAGAGCACTTTCCCTGTCATATTGTAAAAGAGATCACCTTTAGAGGTAGACAAAAGAAACAATTGACTGGAAGAAATTTGCCCAGGGCGATAGGGCAAAGAAATCTCCAAGACACTTATGTTGTTCCATCTAGTCACCAGGGCAGCCTTTCTTATTAAATCTTTGGGGCCCACAGGTAAACTTACATTTATCATCTAGCCATCACATTTTACCTATTGGTAAGCACATATTATTTGAAGGCTGACAAAAATCCTTTTTACTCTTAGTTAACATATAAAACACAGGTATAAATCATTTCTCTGATGACCGCTGTAGAATGTAAACTATTGCAAGCTGCCTCAGCCTAATTTCTGAAGGAGTGACTCATTAAGTTGTTCTACTGAAAAACTCAGAATTCCTAGTTTACTAGAAGAAAAAAAGTATAATAGATAAGCGGAGATTTTTCAGTGGTCAAGAGCCAGTTTCCACCAAGCACTTTTAGGTATCTGCCAGAAAGTAGCCCTGGCCATGACCCCTCAGGTGTTCTCAGTTTCTGTTGTCCCACACAACCAGAGATCAGTCTCCAGAAAGGAATCCAGCTGTGTCTCTGGTCAGCATTCCATCAGCCATAGGCTTCAATGGGAATTCATCAAAAAACAGCTGGAGAAACCTGTCCTCTGCTTCGAAGAGTGGCAGCTGCTCTAGGAGCATTTACTAGCTGGCAGAGAAGCCACTGTTTTATAAGGGATAGTTAACAGCCTAAACAAGATTACCTAGCACTTTAGAGTAAAGGTTTTAAAGTCCATAACTTAGCTCTTATGCACCTAAATAACTAGACCCAGGAGAAAAGGTTGGAGATCCTCCTTCACACTAAATGTGTTTTGGTCCCATAAGAGTGCTGCTTTTGGAGATAGCTCCTTCTGGTGTCACCCAGAAGTTGGTTCTCTCCACCATGCCTCAGGTTTAGCCTCCCAAAGGAGACCTGCCCAGAGCACTAAGCTGGGACCTGGCTTTTATATGTGTCCTGGATGGGCATAGTCCTCTTTGTCTCATCTGACCCAGAGATGGGGGATGTGCCCTTTTTCTAAAATGACTTCCCTGTCTTAGGTGTTAATAAACACTCATTTTCTAAGGGTTTCACTTTGTTGGGACAGTCTATATCTTTTTCCTAATTTTACATGCCTCTAAAAAGGAAAGTGTAAAGAGATAGGAATATTAGGAGTAAGATCAAAGAAAGGAAACTAAAACAGAGCAGGCCTGACACTACCTCTAGCATGTAGAGGGGGATCAGAACAGTCTGTCCCAGTGAACCTGCCCTACAAGTCATTAAGAATGGTTGCCGACCTAATGTCATTTAGTTGGCAAAGGAGTCCTGTGTTTCATATACAGGCATGTATATTTTCTAAGTCTGAGCTAGATTTAAAAGTCCAATTTTATAGAAGTTTATATAAAGTCCACTAGGAGGCTTACTAACGTTACTCTGTAGCGCAATTGTCTAAAGTCAAGCTAGGAATACCAGTACATTTAGCAACTAGTTCAAATGCAACATATACAAGTACAAAATAATCATAAAATGATAGTAGAGAAATATCATAACCTTGTAACATTTCTATGGCTTTTAAAAATTTTTAACATTTCTATGTTTTAACTGAGATTTACCAACAACATTTTGACCAACATTTTAATAAAACCATATAAAAGACAAAGCATAAGCAATTTTAACAGAACTATGTGAGACAAAACTGTATGAAGCCTAACATGAGCAATTATGAGTAATGGGCAAAGACATCAATATTTGAAGCATAAAAATTTGTCACCTAAGTGAGTCCCAATTTAGGATCTATGAAAGAAAATCAAATTTGTACCTCCATCCAGTAATCTCTGTGCTAACCTCCAAATGATACAGGGATCAAAACTGATCTTGGGTGGATGACCTCCAAACGATATAGGGGAAAAATGAAACTCCCAACCTGATAAGTGCCTGGGATGAGCTCGTGTTCTCTAAAACCAAAGAATGAATTTTAGGAAGCAACAGAGGTTATGAGCAGAATATATTTATTAAGGGAAAGAAAGTTTCTGTCCAAGAGAGGGACAGAGGGGGTCCCAAGCAGGTTGTCCTCCCCAAATTTTAATTAAAAGATTAAAGCCTTTGGTTTGAGTAGGCTCTTATATAGTGAGTTGATATTGCAGAAACACTGAGCAGATTTAATCCAAGTCTGGTTTTCAAATCTTTTCTACATGCAGCTCACTTGCTTTAATGTACTGTTTTTCTCTCAGTAGCTTATTAGCGTGTTCCCTTGGAAGCTTTGAAGATTTTTCTTCTATTAAAAAAACATATTCATGTTTACAGCAGCACAGCTAAATCTTGGAAGCAGCCTATATGCCCAGCAACAGCTAAACAGATAAAGAAATGTAGTATTTATACCACATGTAAAGTACTACAAAGAAAGATAAATTTAAGTCATTTGTAAGCAAATAGATACAACGTCCAACCACATTTTAAATATAATCAATGTTTGGTATATCATGTCAACTCTTATATGAGGGACAAGAATAGATAATAGGAAGTAGGGAGACAGCTGCTTCTCAGAAAGGAAGAGGAGTGAGAGACGGTGGGACAGGGAATGAAAAAAGGAATGAAGATATGTGCGTACAAGCACCCGTCCCTGGGAGGAGTGTAATCACTCGGTACTGCAAACATGTCCTGATAAAAAATCAATGAAAAAATGTAAGAGCTGTTTCAAAGTGCTACGGTACTGCTCTTTCCTCAGAAATCTCAGTGAGATAGCTTTGACTGACCAAGTCTCTGACAGTGACTATATAGAAACTGCAGGAAGAAAGGTATGAGTCTCTCCTTGAAGAGAGGGTGCTTGCCAGGCAAGTGACATGCTCCTCAGTGAGTCATACCAGTGTAAGTTTGATGTTTATACTTGTTAATATATACATTTCATTTTTTAAGTTGATTTTGTCTTTTTGAGACAAGGTTTTGATATGCTGTTCAGTCTGACCTCACTATGTAGCCCAGCCTGCCCTTGAGCTCCCAGCAATCCTCCTACTTCAACTTCCTGGGCAGTGGGGTTACAGGTGTGTGTTTCTCCACTCAGGAAAAGAAACATTTTCAGTCAGAATAAAATTGTGATTTTCATGCAATATAAAATGAACATATATTAGAGAATCAGGAATTTATAAGGGGCACAACAGGTGTCTCTTTTCTTGGTTGAAAAGGGAACCAACACTTATAATCAAAACATGTGGAGTGAAGTTACCAATAAACTCAAAGTGGCAGAATGGGTCACCTTCCGCATGCAGCCAGTGTGCCTTTCTATGCACAGGAATTATTGGAATGCACAGATTCTTTTTCTGTACTGAATCACTTCTATGTTTCAAAGGTTATGAAATAGACTCATCAGTGTAGACACAAGCACAGAGAGCCCACCCAGATAAAGCTTGATGGGACACTTAAATTTGAAAATCTTTTTTTTCTTTCTTATTGTGTATCCTCTGTCTAGGATATTTTAGGAACACCTGGTGCCTTGTAACGGTAAAAAATTAAGATTCAGAAATTATCTAGTGAATAAAATCAGTTGCTGACACCTATGGGGGGGTACTAATTTTTCTCTTTACTATTCATAGTTCTTAGAGTGAACACTCTATTCAAAACAGAAATTAACAAAAAAAAGCAAACAGAAGTTTAATAGCATCAATGCCTTGCATATACCTTACCCAAAAGCTCAAAAGCAGTGGCTTTGGGAGGACAAATATCAAAGAGCTAGCTTTGAATTTTGGCTTAGATGCCATCTTGCTTTGAAACAGAAGGATTCAGAGAAAGCTGACTGTGGTACACGTTGGTGAGTTTTCCACTGAGAAGGATTTCTGGTGATTTAGTTGTTCTCTTCATATAGAGAAGGCATTTTTAAAATGATACCTGTGAACTAAGCAACTGCACTGAAGATTTTCTTTGCATGTATAAGTTTCCATTACAAAAATATAACTTTTATCCTTCCAAAAGCTATTCTTGTATCTACAGTTTCTCAAAATGATGTCAAAGTGACATATTCTGGTCTACTACATATCAAAGATAAGCATATTCAGGAATCCCTACAGGTCAAAAACAATACCACTCAGGATTTAGTGCTATAGTTCATTTTGGATAAAAATATAGAAATCAATGCCTCCTTTCAGATTATGGCATTACTTAATTATTTGACACAAACCCAAAATGTCATTCTATTTTCTATAAATTACTGATGAAATACAATACATACTCCCCGAATAGTTTGGATGAGTTATGTAACTGCCAGAAGTTTCCTTGTAATTTATAGATCCATCTGTATAATAACAGTGATAATAAAAGTGTTATAGCTTATATCTAGATGGCACCGAAGTCCAGCATAAGCTGGACTTTGGAAGGTGATTGGATGGCTGACTTGCTGCTAGGTGGGATCTAGTTGGAGGAGGTCCAACGAAGAAGTTCTTTCTGGCTCCTCCTTTGACTATCTCTGATTTCTAGTTACCATGAGACATGTTGGGTATTGTGTCTAATTAATGAAGAAGTAACTAAGACCAAAGCCAAAATAATACTAATAAAAATTGAAATACTCAAGTCTTATTGGCCCCTTAACATATGCCAGATGTGGGCCTGGGGAGATAGCTCAGTAGAATAAGCATTTGCCTGGCAAGCGCAGGGTCCTGAGTTCAATTCCTGGTACCACACACACACACACACACACACACACACAAATAAATAAATAAAAAAGAAATAAATAAATAAAAACATGTGCCAGATATGCTACAAAGTGTTGCATTTAAATTTTTTTTAAAAAATAAAAAATAAAAAGTAAAATTAAAAAAAATTAGTTTTCATAGCACCACATATAAAGGGCAAAATTATGTTATGGAGTACAAGCTCATGTCTTCCTTACCCTAAGTTCCTCTTTTCAGTAAAAAGGAAGAGACTAAGCAAGTACAGTTTTTGAATGATCTTAAAGATAGTGTCTCACAAGCGATGTGGTTCTGTGTATCAAGCAGCACACCTTTTGGTTGTCCCTCTTTTTGGTGTCTGCTTTCCTTAATACCTTGACTTCTTTTCCCTTAATGTTAAATTATGGATGGCTTTATATAATTGATTACATTTAATCTCATACTGTGTTCTTTGCATTCATCTTTCTTCTTTCTTCTTCGTCTCTGTTGTTTTCCCTGCTTTGTATGCTTCAGGAGTCCACATTTGACTACACAAAAAGAAGGACCTATTCCAAGTTTGACCTTGAGTTTGTGGATATACTAAGGAACTAATCTTAGTAAATGCTGCATTTGTTTTATAGGTGACCTATTCTGATTGTCCATGTAGGTCACTGGCACTTCTATAGTAAGACACAGATCAACAGGGAATAATATAACAAATTAATTTAACCCAAGTTTTATGTGACATGGGAGCCTTCAGAATGCAGACCCAAAGACCTAAGGAAAACTGTGACTTTTATGCTTGGATATGAATAAGAATGGCTAACTGTGTTCAAATGTAACTGGACAAAAGTTTGTGACCTAAAGGGTTGAGTGGGGGCTGTTAGGATTCTTCTTGGGCCCTCTCTGTGGCTCTCCTTCCTCCTGTGTGGGCAGCTGTCCTTCTGGAATGAAGGTCTAATAAGCTACTGATAAGGTACATCAGATAATTTCTTTATGGCCAGGACCTACACAGAAAGGTGGCAGAAAGATAGAGTCATATTTTATAGTTATATGATCTGCTACAAGGAGAAGGAGTCTGGCTTCTCTGACTCACATTGGGGAAGAGGAATTCTAGTTCCTGTGACTGATTTCAAGTAAGACTTAAGGGCAAGAAGGGGGTGGTAGAAAGTGACCAGAATTCGTGCTTGGTCTACAGCAGCTTCTGAGGACTTTCATCGTCCCTTAGCTCAAATATCTAGCATTAGAAAGCACCATACTTTGGAGTATAGTTTTCTCACCACCCCTCCAAAGTCTCATATTTATAGTTGTAAACCCTATCTTACTCTGCATTTCTATTTCCTTGCTTTGCATTGTTGTAAAAGGAAAACAAAAAGCAGTCATAGTAGGGGCACTGTGTAAAACCAGTCCACTTCCCCAAGCCTGACTGTGAGCTCTCTCCACCCTCGTAGTGGAAAGCGTTTAGAACAAGGAAGTAGCATGAGTCATAGGTGTTGCCACACCCTCAGAAAACCCCCAGCTGTATCTTCCTCTTGTGCTGTGGTGGTTCTTTCTAGCCAAGTTCCTAGGTCACAGAAGCTAAGTTTTTGAACAGATACTCTAATTTTCTGTAAAAAATACAGAATCTATTTTATTAGGTACAGCAACAACATGAGAAATAAATCCAGGTACAAAAAAATATTTGAATGAATAGCATAAGAATGCCTCCATTTACAGGCTAGTTGTTCAAAAGTAGGACTAGAGTTTGCAGTTCATTTTTAAAAGATATTGTACTTAATTATATTCAGGTGTTGTGCATAAGCTGTATGAAGAACAAATGAATTTTGCTTGGGTCCCCTGGCAACCATGAATCTTATTTCAGAAGATACACAAGATATCCATTATCTATATGCAAACATTCCTAAATGAGAAATGTCAGAAACAGAAAATATTTCCTGTACCAAGCGTTTCAAATAAGGGGCACTCAAATTGTGTACATTAAAAAACAACAGTAATAACTATGTTGATTCTTTCTTTCCCTACATCTTCCTGTCAGCTACTATTTTCATTACTATATTTCTGCAGCACATAATAATTACATTCATCTTGGGGAACTAGTGCATGCACACAAAGCATCTTGATCATTTTTAATCTTTTATTCCTCTGGCCTCCCCTCTTCTTTCCCTAGATCCTATTCCCATCTCCCCAGAGTGTCTCTCCTCATTTTTTACTGTCTCTCCTTTAGTTTGCTCTTCAAACAATTTATACTTTGAGTGTCTCATATTAGAGGAAACATGGCATTTAACCTGGTGTCTGGTTAATTCCCCTTAGAATTGTGTTCCCTAGATCCAACAAATTACTTAAATGTGTAATTTTTATGACTAAGTTATACTCCATTGTGTATATATACACCATATTTTCTTTATTGATATTTTCAAAAGAGTTACAGTGCTATCTGCACATATGGCAATTCACAATAGCTAAATTATGAAAGCAGACTATGATTTTCCTCTTTCTTACCCTACTGACTCCTTACAACTCTTAGGAGGATGCTGCCTGTGCCTACCTAAGCAAATCCACAACCCCAGGGCCTGTGCAATGCATTGTTCCTGTAGGGAAGTTACACAATTTTCCAGTCTCATCTCCAGAAACATACTTTCTCAACCACCATGGAGATTCTAAAAGGCAGTGGCCATGATCTTCTAGCCAACAATTCGGGCAGTGAGAAAAGGCTTCTCCTGTAGCTGAAAATATCTGCTATGGAGATAGGTCTGAGAAGGGGAAGAGGACTAGGTTCTTGTGACCCCTGTGATTGATGAAGAAGGTGATTTCAGGCACCTTCCTGGGGCACCTCTGTCACTAGGGATAAGGAAATAGAAAGGTAGGAGCAAATGTGGGACAGTAGGAATGGGATGTCATGGTAAGGAGCAGAGACGAGGGTGACTGTGGAGTCCTATCTTCTAAGAGATAGAACTGGCTTGATGGTGGGGATGGAGAGGTGGTTCTCTGATATGGTTCTGGGTCGAACTTTCAGAGACAGGACAGCATAGTGAAAGCACAGTGAGCCTCTGTAGGGAGCATTAGGTACCACGCTGAGAGAAACCCAGCATTAATGTTGACATTAATTTTACTCAAATACCATGCTGCTATGGAGAGAAGCTTAGACTGACTTTGGTCTAAATATATAATGGTGATTTTGAAAAACTCATTTTACCTGGAAAACTTTAGCTTCCTCATTTAAATGTAAAAGAGAAGCATGGTTTGAATAATGACCTTAAAGAGTCCTTTTACATTCAAGTTATCTTGAAGGTTGATTCAGTTTTTCCAGTGATCAGGGTGATAGTCTATCAAGATTTGGAATCAGATATATCTTCTCTGCTTTTTGTTAAACATATGTATGTATTTTTAATTGACATTCAAAGGCTATTCACATAGACAAATTCAGCTTAAAGTGTCCATTTAGCTATGTAGAAGGAATTTGGAAATTGTGTCATTTTAGCTCTTTGATAATACCTTTGTTGATATATAATTTCACATAAGGTATATTCCCCCCTTTAAAGCATACAATGGAGAGGTTTTTTTTCCAGTTTACTCAGAGTTGTGCAATTATCACCAATATTACATTTTACACTATTTTCATTGCCCCTAACAAAAATTTGTACTTGTTAGCATTTTCTATTCCCTCTTTCCTCTTTTTGCTGTCAACCACGAATCTTCTTTCAGTTTCTATAGATTTGTCTATTCTGGGCATTTCATATAAATAGAACCATACAATGCATGACCTTTTGAGTCCTGTTTCTTTTGCTTACAAAAAGGTTCAACTGCATTATAGTATAGATCAGTACTTCAATGTATTTTTATGAATAGCTATTCATTAGACCATATTTTCTTTATCAATGCAACATTTGCAGGACATTCAAATTGTCTCTGCATTTTAGCTGTTATAATACATATTGTTGGGACCCAGGAGATGGCTCAGTAGAATAAGCGCTTGCCTGGCAAACACAGCAACCTGAGTTCAATCCCCGGTTCTGCCAAAAAATAAAAATAAATAAATATAATACACACTGTTAGAAATATTCATCTCTAATTTCTTTTTTCCCATTATTTTATTGATAAACAAATAGCAATGAGAGAGTTTCAAATCAAATTGGTAGGACAGTTTCAATAATTAACACATTGCATATTCTTCCTAGTGGTTAATTGCTGTACAAGATGCGGACATGAAATCTATTTAAAAACACCATTAGAACAAATCACTCTGTTCATTAAGAGAATGTAACTATATATCTACTCTAACCACTTTGAATACACAGATACAAAATGAACATTCATCTGTATACCCTTTTTTTGTTAAATTCTGTTATTTGAATATTATAGGTATGTACATCTCTAATTTCTGTATGGACATGGTTTTATTTCTTGTTTGGGGGATAGAATGGGTATGACTAAGAATTGTTGGATTATCTGGTATTTTTATAGGTAAATTTTTGAAGAACTTAAAGTGGCTACATAATTTTATATTCCCATCATAAATATGTGAGGGTAATAACATTATTATCCCTAACACTTTTCTGTGTTTTAAATTATACCAATTTTAAAAATTATACAAAAAGTGATATCACATTGTAATTTTTCTTTTTTCTATTTCTTTCTTTATTTATTTTTTCCATAAATTTATTGAGAAACAAATAGCAATGAGATAGTTTCAAACCAAACTGGTAGAACAGTTTCAATAATTAACACATTTTATACATTCTTCCTAGTGGTTAATTGCTGTACAAGATGCAGACATGATATCCTACTTACAAACACCATTAGAACAAATCCCTCTATTCATTAAGAGAATGTAACTGTATATCGATCCTAGGCATTTGAATATACAGATACAAAAAAGACATTCATCTCTATCCCCTTTTTGTTGTTAAGTTCCGTTATTTGAATATTATAGGTATGTAAACTCAGCAAAATATTCTAAAAGAGTCCAGTAGCCCATAATAGTATTGGGTCTTCCGCTTCCCTGGCAATATCAGAAATTGTTGACCTGAGTCCCCTACAGCTCAACCTAACAGCATGGTTTACTTCTTATATTTCATT
>NW_004524840.1:478547-491105 GCF_000260255.1 Octodon degus
TCTCTTCATCTTCCTTTCTCTGTCTCTTGATCCTCTCCCATCCTGAGAAAGAGCTATCTTCCTATTGCCTTTCTTTTAGTTTGTTCTTTACTGAAAATTTGAGCTCTGCTTACAAGATAAATCATGCGGTATTTAAAGTTGTGAGTCTGATTTGCTTCACTTAACATGGCATTAGGTCTGTCTGTTTTCATTCTAAGGACTCATGTTTCCCTTCTTTATGGGAGAGTGACACTCCACTGTGTATAAATATCACCTTTACTTTATCCAGTCATCTAATTTAGAAACACATTTTTAATTCCTGTGAAATCTACGGTATCTATTGTGGAGTACCACCTGAGCAGCTCTCCTTGAAGAAAGAGCGACTGTCTCCATTTTGATGGAGCCTGACCCTATTTTCTCATATTGTTATGTACAGAGCTGGCTAAGACTTCTGTTTATCCTTCAATTGGCCTTAAGCAATGTGTATTGGTCTAGCTGAGGTGCTGGTGATAGTCCTTGAAGGTGGTATGCGTGTTTCCCTGGTAAACCTGTTGCTCCTTAATATGAGCCAGGTCAAGACAGGACAGAAGAGCAAATGCTCCATGCCGCCAGCTGTGATTGAGCCTTGAGATAGAGGCTATGACTTCCTGGGGCTTGAAAGACTACATCTAAGCTGAAGCACCAGACCCCCCAAAACATTAGATGCTATGATGCAGATTACTTTCTCTGCATATCCTCTTTGCATATGGCAGAGGTAAATGTAGGCCACTCACCTAGCTCAGCTCACAATGGTCACCTATTTCCCACAATTCTCAGTCAATCCTCAAGCCACTCCCTCACTGAATAAAAACTGGGTGAGGCCCTGGGTCTCTCTCTTTGTTCTGGGAAGTCATCTTCATGGCTGAACTTAGAGCCCCTTGACTCCCCAGTGATTGAAAATATAATTTAGTGTCTTTATTTTCACTGTGGGTTGCATTGTAAGTGGTAGATTGGAATCAACTTGATGGGATTCCAATAATGTAACTTTGGGATTATAAATATTGGCTTCTTGGGCCAAGATCAGGACCTGGAAGTGACTTCTACAATCTATTTTTTATTATATTATTTGTGCTTTTGTTCTCATGCAAGAAACAGTCATTTAACATAATGTTATGAAAACTGAATCTTACATTTTCTTTTAAGAGTTCTATCTGGGTGACAAGATAGTTCAATGGTCTAAAGCACCTGCTTAGGCAAACTTAGACACGCACACTGGACCGAGGTTTGATCCCTGGCTCCACAAGCCATGTCAGCCCTGTCCTCAGGGTAGGCTGAGCCAGCCAAAAAGTAAATAAATAAATAATTTTTTAAAATATAAAAAAAAGTTTTATCATTTTTATCTTTTACATTTAGGTCTATAATCAATGTGAATTAATTTTTACATATGGTGTAAGGTATAGAGTCAAATTTATTCTTTTTTTTTGGTGGAACCAGGGATTGAAATCAGGCCCTTGAGTTGCCAGGGAAGCACTTATTCCACGGAGCCATCTCCCCGGTCCTTCAAATTTATTCTTTTATATATTAATATCCATATGTCTCTATAACATTTGTTGAAAAGATTATTATTTCTCTACAAAATAGTTTTGTAGCTTTGATGAAAATAAATTGATCAGGAAGCAAGGATTTATTTATGAATTTAATTCTGTTACCATTGATCTATATGCTTAATCTTATGCCAGAACTATACTGCATTAATTGCTATAGCTTTGTGATAAATTTTGAAATTAGCAAGTCTAAGTCCTATTACTTAGTTCACCTTTCTAAAGACTGCTTTTGTTACTTTGATTATGAGTTTCCATAAAATTATAAGAACAACTTGTGAATGTCTAGAAAAAATGCAGCTAAGTTTTTGGTAGGGGTTAAATTGAATATATAGATCAATTTGTGGAGTAATAACATTTTAATATTTTAACAATAGTAAACCTTCTGATCTGTGAATATGGGATGTCTTTTTATTTACTTAGGTATTTCTTTCGGTGATGTTTTCAAAATTTGCAAGTTACAAGTCTTCCACTTTGTGATTTTATTTTATTTTATTTTATTTTATTTTATTTTATTTTATTTTATTTTATTTTATTTTATTTATTTTATTTTGGTGACCCACTGGGCCCACCCTGAGGGCAGGGCTGACAAGGCACAAGGTGCTAGGGAATCAAACTGTGATTCCTGCACTTTGCCTAAGCTTGCCTAAGTAGGCAAGCACAAGGTTCTGAGTTCTGCCAAAAAAGAGAAAAAAACAACCCTCTCAAAACAACAACACCACCAACAACAAAACACAGGTGCTTTAGACCACTGAACTGTTTCACCAGTCCCTATGATTTTATTCTGAAATATTTATTTCATTTTACAATGCTCCTGTAAATAGAATTATTTTCTTGAATGTCTTTTTGGATTATTTAAATTACTATATAAGAACACAATGAATTTTTACATTGATCTTATATCCTGCAACCTTGCTAGACTTATTATATTTTCATACCTTTACTGATTCTTAGGATTTTCTACATACAATATCATCTGTAAGTAGAAAAAATAGCTTCATTTTGTTCCTTATCACATGCCTTTTGTTTCTTTTTGCTTATTTGATCTAACTAGAACTTCCAAAACAGTACTGAATAATAGTGATGAAGACGGACATTCTTTGGTCCAGATTTTAGCAAAAAGCAACTTATCTTTCACCAGTAAGTATAAGTTAGCTGTGATTTTTTTTCTAGATGACCTTTATCAGGTCAGAGAAATTTCCTTCTATGCTTAGGATGTTTGCTTGTATGTATATTTATATTCATCTGAAAGGCTGTAGAATTTTGTTAAATGCATTATCTTCATCTATTGATATATATTGTATATTTAATCTTTATTCTACTTATATGGTTTTTACCATATAATGCATCTATTTTTAATACATTAATACCTACATTTCTTAATTTGAATATATCACATGCACTCAAATGTAATACATTACATTTTTTAATTTGAAATGCTTATTACAAAACAACTTCACATTTCTGGACAAATCCCACTTGATCATCGTATGTATTGATTTTAGATATTGTTGGATTTGGTTTGTTATGCATTCATTGAGGAATTTTAAATCTGTACTCATAAGGGTTATTGAGCAATGATTTTCTTCTCCTTAAATATCTGTGTCAGCTGGGTGTGATGGTACAGGCCTGTCCTCTCAACACTCTGGGATGAAAGGATCACAAGTTTGAGCCCTGCCCAGGCAATTTAGCAACTTTAGCCAATGTTATAGCTTGTATCTAGATGTTTCTCCAAAGCCTGGTGTAGTCAAAGGTGGGGAGTTTTCAAGGTACCTGAATTAGAGTATGAGAATGTGTATTAAGAGTTTGAAGGCTGGGAAGATAGCTCGGCTATCCATCTGTGCTTGCCTGGCAAGTGCAAGGACCCAGGTTCAATCCCGGGTACCGCATGCAGAGCCGGCCTAGAACCACAGGCACCTCTTGCCAGTCACTAAAACTGGGCATAGTGGAGCAAGCCTGTAATCTCAGAACTGGGGAGGCTGAGACAAGAGGATCACTATGATTTCAAACTGTGTAGTGAGACCCTGTACCAGATAAATAAATAAATAATTTTTTCCCCCAAGAGTTTAATACTGGGATCAATGGTAGGCTCATAGTGGGTATGAACGACATTAATCAGTAGGCTTGTAGCCTGGATGCAGTATGAATGGACAGAAAGAAGGCAGGCTTGCTGCTGCTGCTCGCTGTTCCCTGCTGCCTTCTCCCAGCCTTCTCATGGACTGTTTGATCTCTAGGAAGGCCCTCTGCCGTGTCACTCTGCCTTAGAGCCAGCCACCTATGGGCTTAAACCTCTACAAACTGTGAATTGAAATAAATCTTTCTTCCTGTAACTTGAGGGTGTTGGTTATTTTGTCTTAGCAAGGAGAAAGGTAACAAAGACAGTCAGACCCTATTTCAAAACAAAAAATACAAAGGACTTGCCCTGTAGCTCAATGAAATCCTAGCACTAGGAAACAAGGTCTGTTTTTGGCATCACAGTGATATAACTTCATAATGACCTCAAAACTAGTTGGGAATTATCCCCTCTTTTACTCTGTGGAAAAAAATTGGTGAACAGTTGTTCATTATTTTTTAAACATTTAATTCTTCTGTAAAACCACATAGGCCTAGGGTTTCTGATTTTTAGCTTAGTCTCTTTAAGTTCTCTTCAAATATTCAATTTCTTCTTGGGTCAGTTTTGGTAGTTTGTGTGTTTCTAAACATCTGGCTGCTTCATCTACATTACCCAAGTAGTTAACATGCAGTGGCTTGTAGATTTTTCCCTTAGCATTCTTTTATTTGTATTAGGACCTTAATTATTTCCCTTCAAATCCTTGATTTTAATAATTTGAGCTATTTTTATTTATAGTATAATATATTTATCAGACATGAATTATCTTAGTTTTTGTTTATGTGGGAGTAGAGTATCTTTCCTTCTTCGTTTTTGAAAGGCAGTTTTGATTGACAGGGAGCTTTTTGGTGATAGTCTTTTTCCTTCAGCACTCTGAATGTACAGAACTACCCTGTCTTCTTTTGGCCTCAATAGGTTCTGACAAGAAATCAACTCTTACGCTTACTGAAAAGTATGGATGCATGATGAGCCACATTTTCCTCACTGCTTTAAAGTTTCTCTCGACTTTCAAGTCTGGTTACAGGGTGTTTCACTATGAAACTCTTTAGTTTATCCTCTTTGAGGTCCCTGGGACCCTTAGATGTGTTGATGAATGTATTTTGTCATGTTCAGAAAAATTTGGGCCATAATTTTCTCAAATATTAATTTTTATCTTTTATTGACTTTTTCTCCTTTTGGTTACAAAAGGCACAAGTTTCTGAGAGTGAGCTATTTTTCTTCACCTTTTTCTATTCAGTGCTGAACAATTGTGGTTGGACTGTCTTTAAATTTATCAATACTCTAAGTTCAAAATGATTGTTAAAGGGCTGGCGAGATGGCTCAGTGGAATAAGCACATCCCTGGCAAGAGCAAGGGCATGAGTTCAATCCTGGGTTCTGTCAAAAAAAGGACAAAAATGATTGTTAATCCAATCTAATGAACTTTTCATTTCAGTTATTGAATTTATCAACTTTAAGATTTTTATTTTTTAAATTTTCTGTCTCTGATATTCTCCATTTGGTGAGACAACATTCTCATACTTCCCTTGAATATTTTATAAAAGATTTCCTTTAGCTCATTTGGTGATTTAAAGTATTTATTGATAAATTTTAAATTTGTGATTTTATCAAATTGGCTTCACATCTTCTTATGCATGAGATATATATTCCTGTTTCTTTCTGTGGTTGGCTTTCTATTCTCACTGAAAATTGTATATTTTATTTATTTATTCATTCATTTTAAAAACCATTTCTTTCTTTCTTTTTTTTTCTTTTGTGGAACCAGGGATTGAACTTAGGCCCTTGCACTTGCAAGGGAAGCACTTATTCTACTGAGTCATCTCCCCAGCCCTGGATATCTTAAACAATATATCTATATTGAATTATTTTGCTGAATTCACACACGTACAGTATTTACATAGCAATGAAATACCCAGCTCTGACAAAACTAAACAATAAAAGGGGATACAAATGAAGGGCTATTTTGTATCTGTATATACAAAATAGGATAGATATACAGCTACTTTCTCTTAATTCAATGAGAAGAAAGATTTGTACTAATAGTGTTTGGACAGTTCATCATGGCTGCATCTTGTACTATGAATAACCACTAAGAAGACAACAATATGCAATGTATTAATTATTATAACTGTCCTACTAATTGGTTTTGAAACAGTCTCATTGCTATTTTTTTCTCAATAAAATGAATAAAAAAGTGATATATCTACTGTAAAAATAATTCCCTCAGGGCTTATCATTCTTGTTGTTTATTCCTGTTGTTGCTGTTTATTTATATAGTGACTTTTCTGCACCAGTGATGTAAAGTTAGTGTTTATTTTCATGTACAGCCACTAACATCTCTGCCTGGCTAGACTAGAAGTCAATAAGTTATTAAACAGAGATTTACTTAGAGTGTGCTAACAAAATTGATACATGTGCTGGTGAATATCTTGAATGCTCTTCTAGGTGTTTTTCAAGCCTATTGTAACCTTCCTTCCTACTTGTGCAGAAGACTCAAGGAAAAGAGCAGACCAGAGACCAGGATTTCCTTAGGTCTCTCCTTGACGGTACACAACCTCACACATATAAGCAGGCTTATGGATGGCCAGGAATATTTATTTTTCAAAACTCCATATAGCTATGCACTACTGGACTATTTTAGAATATTTTGCTGAGTTCACACACCTATAATATTTAGATGATGGAACTAAACATAAGAAGGGAATACAGATGAATGTCCATTTTGTATCTGTGTATTCAAAATGGTTAGGATAGATATATAGTTACATTCTCCTCATGAATAGAGGGATTTGTTCTAATAGTGTTTATAAATAGGATATCATGTCTGCATCTTGTACAGCAAATAACCACTAGGAAGAGAGTATGCAATGTGTTAATTATTGAAACTGTCCTACCAATTTGATTTGAAACTGTCTCATTGCTATTTGTAATTTCTCAATAAAATTATGGGGAAAAAACCAAAAACAAACAAACAAAAAAACCCAACAAAGTTCCATGTATATATCTCCTTTCTTAGTTTCTGTGTTTTTGCCAGCCTCCTATTAACTTTTACCAGGAGCACTGCCTCAGGAAGTAATGTGAAATCACTGACACTGATTTTTTAAAAAAATGCTCTAAGTGTAGTGGGGACTGCTTACAGAGAAAATTCTGAGTTATCTCAAATAGACAAGCTCAGAAAATTGAGGGTTTTTTTTTTTTTTCTTTTTCAGAACCGGGGAATTGAACACAGGCCCTTGCACTTGCCAAGGAAGTACTTATTCTGCTGAGCCATCTCCTTGGCCCCAGAAAATGGAGATTTTTGATGAACTGCCATAAATTCCCTTAAAGACTGTGGAACTTGTAGGAGATTCTAAGCCCATCATCTCCTCTTAGTAGTTTTTCAATAGTTGTGAGGCTGTCTGTTTTCAATGCTGCTATGGAGATAGGGAGCCAGAGAGTGGATAATGGGACTAGGTTAAGTTAAATACCAAGGAGAAGTGCATTTTTCTTAATAAAATTTAGCCATAGCTCTTTACTAATTACTCCATGGAATTTTACCAGCCATTTGTTAATTTAAAGAATTTTGAAAAAGTTGAGTTTAATCATTTTTGGCACTGACCTCATTGCTTTTTTGACATTTAAGAAATGTTCTTCCCTTTAAGATGTTAAAAATATATTTTTTAAAGATAATCTTTTGATATAAAAATTTAAAAACTATTAAGTGAACATATGCCAAGGATTTTATCTGACTCATTATTGTGGAGCTCACCAAGAAAGGATTATAAAGATTCTAAATTATAAGTTATGAAATGCAAAAATTATAAGCTTCTAAATTATAAAAGGTTGTTTATAAATTCAAAAGGAAATAATGGAACACTCACTCTTAGGTATCTGAGAGTGCTAAAATAGTTTACAAGTAGATGCATATTTGGTAATACCTACAACCCAGTAATCAATTGTATTTCAAGGGACTCAATTTACTTTCATTTTTTTCAGACAAGAATCATTTGTACCAATACTGAGAGTTCTAATGTAGTTGAAAGACATAAAAAGGCAAAGATAGAGTAGAAGGCTGGATTGACAGGGTGTTTGGTAATTTCTTTTGCCCTTATCAAAACTTGCAATGTGTTCTGATAAGGGAGGGGAGTGGAGTGTAGGAACTTGCTGCATAGAACATTTTGAGGTGCTGGGCCTGTGACTGAAGCAGTGAAGGAGGGTAGAGCAGAGTGCGGGGATCACTCTTGGGACTTGTGACCAAAGGTTTGACTTGTGGTTTATCTGGGTGATAAATTCTCTGTGCTCTGGCTCCTCATTTGTGAGGGACAGGACCAGGATCAGGTAATCATCATGGCTCCTCCCATTCCAGTTATGTCCTTTAAACTGTGGCCACTGGGTGACATCAACTGAAAGTTTATAAGACATGCCCATGCTCAGGCTCTGGCCCTGTCCTACCAAGTCAGGAATTCCAGGGTGGATCCCAGAGCTCTGTGTTATAACCATCTTCTCTAGGTGATTCTGATGCAGCTACACTGAGAACCTTTGCTCAGCGGTTTCTTGAGAGATGGGACTTTGAAGCCAGGGAAACCCCTTTAGCCACCAGGAGAGCATCCCTATGACTTTCTTCTGACGTTGGAAACCATAGAGTTCCTATCTGCATGTAGAAGGAGAAATTCAGTTTAGTTAGCTTCTTTTCACTTTTTATATTAAAAATGGAAATGGCCTATTGACACGTGTGTAGGCGAAGCTTCCATCTAGTCCTTAATTTGACATAGTCCAGAGAAAGGAGGGAGAAGTATTTCTTTGTTTCCTATAGCTGTGGATTGCACATATTTTATGTTGTTAGGTGCTTGTCTTCTAATCCTAGAAGTCAGATTTCTCAAATCTCATGATGGGACAAATTTGGTTTTTCTCTTCACTTGAAAAGGGCACTGTGCAGTATGTGGGAAAACACCCACATAAAGCTCAGGCTCTGGAAAAAAATAAAAGAAGAGAGAGAGGGTCCACCAAATAGCTCAGTGGATTAAAATGCCTGCAAGCAGGCACATGGGTCAGAGTTCAATCCCTGGTGTGCTGGCCCTGCCCCCGGGGCTTGCTGAGATGGCAACTAAGACTGGGCATGGTGGCACACACCTATAATTCTGGCTCTTGGGAGGCTGTAAACAGGCAGATCAACTACGAGTCTGATCTAGCAGTGAGACCCTGAACACCCTGCAGACCCTTCCCTAAAATAAAAAAAAAAAAAAAAAAATTCAGGCTCTGGCCTAGGCCCATCTCTTTCCTTGCACTAGGCCATTTTGTTTCTGTTGATATACAGAAGAGTGCTCCTGTTTGTCACTATTCTTTCTAACTTGCAGGATATAGCTGTATTGTGGCATTTGCAATAGTGTTTTTAATATAACATAATCATTCTGTAACATGTCTTCGCACATTCTCATCATGATGTTCCTTCCAGCACTTTGTGTGACTACCCCATCTGGCAGAAAGATGATCATTATGTCTGTCCCAACTAGGTTGCCCAACCTTGACAACTCTTACAAGTAGCTTATCCTTAAGTGTGGGTCACCGATGACAGTGATGTAAATAGTATCTATGAGTGAATTAAGCCACCCTGAACTTTGTTGTGGAGGTAAGCTTTTCCAACAGGTATGAATATGCAGAAAGCATTATATCTGTGGCCAGTCTCTCCTAAATACTGCTAATGTACATTCACATTAGGCACTCAGAGTGTCAGTAGCAAAGAAGCTAGCTGTTTCAACTCAGCATTTTTCAACTTCTTGGAGCATGCAGCATTTTCAGCACTGACATATAATTACATCCTGCCTGGGACAGGCAAATGGGGATTGGAGATGATCATCAGGATTTTGTAAAGCAGAATCTCTTAAATAGCCAGGAGTGAGGTGTGCTACTCGGTCCCTGAATTGTGCTGTACCATGTTGCCATAGCATTGATACAATAAGGCTAGATAAAATAAAGCAGGATGCTGTTTTACTCAACTAGGGATCAAGTGAAGTAAAATATGTGAAGGCTGGTGTCATTAAGTATCAATAAATGTGAGTGATTAAGTGATTAAGATAATTGAGTTCATCACAACTTTGGCACTCAAAATCTGATGCATAGAAGGACAGCACTGGCATTCCGAGGGACCCTGTTAGAAATGCAGAATTTCAGGACCTAATGAAGACTTACTGTATCAAAACCTACTTTGTGCCCAGAGGTGTAGGTTGGAATCTGAAAAGCGCTAATACAGCGTGCTCTGTTCCTCTGTGTCTGACACATCTCAGGCACATGTCTGTTCTTTTGTTCCCCTCAGTGTGTACCCTGTCTAGAATTCCTGGTCATTCAAGGGCTTTCACCATTTGTTTCTTTTTTAAAATTAACTTTATTGAGAAAGAAATAGAAATAAGACATTTTCAAAACAGGTTAGCAGGACAGTTACAAAAATTAATACATTGTATATTGTTTTCTTCATAGTAGTTATTCATAGTACAACATGCAGACATGATAGCTTTCTAAACACTGTTAGTACAAACCTTTTTCTCATTGAACTAAGAAAAAGTAACTGTATATGTAACCTAACTAATTCATATATACATATATATACATATATATTTCACTACAAAATGGTCCTTCATTTATATCCTCTTTTTTGTTTAGTTTTGTCAGATATGGGTATTCCATTGCCATTCAAATATAGTAGGTGCGTGAATTCAGAAACATAATCCAATATACTCCAGTAGACCATAATAGTAGTGAGTTATCTGAAGGACTGGCGAGGTCAGAAGTTGTTGACTGGAGCCTTTTACAGCTCTGCATATTATTATGACTTTACATTTTATACCTCCTGTTTATACTTTTCTGCTGGGTGGTTGAGACTAAGATAAATCAAGACCTATATAACAAGAAATGTGACTTTTTTATCTGAGAAGATCACTCAACTCCCCTCAGGATTTACCCTGAAACCATGCACAGAAGTTTGTAGATCTTTGTCAGTGTCAGCCATGTGGATGAGTCACACCATTGCTAGACCATTTTGCTCTCTGTGAAAGCCTGAGAGAATGTTTTCTCTCCATGTGACTCTCCTTAGGCACACTCTACATCATTGATCACGTTGCTTTGTGGCCCCATAATCTTCTTGATCAGAAAATTTGGGACACAACTGAGTTACATGATGTTACAGAATAGGTTCTCCTATGTCGTGAGTCTTCACTGACCTTGAAGGGCCAGGGCCAAAATGTTGGCTGTCCTTGCAGCCCTTCTTTTTCTCTAATTTTTTGGTCCACAAACTTAAGTTGATAACCCTCCAGAAGAGAAGCTTAATGATATTAATAATGTACAACATAGGCCATTGAGAACTTAACATCATTATCTGTCTGAATATCAAACATCTTAGACAAAACATGGAACAGGTATTTTTCAATAATTGTTGATATGCTGAACTTTAAATCATTATTGAATGTGAAAAAAAATAGAAAATTAAAATAAATAAATAATTACATATCTTTATACAGAAATTTAGAAATCTAACCATATAAAATCTTATAGCAGGACAGTCCTGCAACATTCCTTTTCCTGTCTCCTGCCTTCATTCACTATCCTTCTTTTTGAGCAATCATCTACCTGAGAGACAGCACAGCACCAACTGGCATGTCATGATGAGCAGCCCACATTCAGAAGACCAGAATGACAGGCACTCCAAGCATGAACCTACTATTACAAATTGCTGTCTTCAGTGCAGTTGCTTAGTTCACAGGTGTCTGTATATATAGTTAGTCAGGGTGAGAATCCTTCCAATTAACTGCTAGATTCAAAAATTTTCTGACTATTCTCAGGATCATTGTCTTACCCATCTTCTACATATAACTGTATGGCTTACCCCTATCATGTTTCCTAGCTCTTCTCCTTGCTCTGTTTTCATTGCCTAGTCCTCAAGTTCTTGCTTCCCTTTTAGTTGTATTATATCTTTCTATTTGTATTTCTTCTTTTGAGTTCTTATATTAGGGAAACTATATGATATTTACACAAGTGTGTCTGGTTTATTTCATTTATGAGTATATGTTCAAGTGACATCCATTTAAACGTAAAGACTTTGAGTTTATCATTCTATATAGCTGAGTAATACTCCATTGTGTAAAAATACCACCTTTTTTTCATCCATTCCTCATGTGATGGGCACCTTGGTTGTTTCCAAGATTTGGCTATCACAAATTGTGCTGCTATAAACATAGGCACTCATATATCACTATGATATGATGTTTTCAGATCCTCTGGGAAAATTCCCAGTAGAGGAATAGCTGGTTTAAATGGGATTTCCAATCCAAGTTTTCTAAGGAGTCTACACACTGATTTCCATAATGGTTGCACCAGTCTACATTCCCACCAGCAGTGGAGAAGGGTTCCTTTTTCTTCACAGCCTCTGCAACATTTGTTGTTGGTTGATTTCTTTATGATAGCCATTCTTTCTGGGGTGAGATGATATCTCAATTTTGTTTTAATTTGCATTTCATGGATGGCTAGTAATGTGGAGCATTTTTTCATATATTTATTCACCTCTTTAATTTCATCTTCTGAGAACTGTGTGTTCATCTCAGATGCCCATTTCTGGATTGGATCTTTAAATTTGGGGGCCCTAGTGTTTTTTAATTCTTTATAAATTCTAGAGAGCAGACTTTTGTCTGAGTGCTTATTTTTCAAGATTGTTTCTAAATTTGTGGGTTGTCTTTTCACTTTGTTGGTAATTTCTTTTGACATGCAAAACTTCTCAATAAGAGGAGGTCCCAGTTATTAATTATTTGAAGTATTACCCTGGCAGTTTAATTTTTGTTCATGAACTCATTGCCTACCCCTATGTCTTTAAGATTTCCTTCTACTTTTTCTTCCAGAAGATTTAGTATTTCTGTTTTTTTTTTTTTTT
>NW_004524840.1:491205-499444 GCF_000260255.1 Octodon degus
GGGCTACAGGAGTCAGTGCAAATTATGTTACATTTTATCTAACATTTAAAATCTTACTCAAATCTTCTATGTGCAATTTGAATAGGCAAAGGTAAAATGAAATGTAGTTTCCTCTTTTAATGCTTGTCTTTTTATCCTTTCATTCTTAACCCATCCTCTTTAAAATTTAGATTCTGAGTACAAATTTCCAATGATTCTATATTCTGTATAGTCTCTCTTTCATTATTGCTATGCAGTTCATTCTAAGCTTCTTGTAATTTTAGTGAACATTTTTCTGTCTGTTGCAAATACTTCCATATTACATCACAATGAAAAAGTTGTGAATAATGGCTTTTGCAAATGTGCTAATATCATAGTACTTTAGATACATTCTATTTAAAATGTTCATTTTTACAAAAGATTTTTAACATGGAAGAGTTTTATGTACATACAACATATGTACATCATTTTTACAAATTACATATAGTAATAAATATAATTATTCAAATTAATAAATAATAAATTCTTTGGGAGGAATATCTTTAAGATACTTTTAAACATTTTATGTACAGTTAAATTAATTCAATTATTCATCATAGGTAGATTTCCTATGTTTTCTCATAGTCTCTTTCTAAATAAAAATCTTTTATTTTTATTTGTACCCCCTCTTAGCTGATAGTATTGATTTTACATTTTTATAATGCACCTAAAATATATTCTTATGTGGATCTTTTCATCAGAGTAATGTTTCTTATATACAGCATTGGAATTTAAAATATATACAGTATTAGAATTTAAAATATAAAATGTGGAATGTTTAATTTAAAATTTATTAGTTATGACATTCATTCATAATTCTTTTCATAATTTTAATCATTTATTTACTTGCTCATTGAGTAAGAAGTTGTCAAATGGTCTTCCAAATCTCTGGCACTGAGAATTGCTTTGCATTTTCTTTCTAAAGTACTTCTTTTCCACAGCACCTGAGGAGTGCCTAGTTTGAAGCTAGCATTTACAGACCTCACATAAAATTAATTGTTACCATTCCAGGGTTCTGTCCTATCTCCATTGATTACTGATCTGAGGGCCTGAAGCACACTTCACAGTACTTTGCTCAAATGCTCTTGTTTTACTAAAGGGATTTCCTTTCTATCATTGGAGTTTTGCCGCACATTCTATACATCTTTATAGAAATGAATTATTTTCCTCCTAAAATATAATTCTGAAATTATAAGTATTCATCTCAGATGCCCATTATTGGATTGGGTTTTTACATTATCAGGCCCTAATATTTTTTAGTTCTCTATATACTCTAGATAGAAGATCTTTGTCTATGTGATTATTGGTCAAGATTCTTTCCAAATGTGTGGGTTTTTTTTTCACCCTGTTGATGATTTCCTTTGGTGTGCAGCAACATTTCAATAAGAGGAGGTTTCAGTTATTGATTTTTTTCAAATATTTCCCAGTCCATTTAATTTTTGTTGACGAAATATCTGTCAATCACTACGTTTTCAAGATTTACACCTACATTGTCTTCTGGGAGATTTAGTTTTTATTTTAATGTTTAGATCTTTAATCCATTTTAATTTTAGTTTAGTGCATAGTGATAGACTGGACCTCATTTTAGTTTTCAGCAGGTGACGAGCCAGGTTTTCCTGCACCATTTGTTAAAGAGGCTATCTTTCTTCCAGTGAGCATGTTTGGCCCCTTTTTCAAAGATAAGATGGCTGAGCATATCTAATTTTATCTGCATCTTCTATTCTGTTTCTTTATTCTTTGGGTCTTTTTTTCTTTTTTCTTTCTTTTTTTTTTTTTTTTTTTTTTTTTTGGCAATACCGTGCTGATTTTGTCACAGTAGCTTTGCAGTATAATTTGAAGTCAGGAATTGTAATGCCTCTTGCCTTGTCTTTGTTGTGCAAGATTGCCTTTGCTATTCTAGGTCTTTTTTGGTTCCAAATAAATTTAAGGAATGATTTCTCTAGGTCTGTGTGGTGTGTTGGTGGTATTTTGATAGGGATTGCTTTAAATCTGTATAACTATTTTGGGAGTATAGCCATCTTCACAATGTTACTTCTTCCTATCCAGCAGCATAGAAAAATCTTTCCATTTTATGAAATCATTACAATCTCTTTTTTCAGGGTACTGTGATTTTCACTGAATAGATCTTTGACTTCTTTAGTTAGGTTAATTCCAAGATATTTCATTTTCCTTGGTGCTATTGTAAAAGGTATTGTCTCTCTAATTTCCCTCTCAGTGTGTTTGTTATCTGTTTAGAGGAAAGCTATTGACTTTTGAGTATTGACTTTTTATCTGCTATACTACTGAATTTGTGTATTAATTCTAGTAGCATCTGGGTGAGCTTTTTGGGTCTTCCAGGTAGAATATCTTGTCATCTGCAAATAATGATAATTTAACTTCTTCCTTACCTATTCTTATTCCTTTTATTTCTCTCTCTTGTTTAATGGCTCTAGCTAATGATTCCAGAAATATATTGAATAGGCATGGTGATAGAGGACATTCTTGTCTTGTACCAGATCTGGGAGTAAAAGATTTCATTTTTTCTTCCTTTAGAATTATATTAGCTCTTGTGTAGTTATAGATGATTTTATCACATTGAGGTAGAGGCCATCTATTCCAATTTTTGGTAGGACTTTGAACATGAATGAGCATTGGATTTTATCATAAGCCTTTTCTGCACCATTTGAGATGATCATGTGGTTTTTGCATTTGGTTTTATTGATATAGTGTATTACACTTATAGATTTGTGTATATTGAACCATCCTTGAATCCTTGGGACGAATCCTACCTGGTCATGGTGTATAATCTTCAGCATTTGTTTCAGTCCAAACCCTTGTTCCTCTTTCCTTCATCAGAATTCTAATATCTCATGTGGTTTATCTTATACTAATATTATGCTTGGGACAAAAAAATTCTAGAGAAACACAGAAAAAATTTTAAATGTCTTATGCTGTTGATCCTTACGAGTTTTCCACAGCCAACCTCAGTCAGCCTTTCTCAATTGCAGGAGTGGCTGGGCTGGATGGTGTGCAAATGATTCCCTTCCATTCCATAAAGACTTCTAGGAGTTAAAAATGTAAGTTCTGCCAATATGAGAAATAATATTCCTTATGAGAATAACAAAGTTTCGCAATCTTACCTGGTGTATGGGATTTGGTGGGAGCTATAATAAACATCAAAAAGCATGTACATAAAATTCTCTAGCAAGGTTGCTTCCTTATTGGTTTCACTGCTCTAGGAAGAGGACGAAGAGTTCATTTGCTCCACTGCTTGTAAAGGGACTTTGACCTGTCTGGGATGTATATGTAAAATACAGATTTTTTTTTCTAATTAGGAAGATGAAATAATACATCTAACTAGGTATCAGATCAAACTGCTGGTATTTACACCATTCTTCACTAGACAACAAAACTAATTTTTGATGATCTAACCCATCATATCTTTATGCAGGAAGCAGAGAAAAATTTAAATTCTGATAAATATTTATTCAGCTTGTTCTTTGGTGGAGATGATGAGTGTGTAGTGAAATCTCAAATATTCAAAATTCATTTTTCCCTCCAGATAATAACAAGTCTTTAGGTTTAGCAAACTCAAAGATGACAGAATTCTAAAAAGCATGTCTGAATGTTCTCTCTTCTTCAGCACTCACACAGGCGTCTGTCCATGTCAGTAAATAATGTAGCCTTATTATATTAAAGTATGAATCACAAAAAAGGGAAGAGAAAATGATCATTGTGGAAAAAGAATATGATACATAGAAGTCCTTTGTGAATTTAGAGGATAAACCATGAAAACTTTGGAGACAGAAAGCTAAATGCATGAGTTCACTGACTCAACTTTAAATCCCACAGTGTTGAATATTTGTGGTTTTCCAGAATCAGGAAGGGCCCCCAGGCTCCTAGGAAGAAATTTTGCAAACCTGGGTCTCTGACTCTTTTGGCCCTAAAAGATTGTTTACAATTAAAGCGTCAGGAGAATTCAGCCTGCTTCTAAAATAAGAAATAATTTCTGCTTCCTCAAGCCGTTGTTATCACACATCTTCTTGCTCAAATTTATGAGAGTTGAGATACTAAGAGCCTAGTCATGCTAAAAGCAGCAGGAATTGCTTCTCAGTTTCAAACATGGGTTGTCCTAGAATGGCTTTATCCACGAAAACATTTTGTGACTATGAAAATGTTCTGTGTTCTCTGTCCACTATGGTGGTCATGATCAAATAAAAGTTTAATTTAAAATTTTTAAATAATGAAAATTAAAATATTGCATGTGGCCTATGCAGTGTTGGATAATACAACCCTATGAATATTTTTTCAATTGTTAGTTTAAAATTAGAGAAATATTTTCACCTTCTAATATCATCTCCTAGTGTATATGTACAAAAGCCCCTTTGTATCTCATATGTGAACAAATTTTAAAATATTTTTAGTGCTATTTCTTAGATGCTGTTCTTGCAAAAAGTTGATCTTATGTAAGTCATGGAACTAGTTCACTCAATGTCCAAAACGCTCTCATCCACGTGGTCTGTGGAGAAGTCTTGGGCAATAGATAGAAAGATGGAGGAAAACGAGAATGAAAACGTTGAGATCATTGCTGGTTTTTTAGATCTTCCACTGTCTCTTTGCTTCTGTTGTAATATATTTTTCTTATGATGATTTTGCTGAGTTCTTTCATTTGTTTTGTGATAAATAGAAGGACTGCATATTTTACTTTCTTCTAATTAATGTTTAACACTACCTACGATCTGCTGCTACCCCATGGACTAAGCCTGTGGATAATGAGTGCTTTCTTGTGGCAGCCCCCAGAGGGGTCCATGTCAAGCTCTTGTTTTACTTTAAATGTTATTCTAAAAATGGTGTTTCTTAATGCATCATCTCTTTTCTTCAGGTATTTTCTTTTTTCAGAATTAGTTTCTATATCGCACAAGGAAATGTTTCATTGCTTATGCTTTGGATTATGTAACAGTTTTCTGTGTGGGCTGAGCTTACTAGGAGGCAAAGTAAAATATCATGTTCTTTCAAACTCCTTGTCAGGTCTCCCCTTCTTGATTTTGATTTGTGTCTGTATTATAGTTTCTTTCATCAGATACTAAATAGTGGTTAATTAGGTTTCCATTGCTGTGACAAAATAACAGAGAACTGAAATGAGGAAATGGTTATTTTGGCTCATAAGTTTTGTAGTTTCAGAGGCTTTAGTACATTATCACTTGCCAGAGCAGGAAGTGGGGGAGCTCTGTTCATTTTATGACAGAAAAGGAGACAGACAGGGAGAGGGACAGGGGGAGGGAGAGGGACAGCGACAAGGACAGGGAGAGGGAGAGGGAAAAGGGGAGGGAGAGGAAAAGGGAGAAAGCAGAACTAGGGTCCCACAGCCCTCAGAGGATGAAATTCCTCTCCCTGGGCCCCATCCCTTAAGGATTCTATACTTCCCAATAACACTGCAGGCAAGTAAGCATATGGGCCTTTGGAGACATTTAAGATGTAAGCCATAGCACAAGTGTAGCTCTCAGTAATACCAAACTCTCAGTAGTGCTCCTGAGTTAAAACTAGGCTCAGCTCTGTCAGGCATGGAGCCCACAGTGGGGGAGAGGCATGATACTCATCTTCAGCTTCTTTGCTCCTCTCCCAACCTTCTGTCTCACCAGCTGCCTTCTATTTCTCATGCCTTCCAGGTAAGACTCAAGACAGGGGGAAAATTAGATAAGTGGGTGGCACCTATTGCAATTGGACATTCCCAGCCTTCTAGGAGAAAGATACCAAACACATACTCAACACTCACTCTCATGGAGTGGTTTGTGAGAATGCCCAAAAGGTCTTCACCTGGCTCATTTTCTGGCTTTGTGTATCAACAGTCTTCTGGTTGAAAGTCAGGCGTGCACACCAGATGTCTGTTTAGAGACCTCAGGTGGTGAAGCACTTCTTGCGACCTCTTGTGTGCAGGTTCTGTGAGATAGACCTCTTCCACAGGGTCTTTTCAAGACTTCTTAAGATGGCTTGCCAGCCAGTTGTGGTGGGGCAAGCCTGTAATCCAAACCCTGGGAAACCAAGCAGGAGAATTGCAAATTTGAACCCATCCTGATCAACTTAGTGAGATTCTATCTAGAGCCAAAAGAAAAAAGAAAAAGTACAAAATAAGATTTCTTCCCATATTGTTCATTTGATGTAAGTACACTTAGCCCTGGCTTCAGAGTATCTAAACTATAGCTCCTTCTCTTATCTCTGCTTAGAAAGAAATTACAGCCAGCTTTCCCATAGACTTCACAAGTGAGAGTTCGGTGCCTCTTTGTTCCCACATGTCAAGCGAAGTGTAGACTGGTTTTTGCAAGGGCCTCCACTCAGGGTCCATGCCATCCATTGACCCAGAAGTTGTTCCAACTTAACTGGAATCCAACTGGTTGAGCGTGAGGTGCAGCAGTGGTAAGATGTCATACTCCCTCCCCTCAGGGTGGACACCACAGTCTCTGCAAATGGATCCCTTAAAGACTCCTTCTTGGCATGTGCCACAGGTGGAACGTTTATGCCTCCCTAGAATTCATGTATCAACACTCTAATCTCAGTGGATGGTAAAGAAGATCATGAAGGTGGAGCCCTCATGGTAGAACTGGTCCCCTTACAGGAAGAGACACTGGTGAGCTTTCTTCCCCTTTTTGTGCCATATGAGGACTTCACCAGCGAGAGGCCCACGCCAGGGAATGACTCCTCTGGCACCATGGTTTTGGATCTTACAATGCCCAGAGCTGTGAGAAGTAAATTTCTGTTGCTTAAGCCAAGTTAAAGGCCAGCCAAATAGCTCAGCAGATTGAAGAGCCTACAAGCAAGCGCAGGGGTCTAAGGGTTCAATTCCCAGGTCTGCCATGCCAGCACTGCCCCCGGGGTACACTGAGACCATGATTGAGACTGGCATGGTGGCACACGTCTGTAATTCCAGCACTTTAGAGGCTGAAAAAAGGAGGATCACTACAAGTCTGATCTGTGTAGTGAGACCCTGTAGACTCTGTAGTAAAATTTTTTAAAAAAATTGCTGTTCAGGACTGAGGGTTGAATGTCTTTTGTTCACAGTCGCAGAGTCTATCCTGCTCAACCATGTTTTTCTTTTGTTGCTTTTTTTTTTTTTTTTTTTAGTTTGAGACAGGATCTCACTAAGTTGTCCAACCTGTGCAGTCTCTGCGATTCTCTACTTCAGCCTCAGGAGTAAGGAACATTTCAGACATGGGGAAACATACTGAGCTACCAAGAAGGATTTTTAAATTCTGATTTTATTTTTAAAATGAAAAAAAGTTTTTTGAGACAAGATCTTGATATATAGTCCAAGCTGGTCTTGAGTTCACTAGAGGCCTCACACTCAGAGTAACTCTTTTGCTTCAGTTTCTCCAGTACTGGGATGAGAGGTGTGTACCACCAGACTTGGCTTTGTCTTTAATTATTGTGTTGGTGTGGTTAGAATTTAGGGCTAAGCCCGTAAGAGGCAAAAGCTCTTGCTAAAATCATCAACCATCAGTATGTAGTGGCCTTCTTTATATCATTTGATCATTCTTGGTTTGAAGTTGAGAACGTCTGCAAAAAGAATTGCTACCCCTACTTTATTTTGAGATGCTGGGGCATGTAGTATTGTTTTTCACCTTTTGACTTTCAGCCAGTGAATTTCTTTAGAGTTAAGTGTGCTTCTTGCATACAGTCGATTGTTGGATTTTGTTTCCTAATCCACTGTGCCAGTCTATTTCTTTTAATTGGTGAATTGAGTCCATTTACATTGATGGTTATAAGTGAGATGTATTGACTTATGACTGACATATTATTTACCTACTGTTGTTTATCCCTTTTGTTCTGTTTAATTGTCTGTCCTATTTGGTGGGTTCTTTTTGTTCTCATCCATGGAGTTCTGGTCATTTTGGTCCCTCTCTAGATAAAGGGCTTAAGTTAACAGCTTCCAACATTGCCAGTCATGCAGATAACCCACTACTATTATAGACTACTGGGCTATCTTGGATTACTTTGTTGAATTCATGCACCTACAATATATGAATGGCAATGGAATACCCATCTCTGACAAAAGTAAACAAAAAAGGGGACTATAAATGAAGAACATTTTGTAGTGAAAAAATATATATCTGTATATACAAAATAGGGTATACAGCTACTTTCTCTTAGTTCAATGAGAAGAAAGATTTGTACTAATATTGTTTAGACAAGATATCATGGCTGCATTTTTACTATGAATAATTACTATGAAGACAACAATATGCAATGT
>NW_004524840.1:499544-501300 GCF_000260255.1 Octodon degus
CAGACCCTTATGCTTGCCAGGGAAGCGCTTATTCCACTGAGCCATCTCCCCGGCCCCTGTATTAATTATTGTAACTGTCTTACTAAACTGTCTCTTTACTTCTTTCTCAATAAATTGATATAAAAAGATAAAATCATCAACCATCATCTGATGATGTTTGAAAATACAAACCAAATATTAATATTGTGATGATATAAGCTTCAAGGCAAAGGTATTTAATCCCAGCACTCTGGGAGGCTGAGTCAGGACAATCCCAGAATTGAAATTCAATCCATTTATGGTGGTGCATGCCTGTAATCCCAGCATTCAGAAGGCTGAGGCAAGAGGAACCTTGCAACCAGCCTGAGTTACAAAGTGAGCTGAAGTTCAGCCTGAATAGCATAGCAAGATTGTGTCTCAAAAAGACAAAAAAAAAAAAAAAAAAAAAAAAAATTGAAATTCAACACCAAACTGGGTAATTCAGTGACTCAGAACAATCTCATGTTAAAGGTCTTGTGACATAATTCAGCATTATAGAGAGAAATGGAGGGAAGAAAGGAGGAGGGAGGGAGGAAGAGAAAAGGCATGGAAGGAGGAAGGCAAAGAGCAATAGAAGGAAGACACAGCTAGCTGATGGCTGACACCAGCCTCCAGTGCCTGCCCGTGGGGACTGATGAGAAGCATGGAGGGTTCATAGGCAGCCCAGCTCCTAGGAGGCTGTCTCAAAATACAACAGCAAACACAGTGGTGTTGGGCATGTTTGCTGCCATACAGTGCCCCTGCCTTCAGTCCTTGATGATGATGGAAGTAATACAAACTTATTGGCTGCGGTGAGTCCAAACCTAGGCCCCCTTGCACTGTGCTCAAGAACTCTGCCACAGAACAAGCTTCCCAGGGGAGCTGGTAAACTATTATTAGTGGTATCTGTGATCCCAGCACTGGGAAGCTGAGGCAAGAGGAGTACTTACACAGCCAGGACTACAGTAAATTCCTGGTCAGCCCAGGTTACGTAGTGAGTTTCAGGCCAGTGTGAACTATGTAGTGAGAACTTGCTCCCTCCCATGCAACAAAATAAACAAGATAAACTCCTATTTAGTTTGGTTTTATCCACAGTGGTCTTGTTCCTTCCATTCAACTGCTTCAGCATCAAAAAAGACTCATGAATAACAAGGGAGACCCTCCTGAACTCTGAAGAGGTGGCTTTTGTTATGGTTTGTGTCTAGATGTCTCCATAAAGCTTCATGTAGTCATGGGGTGGTTCCTGGAGTTTGAAATTTTTTTTTTTGTTCATCTGTTTTTAATGTTCCCAGAAAACTCTATGCACTTTCAATCCTTTACCTTTTTAAATCAATTTTATATCAGTTGACATAATTCAAATGATCACATTAAAAGCTTATCAGAATTTTCCACTAATGCCTTTATCTACACATTTACCTACTTAAGAAATATTTCATATCATATTTTTCAATATTGTCTTTTGAGTTCATTTCAATTTAAATTAAGGACAATTAGAAATACATATATATGTTCTATTATTTTCCTTTTTGATATCTCTTATATACATTAATAGTAAACAAATACTCTTTCAAAAACAGAGAAAAAATTTTTCATATAAAGCCTTGTTCAGAATTCGTTTTTTAAAAATGTCTTTCTTTTTTCCCCCTCATAATTTTATTGAAAAACAAATAGCAATGAGACAGATCTACAATCTGAGGTATAGGATCTCAGGATAAATCCTGAGGGGATTTCACTGACCTTATCAGACCCAAAAGCTACA
>NW_004524840.1:502615-514015 GCF_000260255.1 Octodon degus
AACTCACTCTGGTTTGATAGATCCAGCCAAAGTCTCAAAGGTAGAGAGGCTGAGGCTGGAGAACCTGGAGTCCAAGGCCAGGCTGGGCTGCATATCAAGTTGAAATCTAGCTTGGTAACAGAAGTGGCACACACCCATAATCCCAGCTATCTAGGAAAGACTGATGCAGGACAGTCACAATTTTGACTCTCAAGACCTTGAGTCAAAAAACGCCTACAAAATCCCAAACCTATCTGTTGAAAGAGACAGAAATGAAGAGCCCTTGGTGCCTTCTGGAACCTCTAGCTCCACATGACACTCAGAGGGTGGGTAGGTGGAGTGACTTCACAGAGGCCAGGAATCATTGTGTGCAGACTCACATGGCAGTGACATTCCTGGGGAATGCAGGCAGGATCAGTGGTGACTGGAACTCAGTGAGCCTGTGCTCTATCCACTGATGGTTTCTTCCTTTTGGCAATATCCCACCTCCCCTTCTCTGACAATCTTTGTGTTTCCTGCACCTTCCATAAACAGACAGACCCACAACATAGTCACACAGATTTACAGACACCTAAACATAGAAAAACAATCCTTGGTTCTTTATGTCCCCTGTATGTTCCCAGGGAGTTGAACTATATCATATGAGCCATTCAAGTCTTCTAATGCAAGACCTTACACTTGGGACTTTTCTGCCTTTCCAAACAGGTCAGCATTTGTGTGTTCTTTGTCCTAGACCCTTGAGTTTTACCTTCCACTCAACAATCAGATACAGCAACTCTCACTGGGGTCTTAATGAATGATCTGCACATGTGGTAGCTCTCAAGCCCTCCTGGATGGAATACAGCTTTCAGAACCAACCTAGTCCACAGGAGTGCTCTAGCTACTGGGACATTGGGTGCTATCCAGCTTACTTTGGGAATTTAGGACTTTGCTCTCTTCAATTCACACCATGTTGTCAAGTTTACAAAGAATTGTTTCTAAGGACTCGGTACCTGTGGGGTTAGTTTTGGAGGCTCAGCCAAAAATGAAATATTAGAAAATTTTATTTCATACTCTGTTGCTTAGTTGATATCGTCCAAAGTGTTATACATAAAAACACATGACATTTTCATTTTTTGCTAGTAGAATCATATGCCGGTAAGTTCTAAGTGGCTTTTTAAAATAACTGGAGTGTCCAGATGTGGTAGCATGCTCCTGTAATCCCAGCACTCACGAGGCTGAAGTAGAAGGATTTCTGTGGTTCCAGGCCAGCTTGGGCTACAAAGTGAGTTCAAGGGCAGCCTGAACTGCATAGTGAAACCCTGTCTTAAAAAGAACATAACAAACAAACAGAGGTTTTATGGAGACTAAAGTTCAAACTTTTCCTCTTTCCCCCCCCCGCATCATCCTTTAGGAATCAAGTTTTCCTTATGAAAGCAACAACGCAAACCTTGTAAGGTACACAGCCTGCTCCCACCTACCTTCTGCCTGAGGCCTTTGTGATCTCATTCAAAATTGTTACACCAGAAATGCTGAGAGGAGTCAATTTTGAGCTGTTGGCTGCCAAAATAAGTCCTTAATCCTTCCGCTCTCCTTTTGGCGCCTTTATTGGCTGAGTTCTACTTATTTTTAAAGCACTTTATTGAAGTATGACTAATGCACAAAAGGCGTAATTAATGCATACAATTTGAGCTTGGAGAGAAGGATGTGCCTACAAATCATCGTCACCATTCATGCTGTCAATTCTAAAATTTCCTGTAGTCCTGCCCTCCCTTCTTCCTTCTCTCCCTCCCTCCCTCCCTGCCTGCCTCCCTCCCTTCATTCCTTCCTTCCCTCCTTATTTCCTTCTTTCTGCTTTCTGCTATCTTTATTATTATGATTTTTAGGTCATAAGAATCCTTACCAGAAGTGGCACATACCCATAATCCCAGCAATCTAGGAGAGGCTGATGCAGGAGGGCCACAATTTCAAGGCCATGCAGGGCTACATAGTGAGACCCTGTCCCCCCCAAAAAAAAATCTTTAACGTAATATCTACTCTTTTAGCAATTCTTTAGGTAAGCAATATTGTTGGATTATGCAAAGTGGAAAATCCTAGTTATCTTTTATCACTTGTCTTCGGTCTTCTTTCTCTGGAATGTCTTTTTTCTAGTTATTTTGTTGCAGAGTTGGTGTCTACCCTATCTCAGTACTTCACATACCTTGCAATGATCAGAGCCACCTCTTGCTCAGTCCTCATTATGTCCCTGGCAGGAGTCACATCCCATTCAACTTTGTGCTGCTCCCCAAAGTGCCTATGGAAATGTAGTCCTAAATCACATGCGTTACATAAAAGAATTAAGGTGAATCAGGAATGGGCAAACTGTTTCAGCAAAGGGTCAGAGAGTAAACATTTTATGTTTTTTGAGCATTGGGTCTCATTCGCATCCACTTAGCTCTGTCGCTGTAGCCAGACAGCAGATGGAGACAATAGATAAATCCCAATAACATTTTATGCACTAAACAGATATTAATCTGATTCCGCTGCATGTTCTTTTTCTTCTGTGTCCTGCCTTCTCTTGAACACAGAGTCATACCCAGATTTTAATCAGTGCCTACATATGCATATTCAGATGCTTGCCTGGGAAGTGACACAAATCCAAGCCTGTGACCAGGAGGTGAGACTGGCAGAAGGTAACTGGCACAGGACAGGAAGTATAGGGAGCCCTTCCTAGTCCTCATCTCAGTCTGGGAAGTTTATATTTGTAATCCCATGTATAAGTTACTGGAATCCCATGAAGTTTATTCCAATCTACCACTTCCAGTGCAATCCATGGTGAGAATAAAGACACTAAAGCATATTTATAGTTATGGAGAGCACAGGGGTCCTATGTCCAGCCATGGTGATGGCTATGGAAACAAGGGCCTCAACCCAGGGCCAAACCTAGGTTTTATTCAATCATGAAGGAATAGTGGCTTGAGGATGAATGACTGAGAATGGCAGGAAGTAGGCGAGTACTGTGGGCTGGGCTAGGTAGGAGGCCTGTATTTACCTCTGCAACATGCAGAGAGAAGGATATGCAGAGAGTAGTCTGCTGAGATAGTATCTACCATTTAGGGGTATGGTGCTTCAGCTCTGATGAGTAATCTTTCAAGTTCTAGGAAGTATAGCCTTTATCTTGAGGCTCAATTCCAGCTGACAGATGGAGCATGGACTCTTCATCCAGTCTTGACCTGGCTCATATTAAAGAGCAGCAGGTGGAGGTTACCAGGGAATTACGTATGCCACCTTTAGTGACTACCACCAGCACCTCAGAGACCAATATGTATTGTGTAAAGTTAATTGAAGGGATAAGGAGCAGTCCTAGCCAGCTCGGTACATATCAATACATGGAATAGGGTCAGGCACCGCCAAAATGTCAACAACTGCTCTTCTTTCAAGGAGAGTTGCCCAGGTGGTCCTCCACAAGGAAGGCCTTGAGGCACAGAATTTTCAGAGGGGAGCCAGGAACAACTGGCCTCAGTGTGTTACCATCTATGGACAACTTTCCATCCTAAAGTTCTGGGCTCTTATTGGCCCCTGAGCAGAAGGTGGAGTTTGGTTACTTTTTAGAGGAGGAAGCATGAAGGAAAAATGGTGTCATGGCCCACGTGGAGCTGGTCAGAGCACCTGGGAATCTCCTATGAGAGGCACTGATGTGGGCCCACTGCCTTTCTACACACAATATGGTCAGAAGTGTTTGGTGTTCCTCAAAGTCAGGTTGATTTTAGTTACTTTTCTACTAGTAAAGTCCATCATCTCAAAATAGGTAGAATAAGACAAACCACATAGAGTTTCTGTTTGGGTAAAACAAGAGACTATTCACCATGCTTATAAAATTATTATGGTATAATGCACAACCAAAAGAAAAATTACTATTAAATGAAAAGGAAGGTCCCTGAGGATTAAGTTTTATGCTTGTTGTATATCATATGATGATCCATAGGACAGTGCCCATTAGGGTATGAAGCTTATGGGAAAACTTTCCAGAAATTTCAACATTTACATACCATGTCTATGAAGTTATTTACTTATATATTTATTTGGTACAGGATCTCAGACTTGTAGTGATCCTCCTGTCTCAGCCTCCTCAGCACTGGGATTACAGATGTGTGCCTGACAAGCATAAAGACCAGGGATCAATCCTCAGTACTGCATTTCACATTAGCCCTGGAACCCTGGGCACACAGTACTGGCCATGGAAACCAGGCATGGTGGCACATGTCTGTCCTCCCAGTGCTGGGAGGCTGAGACAGGATGATCACTGTGAGTCTGAGCTGCATAGACAGACCCTATACCAAATAAATAAATAAATAAATAAATAAATATTAAAAAAACTAAAAAAGTAACTATTCCAAGACTATTTGAAAGTGGATAATATGAGTAGTCTGTTGCAGATGAGGAAACCAAGTCACAGGAGGTTGAATAACTTGATTGAGTTATTATTGTGGGGCTCAGATTTGGACTCAGGTTATCTGGCTATAGTCTGTGCTTATTCTTGTAAAGTTAGACATTTCTTAATACTATTGAAAGAGGCAGATGGAATTTTCTGGATCCATGAGTTTTTAAAAAATAAGCAAATAATTATAAATGCAAAGTAAACAGTTGCTTTTCTTGTGTGTGTGTGTGTGTGTGTGTGTGTGTGTGTGTGTGTGTCTGTGTCTGTGTGTATGTATGTATGTGTGTTCCCGTGCGTGTGCGTGTGTGTGTGTATGTTTATTGGGAATCAAAGTCAGGACCTCATGTTTGCAAGGCAGGTGCTAGGCCACTGTGCTGTACCCGTGACAGTTGTTTTCTAATGATTTACATGGGGCTGTTCTTAAAATGCTTCTGTATGAGAAGACATCAATTTTATCTCCTCTCAGTAAAACATCTCAATATTTTACTGATGAGGCCTCAAAATCTTTTCAAAATTGAATACCGATTTCAGATGTGCTGCTTAAATACCTGTCTTCTTTTTGTTTTTCCTCTTTATTCATTTCAAAAGCAAAGCATAGCAAAACAAAACAAAAAACTCACTAAAGCAACAGAATAACCTCCTTGTCCAGGAAATGTAAATTGAAGCTTTATTAGAAGATGTTCAATTGTACATCCTTCTTCTCTGGATTCTGAAAAATAAACAGTATTTTGGGTCTGCGGGCACCAAGTCTCCATTGGCCTCACTCCTTCTTCTCATCACAGATGAAGAAGTGAAACCGAGACTGACTGTCGTGAGGCCAGGGCTGGGTCCAGCCCAGCCAGCCCCCTTCGTCCCACACTGCTGTGGGTGCTTCCCACAATGCCAGCACTGTGTAGTGCATGGGCTCCCAGTGAGTCCTGCATCACTGGTCTGGTCTCTTATCTAAGCACCTTGAATGGAGATTTGTGAAGAAGCAGTAACCTCCTCCGAGTCTAATGGTGAGCAACCCCCCAAAAAACAAACAAACAAACAAACAAACAAACAAAGCAATTTTTTTTTTTTTTGGACCCGGGGATTGAACTCAGGCCCTTGTGCTTACCAGGGAAGCACATATTCAACTGAGCCATCTCCCCAGCCCACAAACAAACAACCAAACAAACAAAAACCTCAAACAAGGGTCATTAGCTATTAGCAAAATAGGAGTACATTGTCAAGTAGCAGAAGTTCCTGATTTAGGATTATTAAAAAATATGCTAAAGAAAGATAAGCAACTTGAGCAGTTACTAAATATACCAAGCACACATGAGCCTGAGATCCGTGCAGTTCTGTGCAGCTGAACAAACAGGACGCCTATTTCTGTAGGACCCAGAGGGCGTGGCACTTGGGTGTGACGATGCACCTTGCTGTTTAAGGAGGCCAGAGCAGAGCTTTCTCCATAAGAGAAAATTATTTTTAAATGTTCAAATGGATTTTGTGGAAAATGCATCTGTCATAAAGATGAACAATTTAAGATGCCACCAAGATGGCATGGCCGGAGAGCCCTGCTCAATTTAGGAGAAAATGAATATAAAGGGGAGTTCAAGGGACTTGTCTTTTGTGGGAAAAAAAACTGACTTTATTAAAATTGTAGTAAATTTCAGATAATGGTTGGTTATTAAGATGAGATAATTTTGAAGTATAATGTGGATTATTTGAGTAGAAATATATATATCAGTATTCAAATACATGGCAGAAATAACTACTTGCATTAAAATTTAAATGGTTGCCATTTAATTAGTGTTTCAAAACCTTGCCTAAAGTGTTCTACCAAGTTTAGAATTATAGTAAAAGTTTAAACATGTTGAACAGAGAAATTGTACTGAAAGAGTATCTAGTAAATGCTTCAGATGATTTGAGTTCATGTTTAACTTAGTATCAGGCAACAGATTTATTGATTTAGAAGTTATCCTCCCTTGTAAAAGATATCTGAGTTGTTTATGAGCCACTGGTCCTTTGTTACACAGCTCTAGTTGTTGCTTTTCTTAGAGAACTGGGAAGTCCCTTTCCATTTTAGCTACACTCTGAGGACAGCATTCTATTCTCAAAGACCAGATGAATCTTTTCTTTTCCTCTTTCTTTCTTTCTTTCTTTCTTTCTTTCTTTCTTTCTTTCTTTCTTTCTGAACTGGGGATTGAACTCAGGCCCTTGCACTTGCCAGGGAGGTGCTTATTCTACTGAGCCATCTCCCCAGCCCTTTTTTTCTAAGCGTGGAAGAAAAGCTGGAGCAGAAATGTCAAAGAATACAACAACTTGAGAGCGCCGAATCCTGACCACTAGACCACCAGGAAGCATCCACAGCAACTTGAGGAAAGGCTTTTTCTATACCTGTGCTCTCTATGTGTGACAGTGCAGTGTTTGTGATAGTTTAGTTTAAAAGTTGAATACCTGTCACAGTTACTTGGAAAAAAACCCAACATGTCCTTTGACTTGGGGAAGGATATATTTTTAGGGTCAGAGGATATGAGAAGGGACCACACAATGTCTGGATGGTTGACCTTAGATGACCAAAGAGCCTGTGCTGGAAACGAAAACAGAAGCTTCCTTTTAAAACATTTGGCTAATTTGGTAGAAACAAAACAAAGCAACAAGAAAAACCATAGTGAAGAACTGAAAGAACAGCAAAAAGGCACCACTGGACTTCAGACTTGGAGAAGACTGAAGCTGTGTGGCAGATAATAACTGTAACAGTTATCTCACCCCCATTTTCTCTTTCTAAATGAAAATCTCAGTGTGTTATTTTTTTAATGGTCATTTTAAAGCATTGCAATCAGAACTACGTTTTGCTATGTGGATATAAAGATAAAAACCAGCAGTAATAGAATAGTATGAATACATTGGGAAGAAAAAAAATCCACCATCAATTTTTTAAAATTTAAAAGTCGTTGGGGCCAGCAAGACAGCTCAGTGGTCTAAAGCGCCTGCTTAGGCAAGCTTAGCCAGGCACAGCGGACTGTGAGCCCCAGCACCACGTGCCGACCAGCTCCACCCTCAGGACAGGGCTGAGCTGTGCCCCTCAAAAAGTAAAAGTTGTTTTTCCATGTTGAATTTTACTGATGGAGAAACAAACTTACAGACGACTCCAGAAATAACTAAATGTCGTATTAAAGATTCCAAATTCTCAAATATAATAATTTTTGGAGAAAGTCTTTTTTAAAGGAAAATATATAAAACAAAATTTAAACTGTATTGTGCATGTTTTAAAAACAGCATATTTCAATTTTAGGCAGTACATTTTGAATAAACTTTAGGAAGGTGGGAATTTTGACTTATCATATTTTATTCCTGCCCTTATAAGGGTACTCAACTACAATCTTCTGACTAAGTATGCACTGCTGGCTGTTTTGATAAGTAAAATTTTGTGAGTAAAATTTTATTGCATGCCGTCATACCCATTTGTTTATGTACTGTCTATTCCTACTTTTGAGCTATCTGGTGAAATAGGGTAGCCCTACAAGAAGTAATATGTCTTTGGTTTTGTAAATACATTGTGGTGTGACAGGGCCATGGCCTCTGATTTATACATGTCTATATTTGCTTCTGAGTTATAGCTGTGAAGTTAAGTAGCCTTGACATAGACTATATAATCAGCAGGCTTAAAATATTTATTATATGGCTATTGGCAAAGAAATTTTACTGTCCCCCATAGAGGGTTATTATACTGTGCATATTATTGAGGGCTATTGTGCTCTTGTTCTATAACCATAGTTCCCATATTTCGGTATGATTGTATTTAAATACTCACCAGTAACTCTCTCTATCATAAATCTTCCAATTCTGTGGACTGTGCTTTTATTTTTTCAAGATGTCATCGCATCTTGGAGGGCTATTGTATTTTATTTCAGAATTAAGTAGATCCATGTTGGGTCCCTGGGTTTCCTCTGCCTGCTTTGGGGCATATTACATTCCTAACTCTTGTATTTATATTGATCTTCAATGTACAAGAACTCGGGGAATTTATTTCTTCATCAACAATAACCTGCTTTGTATGTCGTATTTTTATTTCTTGCCTATTTTTCACCTTCTTTGTCAGAAAAGGGAAAAGATAAAATATGTAGTATATTTGCTCCTGTTCCCTTACATTTGTGTGAGTTTATCAACAGTAGTGCTCAAGACTGTACTGAAGGGCTGGAGAGATGGCTCAGTGGAATAAGCGCTTCCCTGGGAAGCGCAAGGACCTGAGTTCAAAAAAAGAACAACAAACCAAGTACTTGAAAATTATAATTTAAAAGACTGTACTGCTGGAGCAATGTGGCTTCTTGGGGAGGGCAGTGAAGAACTTTGCTGTGCTCTTTTGCTATGATACATAAAGTTCATCCTCGCTTATTCCAATTTGCTAAAGTCCCTGATCCTGGATTGTGCCTTGTTTTCACTGGAAATTTTTAGCAAATTTAAAAAAAAATTTTTTTTGAAGTTTCAAAAATATTTTTGTTAGCTAATAGCTGAAAGGTATTCTAAGCCAACTTCATTCTCTACCTTAGACAGCAATCTCTTTTACTTAAGGTGTATGTGTGGTCTCTGGAATAATTTTTTTCATAGTCTCCAATTCACTTTTTCTTTTGTTTCCAAAAGTTAATGAGATGATCTGTTTGGAATTGTATGTTGGTGTCCCCTTAAATTTCATATATTTGAATTCTAGCATTCAATATGATGATATGAAGAGGTAGGGGCTTTGGAAAGTCATTAAGTCATGAGGATGGACCCTCCATCAGTGGAGTTAGTGTCATATTAAAAGGAAACCCAGAGAGCTTCTTATTCAGTTGTGTGAGGATGCATTGAGACAATTGGAAAGAGGGTTGTACACCAGAAAATAACAATGCTGACTCCCTTAGCTTGGACTTTTAGCCCCTAGAACTGTGAAAGGTTTACATTTCTGTTGCCTGCAGGCTGTCCATTCTATAGGTTTTTGTTTCAGCAGACTCAAACGACTAGTCTCCAAAACCATACTGCTGGGTTACAGAAGAGACAGGAGAGAAGTCAATTTTTATGACCTGCATTAGATTAGAATTTCTAAAACACATCTGAAAAAAGATATTGAAGAAGATTTTAAAAAATGGAAAGATACTCCTTGCTCCTTGATAGGACAAACTTAACATAGTGAAATGGCCCTACTTCCAAAAGTATTATACAGATTCAATATAATTTGGATCAAAATACCATTAGTATACCTTATAAATCTAGAGAAAATATTCCTAAAATTTGTCTTGAAACAGTCAAAATAGATAAAAGATTTAAATATTAAAACAGAAACACTAAATCTACTGGAAAAGAAAGTAGGTGGAAATGTTGAAGACATAGGGATAGAGAATTCATGAACACTGGCAAGTGTAGGGTTCTGAGTTCAATCCCCAGTACGAGAGAGAGAGAGAGAGAGAGAGAGAGAGAGAGAGAGAGAGAGAGAGAGAGAGAGAGAGAGTTCATGAGCAAAAATCAAACTGCACAGGAAACACTTCAATGAATCAACTATTGAGATCTCATCGAAAAGTTTTTGCATATCAAAGTAAATCACCAACAGAATAAGAAGGAAAACTCATGAATTGGGAAACAATTTTATCCAACTGTCCCTCAGACAAAGGACTTCTACCTAGAACACATAAAGAATTAAAAAAAAAATCAGGCCTCCAAAGTTCAAAGACCCATTCCAAAAATGGGCATCTGAGATGAATACATATTTCACAAAAATGATGAAATACAAATGGCAAATAAATATATGGAAAAATGTCCAACATTATCAATCATTTATGCAATGCAAATTAAAATGACACACAAATTCCATCACACCCCAGAAAGAATGGTTATCATCAAGAAATTAACCAATAGCAAATGCTGTGGGGCTGTGAGGTAAAAGGAACCCTTCTCCACTGTTGGTGGAAGTGTAGACTGCTGAAACCACTATGAAATCAGTGTGAAGATTTCTCAAAAACTTAAGATTTGACCCTGCTAGTCCCCTCCTGAGTATTTTTCCAGCAGAACTGAAACATCACAGCACAGTGATATATGTGCAAGTTTATAGCAGCACAATTTGTTGTAGCTAAATCTTGGATACAACCTAGATGCTCATCAACTGAGGAATGCATAAAAAATGTGTGGTTATTTTTATACAATGGAATATTATTCAACTGTAGAAAAAATAAACTTGAGGCTTTTATAGGTAAATGGATGCAACTTAGAGACCATAATCATAAGTGAAACAAATCAGACACACATGCATAAATACATTGTTTCCCTAGTATGAGAAACTAAAAGATGTGGCTGGGGAGATAGCTCAGTAGAATAGGTGCCTGCCTGAGGGTAAGGGGGAAAAAAGAAGGAAGAAAAAAATGCCTAAATATAGACAAGCTAGCTAAGATAATTGTACTATCTATCTGTAAAAAGAATTATCACATTTCAAATCAAAGCCCATGAAAACTTCCCCTTCCACGTCCTAAGAAGGTATCATTTGTCTCTATAATCATTACGCTGACAGCATCACATAACATACAGTGTGTTCTTTCACTCATTCTCAGTGATTCCAAAATAATTATAGGACAAAGAAGAGATATGCTTCCTAAAAACATGAAATTTCTAAGGGGAGAGGATTTCTGATCTTTTGCAAATGAGTTGGGAGATTCCTCACTATCAGAGCCCTGTGGTTTCCTCATAGTTTGCTGTTGCTTCTGTGATTGCTTTCTCTTTTGGCTTTATCTATGCAGTTTTTTTTTTTTCATCAAAGTAACTATTATGAACACAAGTAAACCTTTGACAGTCTTTATGATTGTATTTTACTGGATAAAGCTTAACTTCATGAACAAGATAGGGGTATTGTGGTAGCTAGGCCCCCAAATAGTGGTAGCTAGACAATCACACTAAAAGAATATCAATCAAGGAAGGTCACCCCAGAAGAAAATTTGTCTTGACACATTACAGTTTCTTCTTCTTCTTCTTCTTCTTCTTCTTCTTCTTCTTCTTCTTCTTCTTCTTCTTCTTCTTCTTCTTCTTCTTCTTCTTCT
>NW_004524840.1:514305-515606 GCF_000260255.1 Octodon degus
GCAAGAACTTATTCCACTGAGCCATCTTCCCAGCCCCTCTTCTTGGACTTCTAATATGAAAAAGTTTTATCCATGATCTAGATGAAAACATAAAACCTATGTTTATTAAATTTAAAAATCTATAATTTAAAAAAATGGGGATTAGAGATGAAAGGTTCTGCATATATCACCAGCTGGAAAGGTGACTTTGAAATAACTTGATATGTATTAATATGGGCCATCAGCTTCAAAAGAGCATTCTACGATGATCAGATGTGAGACCCAAAACCTTTTCTAAATCAAATAAAATATGTACAAATGAATTAGCCTTGAATTTTCTTGAGACCAAAATAAAAGATTGCAAAACCCCACCACAGTCTTATACTGCAGACATTGCCCAGTTCTGAATACTAAACACCATGTTTTCTGCCATTTTAGGCTCTCAATACCCAACTGAGTATACTACACTTAACAGATTATTAATTAGTTTGTTGAAAAAATAATAATTATAAAAATACAGTTGAAGCATTATATTAAAATTTGTCTGTCATGCTTTAAGTGTTCACTGCTAGACTAGAGTGCACACAAATAAGGTTGGTCCAGAAAATCCCACCCTACTAAGTTCAGTGGAAGAATCAAGGGTCCAGAAGAGGAAATTAAAAAGAAACAGGCTAATTATTTTGACTTGGACAAATTTCATTCTGTCTCAGAAGAATTCTGATGGATGTTAAAGGGAGGCAGCTTCAAATTCAGTGTGAAGAAGAATTTTCTATAATTAATAGACACGCTGATATAGACTATTATTAGCCATCTGTTAGGCAAATTGCAAAGGGAATTCCTGCCACATATATGTGGCACTTTATCTTAGGTAACTTTTCTAAAGTTTGTTTTCAAAAATGGTACCAATCTATGGGATACGTGCCCTTTACTGTTAATGATAGCATTTTACTAAAGACCTTTGGTTTTAATCCATAAAATCAAGCAACAGTTTATACTTATTTCTTATTAAATTATTGGGTTTTTGTCTGTCATAAGGTAGGAATGATTAAATACTTGTATTACTAACATCCATTATTTTGTCCAAATGGAGTAATATCTATCTATATCTATCTATCTATCTATCTATCTATCTATCTATCTATCTATCTATCATCTATCTATCTTTCTCTTTCTTTCTTTCTTTCTTTCTTTCTTTCTTTCTTTCTTTCCTTTTTTTTTTTTTGGCAGTACCAGAGACTGAACCCAAGACCTTGTGCTTGGCAGGCAAGCGCTTATTCCACTGAGCTATCTCCCTGCCTAGGAAGTTTATATAATCATTGTCT
>NW_004524840.1:517471-524216 GCF_000260255.1 Octodon degus
GGATAACCCACTACTGTTGTGGACTGCTGGACTGTGTTGGATTGTTTTTCTGAATTTCTGCATCTATAGTATTTAGATGTCAGTGGAATACCCATCTCTGAGAACTAAACAAAAAAAGGGGATACAAACGAAGGACCATTTTGCATCTGTGTATACAGAATAGTTAGGATAGACATACAGCTACTTTCACGTAATTCAATGAGAAGAGAGATTTCTACTAATAGTGTTTAAACAGGATATCCTGTCTGCATCTTGTACTATGGATAACCATTAAAAAGATAACAATGTACAATGTATTAATTATTGAAGCTGTCCTATTAATCAGTTTTGAAACTGTCTCATTGCTATTTGTTTCTCAATAAAATAAAACAAAAAACAATAAAAAGATAAATTTTTATTGTGCAGTGTCCAAAGTATCTCAGAAATGAGAAGATGAGTAAGTTTGATTGCTTGCCTTCAGGAGTTCAATGTAATACTTATTTCAACTTATTGATACCACAAGACAGCAGTTTTCAATGCTGTGGGTTTACTACCACATCCCTAGTATTATCATAGTCTTGATTTCCTAGACCCTGTTTCCTGGTTTTACTCTACCTCTGGGCCTTTTTCCTGCTGCCTGACTCTCCCGTACTAGGGATTGACCCAAGGCCTTCATGCTAAGCTACATTCCCTAGTCCCTTTTTACATTTTTGTTTGTTTGATTTGAGACAGAGTCTCACTGAGTAGCACAGGCTGGGCTAGAGCTCATGGTCCTCCTGATGGAAGACCATATTGTTGGAATTACAATGTCCGCCACTACACCTGGCTGTCGCTGTCACATTAATGTGATCCTACCCAACTGAGGTCCCCTCTCTCTATGATTTTCTACTAGAGCTCTTGTCTGCTCCAATGCTTTGTGTAGAAGAGCCTGTTGGCAGTACTCTACCTGCCTCTTTCAGCTATTTCCATTGACATCGAATTCATTGTATTTCCCCTCAAAACCAAACTTTGGGCTCTTCCTTTTTGCTAAGGGTGCTACAACCTTGCCTGTGGCCATAAAAACTCAGAAATGTCATGGTCTCTTCTCCCTGCTTGCGCATGCAAGTCCAAGAATTCTTAGGAGCACAACTTACTCAAGCTACTTGGGTTCATATCTTAGTCCTTTTTCATTTGTACATCTTCACTGAGGTATTTGGCCTTTATTGATAGGCCTCATTTCTCACATTTTAAAAGTAGAAACAAAAGGGCTGGGGATATGGCTCAGTAGAATAAGCATTTGCCTGGCAAGCGCAAGGGCCTGAGTTCAAACTCCAGTTCTGAAAAAAAAAAAAAAAGAGCAAGAAACTACAAATGTTGATGCTTAAATATTTGGATCCAGTTTTGTGGTTCTGTTTGCTCAAACCTCCAAGTTGATTGTGCTATTATTACTTTCTTTGTTCAGACCTGGTAAATGAAATGTAGTTATTAAAAAACATTAAATGAAAAGGGACAGGCTGTGCTTAGTTTCTGAGTGCCTCTTTAGTGATGAATTTTTAATTTACTAATGTCTATACTGTAATATGTATTTAAGTGGTGCAAAAAGGTAATGGAACATATGTGCTTGCTAGGGCTCCCACAGACTAAGTGGTTTAAACTTTGGAGGTATATTTCTTGTGATTTCAGAGACTGGAAATCTAACATTAAGATGCCAGCAGGGTTAGATTCTGCCACAAACTCTTTCTTCATCTTGGCGACCACTGCCTTCTCCTTGTGACTTTACATCATCTTTCTTCTACATGCATCTGTGGTCTATTTTCTTTCCAGAAGGCTTTCACTCAGGATGGATTAAGACCTATTCTAATGACCTCATTCCATCTTAATTACCACTTTAAAGGCCTCTTCCAAAACAGTAATGTGTTTAGCCACTTAGGACTTTACATACAAATTTGGGGGAGGGTTTAGGAGTACAATTCAGCCTACAACATATACGTAACTGTGATCATAATTGGTAAAACAGAATAAATCCCCAAACTAGTAGAGTATAAAATTTGTCTGTTCTGTCCATTTTCCTATGAAATAATCTGAAAGAACTTGAGGAATGAAGGTACTTTTTTAAAAAAAATGTGGCACTTCGTCATTACTTCTTGAGTGGAGGGAAACAAAACTGAAATTGATCAGTAGGTTTCTCTGACACCAGTTCTGATTTTCTTTTTTTAAGAAGGGTGATTTAGGAACTGATGCCAGAAGGGGAGATTTGTTGGGTTGTGTGTGAGGTACTCTATTGCTGTCTGTGTTACCCCTATCCTGTGTGCTGGGCCAGAGTTGGCTATGAAGTTACTAATCTTGCAGAAACCAAATTTCCTCTCTAAAATCAACCTGAACATCAGAGAGGCAAGAGATTAGGGTTAGGGTGTGGTCAGCCAGCTGGGCAAGTAGGTAGAACCTGTCAATCACAGAGATCTAGAACATATGTACAGTAAATTCCCAAGCCCAAGACCAATTAGAATATATTATCTTCAGTTATTCTGGCATGAAATCAAGCAGGTTTCTGATAGGATGGCCTAGTTTTGATGCCATCCTGAGGACACAAAAAACAGAGGTCATGAACCTCCTGGTCAATGTGCTGTCTTTCTTTCAGGGGCCTACTCTCACCCTGCAGAGTGTACTTGTGTACTTCTTTTCCTACTTTAATTGGCCTACACTCACTCTCAGAGAGTATTTCTTTTCCTACTGTTGTAGGCAGCTGAGTTAGATAGAAATATTATAGGCAGTCAGACAGGGCTAGGCCCTCCAAGGAGCTAGTATGGAAGATAAGATACCTTGCAACTATGGGAGAGACAGACACTCCCACTGTGGGCCAGACCTCAAGACAAAAGATCAAACAAATGCATACCTCCCTCAGGATAAACATCAGAGACTGATATTCTAAATAGGTCTCTATCACCTTGAGAAAGCCAGAAGAGTCACTAACCCAGCCCCCTCCAGGGAAAGCCCCTGGTTTGTAGTCTTGCCAGCTTGCTACATGACTTGTTTCCCCATTTGGTCCTGATTTAGTCAATTTTACCTGAGCAATTATGCTTATAATCTTGTTGGTTGACCATAATTCCATCCCACCTCATGCCAACCTTGTGAGTTCCCGTGTTGCCCACCTTAGACCCACTCACCTCATGGATTTTCACTATAAAAATCCCTTAAAAAGACAGGTTCCTTGGCAACCCCCTGGGATCTCCTTCTGTTTCTCTCTCAGACACATGCTTTCTTTTCCTCAATAAGTATATTCTACTTTTAGCCTCCATTGCTCCTAAAATTTATTCTACAATCTTATAGAATGCAAACTCAGACCAGACATCTTCCAGGTTAGGAGTTTCTTTCCCCTTAATCACTACATTTAATAAATGTAATACCTCACTACCCTGTTCCCTTGTTTTGTTCAATTCTTTGGCCAGGACAATAAGAACATGGAAAGGATCTTTAGAGGAAGTACCCAGTACCCAGACTCTGGTAGCACTAGAGTTGCCTGAGACCTAATGCATTATGGTATGAAATTTTAAATCCACCCACTTACTGTTTTCCTTTTTTGTAGAGTTGATTTCAATTCTTTTAAGGATCAAGTTCGTGGCTTGGAGAGGAGGTCCCAACTGGAGATGGGGGGAGGTGAAAGGAGTTAAGAGCAATTTGCTTCTAAAATATGTATGTGCTCAGGGCCCTCCTTGTGTCAGATTCACCTCGAGATGCAGAGGACCCCATGCTACAGAGGATCACACTGCATACTTTCTGACAGGCAGGTGACAGAATCATTTTCAGCAGGGCTCACATGCTTTGGGAGTTCTGAAACTCTTCAGCTCACACTCTTATTTCAGTGTTGTCCCAGGCACCAAGTCCCAAAGGCTATTTTCAGGTCATTGTTGTTCTGTGATTTGTGGAAAGAGAAAATGATCATCATCATTTCCAAGTATCAATGACAGGTGCCAAAACAGCGGAAGGAAAGGGACCTGCTTCTCCAACAAGTACTAAAGAACCATTTCCTCCTGAGAAGTTCCTTTTGTGAAACCCATATACAAGCAAATGACAAAGGAAAGAACATTTCCACTTGAGTCTGACTATATTTGTATAACATAATTGTGTTGCTTTTCTAGGTGGCTGAAGATACCTGTTTACGAGCTCATGCATCGTGTCATGTTGAACCAACATTTAGAATCTGCTTTGGGAAGAAATGCTTGCTGTACACACATTGTGTTTTCTATATATTTTTAAGATATTTAGATCATTCCAGTGTTTTCAAACAACTTTCAGCCTGTGAACATCTGAAGGAGTCCCTTGGCCCTTTCTCTTATGCAAACTCGTGTGATCTATATCTACCTCAGGCAAGTTCATTGTTCTCATTTTTTTTTTTTTTTTTTGGTCTGCGTTTTTGTTAATCACTTTCCTTATCTTTCTTCCTCTTTTGGCCATTCTGTTAGACTCCCCTACCTTCACTCTCTGCTGCCCTGCATGGAAGGGAATGTGTGGTACTTATTCTTTATGCAATTCTCACTAGAGAGGATCCCCTTCACTGACTATGATGGTTAGCTTGTAAAGTTCTCAAATATAAAGTTTCAACTTTTTTCACATTGCACAGTTGAATTTTGGATATCATGTGCTTGTTGTTTTCACCAGGTGCAGTTGGTATCTGTGCAACAGTATCTTGGATTCTTATCTTTTCTGGCAACTTTGAGTAGAGAAGTGGGCTGATGGATAGTCACTGTCAACAGTACTTCAGATTCATAATGCTTTCCTTGTATGAATCTATCTTCTACATTTATGGGATGGCATTGATTTTTGATGTTCTTATATTTATTTCATAATAGGTCAGCATAGAGACTAAGAAAAAACTCTTAGCAACAGTCAGTAAATTCAGCCTCTAGTCATGCGCCTGCTATAGTCTAGCTGTCTATGTGGCCTTGCTTAGGTTTTTTTGCTTCTCATGGCTGTTTCCATTTGTAAAAGAAAACAAGATAGCTTGGCAGTCTAAGCACCTGCCTGGCAAGCACAAGGATCTGGGTTCGATCCCTGGTACCACATGCTGTGGCACCATGCCAGCCACTGAAACCCAGTGTGTGGCACATGCCTGTAATCACAGTGCTGAGGAGGCTAAGACAGGAGGATCACTACAAGTCTGAGGTGTGTAGCAAGACCTAGTACCAAATAAACAAATAAAAATAGATAAAACAAGCAAAAAAATACAAGTGGACTGGCCTACCAGGAGGAGCTCCAATGTTCTTCCCAGCTTGTGGTTGGTTGGCCGCCAGATATCCTGGTTGTATAATCTTTTTTGTGCTTTCCTGGACTTCAGGAACCAGTGAGTGCCTTCTGCTCATCTTTTCCCAGACTCTGTACGTTCCAAAAGGTGAGCTGTCCTCCAAGCTGGTCTAGCTACACACTAAATCCTTTTTTTTTCTTTTAATGTTGTTACAGTTGTTTTTATTTTGCTAAGTTGAAAATGACATCCCTAGAAGCAAAGCATCTCTGTATTTAAATTTAAATAGAAACTAATAGATAAAAAATTAAAAGATTTGTATAATTATTTAAAAATGTTTTATCAACTTATTTTTTTTTAACCAATAATTTAAGAAGACATGGTAAATTTTCTCCTTACCAGGAGTGGACATTGACATTCATAAATATTTCTTTTTGCCAACCTGGAACAAAAATGATATCACATTTTGTTTCATTTTTCTGGATACTGATGTTTATACATATTCCCATGTTGGTGGCTAGTGGAGTACCTTCTGTTGTATAAACTATTCAGATCTTTTCTTTAATCAACAGTTTTTCTCTCTTTACTTCATAGAGGCTTTTTGAAAATTCAATTCAAATTCCAGAATACTTGCAGGAATTCAGGCAAGAAGTCTTACTTGCTTTTGTTCCGTCATTGTTTTAGAATATTTTTACATAACATACTAGAAAATAAAATGAATTATCTTTATGTAGTGTATTACTTGTGTTCTACATAGTATTTCCTCACTGATTGTCTCAATTTATAGCATGTCTAAAGTATAATATAATATATAATATAAAAATGCTTAATCCCTAATAAACATACTTATATTGGTAGAATCTTAGAATACAAATTTTTTTCCATAAATTAATTGAGAAACAAATAGCAATGAGACAGTTTCAAACCAAATCGGTATAACAGTTTCAATAATTAACACATTGCATACATTCTTCCTAGTGGTTAATTGCTGTACAAGATGCAGACATGATATCCTACATACAAACACCATTGGAACAAATCCCTCTATTCATTAAGAGAATGTAACTGTATATCAATCCTAGCCATTTGAATACACAGATACAAAATAGACATTCATCTGCATCCCATTTTTGTTGTTAAGTTCTGTTATTTGAATATTATAGGTGTGGAAACACAACTAAATATTCTAAAAGAGTCCAGTGGCCCATAATAGTATTAGGTCTTCTGCTTGACTGGCAATATCAAAACTTGTTGACCTGAGTCCCCTACAGCTCAACATAACAGCATTGCTTTATTTCTTTTTTTTATGGCTTTACTTCTTATATTTTGTTTTTCTACTTTTCTGCTGGATGGTTAAGACCTAGATAAAGCAGGACCTATGCAACAAGAGTTGTAGCTTTTGGGTCTGATAAGGTCAGTGAAATCCCCTCAGAATTTATCCTGAGATCCTGTACCTCAGAGTGTAGAACCTTTGTCAGTGTCAGCCATGTGGATGAGTCATGGCCATTGCTTGGCCAATGTGCTCTGTGTGAAAGCTTCAGAGAATGTTTT
>NW_004524840.1:542042-566987 GCF_000260255.1 Octodon degus
TCCCAAGGGTTGGGAGAAGGTCTCACCCATGCTGCGCCTGGGCTGGGACCAGTAATAAGTGCCGCCGGTGCAGGGTAGCTGGAAGCTCTCCCACACACTCACTGGGCCTGGGCTAGGACTGGGTCTGAGAGTGAATCCTTTTTGCTAGAAAGGTGAGCAGGTATTGTGCCATGCAGCACACTGGGGCCTGTTCTTCAAGTAACAATGCTAAGATTGCCAAGCAATAGGGTTTTGCTCCCACAGCTGCACTTGAGGTCTGCTTCCCAGCCTGGATTGGGCAGAGCATTCTAGGAATAAAGATCTTCTACTCAACCATGTTTTTCCACTGTTGCGTTCATTTTCTGAATATCTGCTCTTGTATCTGTTGCTTGGTCCTGGCAAGACTGAATGTGTCAGCTCCTGCTGAGCTCCTGTGCATCTGCCCAGGTGGTTAGGACTTGAGTTGTTCTTGAATTCTGTAGGTATTTTTAAAATGTTTTTAATTGATTTAAAAACATACTAACTTTGAGTTTTAAAGTATTGCTAATTACACCCCAAGGCTACTGGCTGAGCATTTGAGTTGTCAAGGAGCCTATAAATAAACAATGGAAGAGGTAGTGCCACAAAGGCAGCTACAGTGCTGCAAGCTAAGGAAATTAGTTTTGTAGTCCTGAGTGAATGCGTTTATTCCCAGGACTCCAGGAATGGAGGATAAATTAGCTATTTATTCTATTGATTCTAATGAATGATTTGAAGTGGGACAAATATGAACCCCCCACAGGGTTCCTCACATTTTCAGGGCTGATTCTAGTTCTCGGCCATTCCCAGAATTGTGAAAAAGGTGACCTCCAGGATATCTATCACTTATCTTATAGCCACTCAGGTTTTCTAGGATAGAAACTTTTCTTTTTAAATCCCTAGTACTTTCTGCAGCCAGAAGGAAATAATTCCTTTAAAATTCCTTTAGCTTATCATTCAAATTCAATTCACTGTAGAATGTGATGCCCTTCGAGATGGGAAGCTTATTCCAAAGCAGTTGTCTTATTACTTGGGTACTATATATATGAATAGCAACAGTAACACACAATCCTCAAAACACAAGGACTCACACTAACAAACGTGCACATGAACTTGAGCTACACAACAGTGCTTGTGTATTTGTTTATAGTATTTTTGTGGCAGAGAAAGAAACAGAATTGGCTGAACAATTTGGAACTTCTAAGTGTTTGCTTGGACTAGCATTTGGTCATCTCTTCCTACATTTTATCACCTCAGACAAGTCAACTTGTCAAGCCTGACCATGTGATAAAGTAGAATATTCTACCTATAGACAGCTGGCACAAGTCACCTGGAAATTGGCGGAGAGGAATAAACACCGAACAATGAAGAAAGTTAATGTGAGGCATACTAATGCCATCCATCATCTATGCTGACATGTTAAGCATGTGACTTCTTGAGGAAGGCCGGGCTCTGGATAGAAGCCTCTAATCTAGACATCTGTTTTTCCTGTCCTAGAGCGCTGTCATATTACCAAAACAAATAAGGGTAGCTCCTCAGTTTTTAGGTTGGGGGGGCAAGGCTTTTTTTTTTTCCTGAGATGAGGTCTGGCTCAGTTCATTCTTTTGAGAGTCACTTATTCTTTTTTTAATATTAGTTTTATTGGGAAAGAAGTAGTAATGAAGCACTTCCCTGGCAAGCATAAGGGCCTGAGTTCAATCCCTGGTTCCGCAAAAAAAAAAAAAAAAAAGTAGCAATGAGACAGTTTCAAAAAGTAGGACAATTACAATAATTAATGCATTGCATATTGTATTTGTAGTGGTTATTCATAGTATAAGATGCAGACATGATATCTTGTCTGAATACTATTATTTCAGGGAAGCTCTTATTCCACTGAGCCATCTCCCCTGAACACGATTATTTCAAAACTTTCTTCTCATTGAAATAAGAAAAATTAGCTGTATATCTATGCTATTTTGTATATATATATATAGTTTTCACTTTAAAATGGTCCTTCATTTATATCCCCTTTTTCTGTTTATTTTTGTCAGATATGGGTATTCCATTGCCATTTAAATATTGTAGGTGCATGAATTCAACAAAATAATCCAATATAGTCCAGTAGTTCACAGTAGTAGTGCGTCATCCACAGAGCTGGCAATGTCAGAAGCTGTTGAGAGAGTCACTTATTCCTGTCTTAGACCAGACCCCTTTCTCTTCTGTGAGTACTTCAGTGTATTTGGCTTCATCTTTGATTGGGTTTAAAGCATTGGCATTTGCAAGTGCCTGCTTTGTTCCTTAAGTTGACTCTTACAGACAAAACTCTGCAGTTTGAGCCAGGGCAGAAGACACAGAAAGGAGCATAGGCAGAGACCTAGGCTTTCAGCCCGAGTAGAAGCCAGAAGATGGGCTGAATAGAAGAGGGAATTTATTGACTCCCCTGATTTTAGAAGGGTCATCAGGTTAGCAATTTTGCTTACTTTGTGTTGCAGAAGTTTTTTAGGACTACATTGCTGTTTTATCAGTGATTCTTTTTCTAAAAACATACAACCTAGATGGTAAGGCTTTCTGTTGACTTTTAAATTTTTCCTTAAAGTTTGAAAGGGGATGGAAATGTCAAATTTGTACTAACATGAATTCTAGTAGTAACTTTAAAATAGAAGAAAAATCTGATTTTAATGTAGAATATGTGAAGAGTTTCTTTTTCTTTCTAGAAATAAAAAAGATTTTCAGTACATGTAAAATGCCTTCATTAATGAAAAAAGACCTTCCATTTGTAAGGGATAAATGAATGTTTTCACAATAATCATTAACACTTTTTTTACCATACCCATCAACCTGGCACACAGATCAAGATTTTTTATGGGAAATGGAATTACATGAGAACATTTCCTTCATCATTAGTATTAAATTTGCTACTTTCCTCATGTAATACTTTATTGGAATGTGGGATTTGGTAGAGGCTGAGATCCTAGATGTGTTCTCTCCCACTTCCATGCACAATTTCTTACCTTTGTATTGAGCAAAATGAACACTCTATGGCAGAGAGAAAAACAGAATCAAGTTCAAAGCAATGACAGTATTGTTTTTTCTTCCTCTATGATAATAGTATGGACCAAAGCCACTATTTTCAAAAATAATTTGACTAAAATACCAAAAGGAGGTATAAAAAGAAATAAAAAGCAATTTATACCTCCCATTCAAATGTGAAACAAAACAAAACAAATCCCCAAAGCTACATTTTGGTGACATTGTCATGTGTGCCAGGCCATCAGAAAAGTTTTTAACAGATCTGAGAAAAGGGAGTCATTTCTCCCTTTTGGAGCTACAGAGCTGAGCCCTGCTGGCAACAGTTGTCATTGCTCTCCTTGTGTCGCACAGCTGCTCAGCAATGAAGCTTGGATAAAGCAAAGCCATCTGATGCTAAGCCTGTGCTTTGAGGAGATCCTGCTGCACAAAGTAATTGTAGTTCACACTGCAAACAGTTTAATGCCCTTTGATTGGTAAACTTTTGAAAGTCAAGATTAGGGTTTTTCTGCCCATGCCTCTGGCAGTAGTTCTGCTTTCTTTACACACCTCTTTGTTTCAAAATGAACAGAGATCTGCTTTTGACTCTTTTTTCTAGTGTTCACCTCATTTTCCTCCAAATTAGGCTTTTTCCAAAATATATGACAGAGGTGGAGTTTCAGCCTCTAATTTCAGAGCAGTGATTATTGGCTTCACAGAATTCCACAGCTCAGCTAATCTGTCTCATTTTAATTTTAACATTTTCCACCTTCTCGCTTTCTCTATGAATCACTTCAATCTCTTTAATACTTTACTTCCTCCCCAACAACAGAAGGAGTAGTCCTTTAGAATTAAGGTTTAATATATGAACATAAATTTACAGTGAGATACTTAAAATGAAGATGTGTTTCTCTAAAAAGAGCTGAGATAATATGTTTTACATAAATGTGATATATATACATATATGTATATAGCACTTTATATCCTCCTTTTTAACAAAGAAATACTCAAGACAAGCTCTACCTAAAAAAAAAAGAAAATTCACTTCAATTGTAGTAATTTATGTCAGTAATGCAATGCAATCATGAATTGTAGCTCTTTCAGAATGTGTTGGATTCCTTTGGATGCACAGAGGATGATGATTTCTCAAGATAATTCATGGAGGTGTCTTCATTAAACTGACATCTTTGATCTAATTCCAAGATAGGTTAGATGGTTAGGTAGAGTTTCGTTATGCAATTCATCCTTGAGCAAGAGGTACAGGGGAATTTGCTCAACCAGTAATGTTGAGATGAGTTACTGATCACTTAGCTAGCCAAGTCAAGTTCATCCTTTTCCATGTATGGCAGCATTAATTTGAAAATATTTATTCAATGTTTTCTCTGTGCCAGACACATTTCCAAGTGCTGGGAGAGTAGCAGTAAACAAATCCATCATGTCCTGCTGCCCTCGGGGAGTTTACACTCTGATATTGGGTAATACCTAATTCCAAAAAGTCTACTGGGTAATTTTTAAGAATTAAATACTTAAGAATTCTCAGAAATAGATATAAGTATCTTTCAAAAAGCTTTAGACACTTGTCTTAGTCACTTACAGTGTAATCAACTATATTCTTGAGAAATCAATGCTTGATTGTTTTCCAGCCCCATTCTATTAGGTATCTGTAAGTCAGGAAATGGATAAATTTGCTTCAAATAATATGCTCAGTATGCCTTCACATGAAGTGGCTTTGCTCAAGATTTTAAAAAATGGGCCTAATCTCTAACAAGGAGAACAAAAATAACCTGACAATTTCTATGAAACCTTGGAGACTCTCCAGAAATTTGTGAAGTATAAGGGAGTCAATATATGCATTATGTGTTTAAGGCATCTGGAAGTTGAAAAGTCACAGCTTTTATTGCTTGAAAACAGCTGGCATACTATTGACAACTGAGTCTATTCTATGTTTCCTGACTTTATGAGGTATCCTGTATTTTACCTCTATAATCGTGCAGTACAAGGTATTATTTTCCCTTTATTCTTTCTACATTGTGAAATAGAAACCAAGATTGGATGCTAATAACCAAAAGATGGAATGGAATGCGGATGTTCTTTTAGGACACTACATTGACCCAATATGGATTTAAACACTAGAGGTGTGGTTTAATGAAAAAGAACAGGAAATCTATCTTGGTTCTATATCAGCTACAAACAGGGATTTCTCAGTGTGGAGATTTCTTAAAAAGCTAGGATTGGAGATCCCATTCAAGGCACATATTCCCATCCTGGGAACTTTTCCAGTACAACTGAAAAAATCTCATACCATAGTCATATATGTGTACCCATGTTTATAGGAGTACAATTTGTTGCTAAATCCTGGAAACAACCCAGGTGCCCATCAACTGGAAATGGGTAAAGATGTTTTATTCTTTCACAATGGAGTATTATTCAACTATAAAACAAGAAAAATTTGAATCTTTTGTCAGTAAATGGATGCAACTAGAGAACATACTATTTTTTTTTGTTTTTGTTTTTATTTTTTGTTTTTTGTTTTGGCCAGCTCAGCTCGCCCTAGGAGTGGGGCCATTGCAGCATGTGGTGCCAGAATCACACTGTAGTTCTTGCACTTTGCCTAAGTATGTGCTTTGGACTATTGAGCAATCTCGCCAGTCCTAGAGAATGTACTTTTAAGTCAAATAAATCAGACCTGCATGTGCAAACATCATATTGTCTCCTTAGTGTGAGAGCTTAAAAGAGAAAAATGGAATCTGAAGGGTACAATAGATCCTGGGAAAAGGGAGTGAACTTATTCAAAAGGAAAGAGTTACTAAATTGAGGAGAAAGACAGGAGAGGGAGCAGGAGAAAGAGATTTATCTATGTATGTAAGTGTGTTGGCTTGGACAACTGTACTGTGGATTTCTGCTGGTCTATGGAAAGGATCAGTTAATGCTTTAATTTTTTTGTCTCCTTTTTTCAACTGTATTTTTCACTTCTAAATTTCTTTATTTTTTCTTTCTTCTTCAAATTTTACATGCATATATCTTGTAATATGATTAACTAGTTGGAAGACAACACTGTGTATTATAACAAATACTGTGAAATTCATGTTATTTTGTTAAGTGAAATTCTGTATCACTTGTAAATTTTTCTGTTTTAATTCTAATTTGTACTCTCTTTAAAAAATAAAAATAATTTTAAAAAAACGTATTTCTGACATGCCTCCTTTACTGTTCTCCTGTATAAAATTGGGAGCTGGGGTAGATGGTGTCTGAAGTCCTTTGCACTGACATCATGTGGTTCTACTCTGTAAGAGTTCTTGTGAATTTGGAAGCATGAAGTAGTCTTATTTCCTCTCACTTGTTTGATGTCTTTGTTCATATTTATTGTCCTTTTAAGGGTTTGGGTTTTTTTTAAATTAATGATGACAATGCTTTCCTGCTGTCTTTGATACTTTTCTCTCATTGCTGAGACAAAATACCAGTGTCCAGAATTAAGGGCGAAAAGGTTTATTTAGCTCACACTTTGTGGAGGTTTCAGTCCATACTCAGGTAACTCCAAAGCAGAGTGGCACATGGTAAAGATTAACAGTTCATGGTAATAGAAAACAGCACAAGCTGCAAAAGCAAAAAGGGAGGAGCAGCAGAAAGCAAGCCTATTTGTCTCTCTTGCATTGTATGTAGGTTACCTGCCCCAGGTTGGGTGTATCACTCACACCCATAATCCCAGCATTGGATTATGAATCAATCACAAACACTAGAAGCCTACCCTATTACTCCATGAGGCTTGGGGGACATATCTAGACACAAATCATAGCACATGGTTTATTAAGAAAAAATTAGAAAGTTAAGTGATTCTCTTGTCCAATTGGCTCCTTTCTATAAGATTTTGAGGCATCCACTTATTCTTGAATATTTTAACTACTCAAAAAGAAAGAACAAGTAAGCATCTTGAAGAGGACATTTTCCAGAACTCACAACCATTGAGTTCTTCTTTATTCAAGGTTGAAAAACCTGTCAATTTTGTTAAGACATGGCACTGTGAAGATTAAGACAAGGGGCTTAAAATATTTCAAATATTTTAGCACATTATTCCCCAGGAATGTTAATGTGCATGTCCTGTAAATCAAAAGAGGCCAGGCCAGGAGACCATAAATAAATTCATGGTTATAAACTGCTCACAAACTCAAGCATATGGGGAAGAGCTCTGTTTGGATGCATATTTTGTCCATCTGGAGAGCTGAAAGTACTATTTTCATAGTCAAATAATGAAAATAGTAGTGTTTTATTTATTTTCCTCTAGTGCTATAAGGAAATATACAAAATTAAAATTCAAACAGTTACTAAAGTGAGTTGATCTCTTCCCTGAGTGCCCTGTGGCAGACAAGTTCTCAGGCCCTTTGCCAGAGAGACAGGAAGCAATGACGACAGAGCCAGGCAAGCCCAGACCCCACATGAGCCTCCTCTGTAATTTTGGATCATTCTAGAAACTGGACCATCAGCTCTAATTACCTACGCCCATAATCCTAGGCTCCATTTCTCAACAGCTTGTCTATGCCAGGCCCCTAAAAACAGCTCAGACCTGCTCCACGGGGGTATTAATCCTGGCAGTTGAAGAGAGTGAACTCATCTTAGGCATATGTTTTTGTAGACAGATGAAAGATCCACTGTAATATGCATAGACATGGCCCAGCTATTCTCTACTGCAAATTCTCTTCCTTTTGTAACTCCTTGAAGAAGCTCTATATTCACTTTTACCTTATAGCAGATTTTGAACAGATAAATTTCAGTGAACTACTAGCTCTCTTTACTCTCTCTGCAAACTCAATGACCCAACTACAAGCACCCTAACCACCATAAGAGAATGCATTTCAACCACTAAAAGCTATCTCCAGCTATTTCTCAGAGCCATCCAAGAAGCTGGAACAACAGAATCAAGCTATTCTATTATTTTGGTATTTGAGTTGTCAGTGGGAATTGCATGTATTTTTCCCAACAACCACATACCAAACTGAAGGATGTGTAGGTGGCATGACGGCCACATTATGGATCAGAAAGCCAAGGTTCAACCGGATTTACAGCTTCTCTGACGCATGATCACAAAATATGGTGGATATTTAAATTTAAAAACTTTGGTTGCAGTAAAAGATTACACTACCATTAATCTCCCTCAAAATATTCACCCTCACTGTGAACATAATTATTCCTCATTCTTTCACTTTCTGAATTCTGGGAGTTTCCACTTCTTTAATTGTGTAGTCATGGGTACCTTCCTATGCTGAAGTGATTCAAAATATTCACCTTTTATAGTAATTTTGACATGGAGAGTGAACCAAACATTGCATGGTGCCAGATTTGGTGAAAAACATGGATGAAGATACAACATGATATTTTTATTTGAGAAACTGTCATAAATATTTTGTATTGACTTACAAAATATCAAGGCAGCCAAGACAACACATCAAGGCACATCAAGCCAAAACATCAAGGCAGCCAAGACAACACAATTAAAGACATTTATGAAAACGGTCTTCCACAACCGCTTCAGAAAGTGGCAAGGTTGGTGGGACAAATGTGAAGCAAGGAGTGGGGAGTATATTATGGGCATGAACACTGTGTGATATTCTAATAATTGTAAAAATTTAAACATGCACATTATGTTGCTGATCAGCTCTTACACATACAACTGACACTGAACTCTACTTTTTTATTCTACTACAGTATCTATCAATAAAAGATGTACAAAAATATATTTCTACATGTTTTATTTTCAACAGAGGATTTTTAACTTACTTTGCAAATTCTAATTTCCTTAAGTCTTATGATCAGGATGCTATTGCTATTAGATATTAAATATCACATTATTACATCTGAGAGATTGCATGCTATGAAGATATATTGAACTGACTTGAAAATGATGTGAAAAATGTTCCTTAAATATGCTTCACATGAGTGATTTCTATCAGTTAGAATTCCATATGCATAGGAAATAGTTTAAAAGAGGCTACATATTTTCAGTTGATGCTTTTTAATAATGATGAAATGAAAGCTGATGAGATAATGCACAAACTATACTTTTCAATATATTCAAAAGTATATGTTAAATACTAGCCATATGTACACTGTTTTTTTTTGTTAGCTAAAGAGTATCTGTTTGTGAAAGAAATAAATATTTTATAGGTTTATCAAAGGGCATTATCTTGAGTAAGATAAAATTCCTAAGTAAATGAGACCGAGAGTCATACAGAGTCATGTTATTCACCTGAACATAGGTAGCTGGCCTACATAATTACATAATAATGTTGAGGGGGAACATCTCAAAGCTTTTAAAGTGATCTGGGTTAGAATCTAGGGTTTTGGATTCCAAGCCACCTGCTGGCTCCAGAACATGTCAAGCTCTCTTGTAAGGGAAAAATGTCCCTTTCTGGCCACTTTGCACAATTTATGCAGAAAGGTTAAATTGAGGTTGACCATTATGAAGCCTAGATTTTTGTGGAAATGCCCTTGAATATGCTCCAGAGGAATAGATTTCTCCACAAAAAATTAAGTAAGAAATCATAGTCACATTCACTTTTTACACTTAAAATTCATTTCTTAAATTGGCTGTACAAGGTAGAAAGAGACATATCTTCCTCTGTCTTAAGGAGATCCATGGGAAGATTTGTCTTCCTTCTGTGAGGACATGTTGATAATGAACTTTGATTTGACCTCTGGTTGAGAACACAGGCTTTACAATTTGTCAAACAAGAAAACTGATCTGTACCTCTGCTTCTCAGTTCCTTACAACTCTACATTTCTTGAATTGCCTAATGTTATTTCACACAGTACTCAATTTCCTTTCCACTTTTACTATATAATTATTGTTCACATGTAAAGTGCAGTCAGCAAAAAGCAGATTTTGTATGCTGAATAACTGTAGTTTTCTCCATATAACTTTATCTTTTGATCACATGAACTTCTAGTTTAGATACTCAGAAAATTTTATTTAACTAATCCTTCCTGTATTACCTATCAGACATTAAGCTCCCCACTAAATCTTTTCTATGTTAAATCTTACTTGTTTTAGAAAGTACTGACTGTTAGCCATGGTAACACTGATTCTTCATTCACAAAAGGAAAGGCTTATTTCCTCATTTTCGTCATAGTTCCCAAAGTGCTTTTTTGGGACGATTTCATTTCTTCTTCTGAGAAGAAAGTTGGCTAATCTTCCTCTAAATGCTATATTGTGCAGTAAGTGCTCCGATGTTTCATTTAGTCACAGATGAGAAACAGAATCTATGACAACATGGCTTTCATTCTGAGAGCTGAGTGGGAGAGAGTCAGCATTACATTAAAAAAAGACAAACACTCCTTTGTCCTTCTGTTCAGATTCTGAGGCTTGGGGTTCCCTCCAAGATCTTAAAAATTGTAATTTTTATTCATCTTTCCTCTCTGGTAGGACAGAAATGCACACGGATTTTTAGAATTAGACTTACTGAATTAGAGTTGCTCAGCTCAAGCTAGGACAACATTTTTATTTACTTGAATGTTAAAAAACATTTCTAGCTTTCACAATTTTCCTATATTCTGGTACTTTATTCTGTGAAAAATGAAACTGAGAAATCAGAGAACTTGTTTTAGAAAGTACTGAGTTTGGATAGGTACTTTTTAAAAAATGCTCAATGATGAGTAATAGCAATATGTATTTTCTATAATTTTATATAACGGATTAAAGATGCTTTTATATCTTGCTATATTTGGTGTCGCCAACTGTTTTTCATTTTGAACATTCAAAATTCATTTGGGAAATATTTGAATGTTTTCTTTATAATTGTATTCTGCATAAAAATTCATCTGAAAATGGTGTCCATTTCTTTCAAAGTTTGAATTCATGCCCTAGAAAATTTTCCATTATAAAAATATTACATTATTTTAAAAATATTTAGAACATATGAAAAAGTTAAAACATGCCAACAACCCCACCTATACACAACCATTGTTTAATGTCTGGTGTATTTTTCTATTTTTAGTAAAATTTTTCTCCCCTGTATATGTTTTTAGAATATTTTAAAGATTACATTACATATGGAAGTTCACCATGTTTTATTATATCATAAGAATCTTCTACAATATTATTACCTCTCTAGAAAGCAACATTAAAAGTATTTTTTGTCAAAATAACCTTTTCAGTTACTTTTATTACTACAAGAATATTAAATGAAAATATGAGTCTCCTACACTCTGCTCTTTTTAGCCATCTCTCCACCTTCCTATTACTATTTAGAGACGCTATAATTACTTTTAAAAAACTTCACGTATCCTTCAGGTAGTAGGAAGTAGGTCAATAGATCTTTTGCGAAGGACCAAGAGATGGAGGGAGGAAAAGATGGAGACAAGGATGAAAACTGAATTGAGATGTGCTACATACGTGTACAGATTCACCATGAGGGATGGGATCAGTGTATACTACAAATATGCACTAATAAAAATGTAAAATATCTGTAGTGTGATCAAGAAATAATGTGCAGAAGACCCAATACTATCATGGGCTACTGGACTCCTTTAGAATATTTTGCTGAGTTTACACACCTATAATATTCAAATAATGAAACTTAATAAAAAAAGGGTATACAGATGAATGTCCATTTTGTATCTGTGTATTCAAAGTGGTTGGGATAGATATATAGTTACATTCACTTAATAAATAGAGGGATTTGTTCTAATGGTGTTTGTAGATAGGATATCATGTTGGCATCTTGTACAGCAATTAACCACTAGGAAGAATGTATGCAATGTGTGAATTATTGAAACTCTCATACCAATTTGATTGGAAACTGTCTCATTGCTATTTATTTATCAATAAAATTATGGGAAAAAAGAAATAATATGCATAGTTATATTTTAAAAATTGATTAGAGTAAAAGACATATCACCATCTGTTGTGGTTTGGGTACTGAATGTCCCCCAGAACCTTCTGTGTGCAGAGGTGGGGTTCCTGGAAGGGGTGGCTCAGCGGCGCTGGACTCACGCGTGGGTTCCTCCTCTGGTGACTTCAGCTGCTCCATGAGTGGTTGGAGGTGGCACCTCGTCTTGAGGCCACCTTGGGGAATGTGGGCTGAAGGGTAGTCTACGTCCCTGGCTCGCCCTTCGCACTGCTTCCAAGGTGGTCCTCCTGCCAGGCCCGCTCCCCACCACACGCTTCTGAAAGTGAGCAAGGGGAATGTCTCCTTCAGATTGCTCATGTGAAGAGTTGTGTCTCAGTAATGAGACGATGACTAAGACGCCGTTTATCCACGTCAAATGCTCCCACTTGCTTGAAACACACATTCTACCTTTATGCCACTTCCTTTTTTTGGTATGTCCATGCTGTAGTACATATGATTGCATTCATCATAGAGAGTTAGTTGGTCATGTACACAACAATTCTTTTTATACCCATTTCTTCTCCAGTCCTTACTGCTCCCTCTATCTCTTGAACAGCTTCTCCTGTACATATAATCATATTGCATCATATGTTATATACTCATATACTATATACTATATATAAACACACACATATACATACATATGTGTGTATGTGTACATAGGGTCTGCCAAAAAATGGATACACATTGTAAGAAGAGAAAAGCCACTATAGATATTTTAACACTGAATTTATTGAGACATCATGAGAGTACCATGACATGCCTTTGGCCTTTCCAATTAGGAGAGATGCTCAGAGTGGTGGTCACTAGTTTAAAGATACTTATTATTTTTCCTTTCCGGAATTCTTTCTACAATCCTGGTTACAATCCAAGCTGGATGAGGACTGAATCAGATTTCTCCATCAGGTCAACACTGAACCTAACCATTAAATTTGATTTGGTCCTGTCCATTTCTGTTTGTGGCAAGAACTGTTTGTGAATCGAGGCACCACAGCACCTGTTCTAGGGCATTGCACTCACATTTTTGGGGGACTTGCTCTGTGGATGCAACATGGCGTGATGCCTTTTCCTTTATCTCACTTCCCTCCTCTCCAACCCTCCCCTTTCCATCTCTTGGCTCCCTTCCCATACGCTAAAGACCTCTCTCACTGCTACTCATTACCTGTCTTTTATTTTGCTCTTTATTTATATTTTTGATTTCTCATGTAAGAGAAACCATTTATTTGATATTTAAGCTTGTGTGTCTGATTTAGTTTACTTAACATTATGGTTTCAAAGTGTACCCATTTTCCTACTCAACACTCTTGCCAATAAATTTGCAATGCTGGTTTGGTGGTCATGAATTTCTTGAAGTGGCCCTTCTCATGGAAATGCCTTATTTCTCTCAATTTTGAAGAAAAATTTTGCAGGATACATAAGTTAGGGAGGGAAGTTGTCATCATGTAGTATTTCAAACACTTTTGTCCTAGGCCTTCTGGCCTCTGAGTTTAATTTCATGAAGTCTGCTATAATTTTAATGAATTTACCTTTATATGCTTTATTGCTTGTTTTCTAATTTGTCACTTATTCGAGTTACTCTTAGATAAGTCTTTGCATTCTTTGCATCATCGAGCATGTGTTCCTGTCTAGCCTTTTTTAATGTTCTCTTGCTGCTTTTAAGGTATTTCTGAGTAGTTGGTCTTCGAAGCATTCCCATTCTGATGTTCCATCCTCATATCGGTTCTTTCGTTTTTTTTAACATCAGTTATTTCTGCTGCCTATACTTTCAGTATAATTTTCAATCTTTTGGATTTCAGGTGAAACCTTTTCACTGACTCTAATTCTTTGCTAAATTATTCATATTTTGTATAACTTTGGTTAGTTCAGCTAGAATTCATTAATACCTTTGAAATCTCCTGGATCATATTGGCTACTACTTCTACTATCTTATTTGATCCTGCTGAATACCTTTCTGATTTGTTTTCTAACATCCTTTGTTGTCCTTTTGAGTAGTTCAGGTTTGTGGCTTATGCTATTCCACCTTAAAGCTCCATGGATTGTATTTAGGGAAGGTGAAGCTAACCAGAGGTTTTTGTTGACCTATCTTCTCATGCTTTTATTGTTTTGTTTGTTGTTTTGTGCTGAAGGTTGTTGACTCCCACAGAGTGAATGCTTTGTTGCTAGTGTAGAATTCTCCTTCGTCACTTTTCAGTGATGTAGTTTGGGCCTGGCTAACTTTAGCTCCTTTCCTCTACCCCAAGATCCAACCATCTGGTTAGTTTGGGAGGGCTGATGAGTGGCCTAATACTGCATTCTTTGGGAATATATTCTAGTTTGTTTAATGTTATAAGTATAATGTTGGTGTTGGCTTACAAAGTAAACATTAATAGCAACAGTTGTGTTCTTGGTTATAGGAAGGAGGTCAGCTTAGGTGATACACTACAGTAGTATCACCTAAGACAAATTTGGTAATAATGTACCATAAAAATCAATTATGTACTACCTTTAACACTAGAGAAGAAATTCACAATAAAAGTGTAAACATCAAGACAATTTAGGTGTTGATCTTTAGTTAATATGTACCAAATGTGACGGCTATATTGCTGCTAATGGAGGTACAAAAAAGAATTCAACAATAACTTCATAGAATCAATTATCTGAAGACTAATAAAGCTTTATTGTTATACTATTAAAATATAGGTAGTTGAGAATGGGGACTACAAGAAGAAAAAAATTGAAACCTTGAACTATATTATATAGGAAGGAGGAGGGAGAAGTGGGGCACAGGATCCTATTAGGGTATGAAAGGATGTTTATAGAATTAGACAAAGATAATATAAAAGAATTCAAATAATAGAAGACACAAGAAACAATGGGGGAGAAAGGAAATATGAATAATAAAAATGGACAAGACAAAAATTAAATGGGAAAAGAAGGAAAAAAGAGAAAAAAAGCAGGAATAAAAGATGAAAGAAAAGATAGAAAAAAGAAGCAAATAAAAGGAAAAATTCCCCAAGCCCAAATAAACTAGTGAAGAAGAAAGGAAAACTCTCTCTCTCTCTCTCTCTCTCTCTCTCTCTCTCTCACACACACACACACACACACATGCACACACAGATACAAACACATTTTTAAAAAGAAAAAAATGAAACAAAAAATTTCTCTTTGATTTTGAGCATATAGTTTTCTTGTAGGCTATACAAAAAAACTTGGGAGTTGTGTGTAAATCAAGACATGTTCTTTCACATGCTGATAGGTAGAGAATGTACTCAGATTCCAGATCATGCTGGATGGAGGCACCAGCAGGCAGTAAAAGAAGGAAGACAATGGAGCCAACAACAGGACTATAAAATCCAGAGCAACTCAAGCTGGGCCTGACCCTAGGCCATGGAAACGAGCCCACTTCCCCCAGCTGAAGTGCCTCAGCAGGCTGCTTTTCAGTCTGCTCCATGATTGTGGCTGCCTCCTGTGGCTGTCTTTTACCCAGTCACTGAGGAAATGTAACACTAGAAACACTGAAGTGAAACCATTCCATGGCTGCTCTGAGTCCTGGATTCAAGCAATTAACCTTTCCTGGAATGGCACTAGCTCTGCCACTCCCTCAGGTATACAGTGGGCACCTGTGGTAGGGTCACCAACTGTTAATTGTTGAAAGACTCCTTTGGAGCAGAATCCTACTTCTGATCACAGTATCTGCTGGTCTGTTTTACTGCTGCTTTTCTCCTTGACATTCCTTGGGGTTTGTCTCCACATGCACTTTTGTCTCTAGCTGGGAGCCCTGGAGGAAGGGCAGATTGTCTCTTCCCACTGACCCATTGCATTCTGACTATTGAACTTCTCCATAGTCACCAATATTTCTGTCATCCCCCCTGGTTCCTGAATTCTATATTTTTTCTGTTTTTTAATTGTGCAAATTGTTTTCTTTCCAGTGTCTGGACTACAAATCTCTGAAACACTGAGTTGTTTTTGCCTACCACTTTGCCATTTTCTCAACTCCCCTCTTTTCTTCTTGTCATGATTTCTATCCTGGAAAACCATACATTTTTATAAATTACATTTTAAAATCAGCCACTTTAATCCCTGTAAGGAATCCTGTAATTTCCAAATTATGATAATTATATATCTTCCTTTGAAGTATGTATATTTCTTATTCATTTTTCTTAGTTGGTTGTATTGTATTTTACTTCCAGGATGGTACAATTTAAATGGAAAACAGAATTTTACAATAAATTTGGTGATGGCTTTTGTCTTAGTCCTTTTCTTGTCACCAGGATGAAGTACCAAAAAGGAGGAGAGGATTTTTTTTGTCTTATGTTTTTAATCATAGTTGGCAGTCTCTAAGGAAGGAAGGCCTAGACTGAGGAAAGCTGCTCACCTCACGGAAGCAGAGAGTGAAGGAGGAAGTAGGTTATGCCCTTCCAGCTTGCATCCACAGCTACCTGCCTCTTCTAAAAAGACCACCTTCTGCCAGGAAGGGCAGCTGTAATACTCCTAGAATCCAATCACTTACAGAAGTGCTGCCTATGAGCACATGAAGCTCCAGGTGGGGGCATCTATCTATAAACCACAACAGCTTTTGATGTATTTAAATATAATAGTTGATCTGTTTTTGCTTTGCATCATAAACAGATGTCATTTCTCTATTATTGAAACATTTAACTGATTTCTTATGCTAACTATAAATACCATAATTTGTATTAACAGATTCTCTCATACAGAGCAGTGTAGTTAGTGAATGCCTGATAGTCCATGATAGTTTGCATTTCTATGCAAATCTGATTTGCAAACATATCTTTAAACATTTTCACAATCAAATTAATGTTCTTTCAATAGCATGGCTAATATATATGGAAATTTCTGTATTATAGGAATTCGAAATTCTTCATATATATTCATCTTTAACAGTTGCAATTACTGTCTGTGATTGGTATTATTATGTCCATTTTACAGATGTGGTACCAGCAGCACAGAAAAATAAGATAATTTGCCCAAGTAAGGGATAGCTCTCACATAGTAACCGGGTAAACAAGCTTAGTAAAAAACTGACTGTGGCTATCATCACAGTCAGGATACAGAAGTTTGCATCATATAAAAATAATGTGTCTTCTAGCCTTTCCGTGACCAGTTCTCCATCCTTCATGGTTCTGGGAAGTTGCTGGTGTTCTCTTCCTCTAATCTAGTGGACTCTGTAGACTTTCATGTAAATGGAATCTTTTCTCTTGTACTATTGTATCTTCCTTTGTTCAGCATGTTTTTCAGATTTGTTCATAGCATTACAAGTCTGTTCCCTTTCATTGTTAAGTAGTATCATATTGTGTGAATTTGCCACAGTTTGTTTATCTATTCATCTATTGACAAATGACTGTGTGGTTTGCTACTTCAGCCCATTGTGAATATAGCTGCTGCTGTGGTTAAGCTTAGTTATCAACTTGGGTAGACTTAAGCAGGTGATTGGAGCCAGCGCTGGAACCTCGGTGAGAACCACATCCAGGAGCCTTCATCTCCTGATGTCACCCTTTTCCTCTCTCATTGTTTCACTAATTTTTTATTTACAGCTTATTTCCCACAAAACTTACTTCTCAGTTTTATGTAAACATGTTGATATACTACTTTTAAATGAAATTTGAAAATAATAACAAGTGATTAGATTATGGAAGAAAAATTTTCATCAGTGGGGCCATTCATTGATACTCATAGCTGAAAATGTTGGAAGGAGGTGGGACCTGTGTGGAGGTAGGTCCCAGGATTATGACTTTGGAGGGCATTTCTCTCACTGTCTCTGTTTCCTTGTGCTCTGCTTCCTGCCCACCACAACGTGAATGGCTTTGCTTTTCTGTGCCCTGCCACCATCCTGCGCTTGCCTTGGGGCCAGTGAGCCATGGACTGAGCAGTGTGAAGCTGTGAGCCAAACGAGACCTTTCCTCCTTTCCCTCACATGTATGTTTTGTCCCAGGGATGAGAAAGTTGACCACTCTAGCTAGTGCATGTATTTTCTATTTTCTTGAGCAAATAAGTAAAGGAAGACTATAACTTTTCTTAAACAGTACAGTGTCTTGACTAAATTACAATCAAAACTTTGTATTAATACCTTGAATATACAGGGATTTATTAATTTTGAAATTCCACAGATCACTATTGTATTAAATTTGTTCTACAAAATATGGGCTCCTCCGAGGAGGAAGCTCTTGCCACTGCATGGCAAGTGCAAGGTCCTGAGTTGTATTCACAATACAAAAAAAAATGTTTTTAAACATACAACATATTACTGATATTTTAAGGTAATTTTTTATACCACAGTTTTGCCCTGTATCAATTGCCTTTTTCAGTTTGAGGTCTTCTTGGTTCTTCATATAACTAATACTTTTCTTTTATTAAAACAAGGATGTTTACAACATTCTTACTAACAAGTTTTAAACTTTCCATGGCAAAGAAATGATAAATGGTTAAGAAGAGAGAAGTGCAATGTAAATCACCCTGATTTAATAATTATGTATTGAATACACATATCAAATAATAGGGACAATTATGTGTCAATCAAAAATATTCACAAAAAAATCCACTTTCTTCAAATAGCAAAAAATTCACTGCTGCCCATTTGACATCATTTGACACTGTCACTACTAGGCAATTGCTGATCTGCTTTCTGCCTCTAGAATGTTTCCTTTCCTAAGTGTTTCGTATAAATATGCAGCCATTTGTGTCTTATAATGTCCTGCAGAGTCTATGATAAGCATATGTTTAACCAGGATGAGCATATGTTTGGTGAGCACACTAAGTGATTTTCCTTGTTGCTGGGACAAAACATCCTCAAGATTCACTCACAACATAAAGGTTGGGTATTAAAGACTCCAGAAGTTTTTCAAGTACTTGGTGTGGATCCTATAACAATGATCCCTTCTCTTGCCCCTCTGGCCCACCCTAGCTCACACCCATTGTGTGCAGCAAGTACACTATCCATTGTTGAAACTGCTGACTTGATCCTTCATTGGAGTTGTTCAGAGGAAGCTCACTTTCTTGCTTGTGGCTTATAGTTCTTCCTATAACTCCAAGTGAAATTGGTGTGGCTTATGATCTCTTTAATCTGTTTTCTCATGTCTCCAATTCTTTTCTGTGTTGTACCATAACTGTTTTCTGCTATCATCAGTGATTATTTGAAGATCTGACTATTTCCTTTTATGTTTGCCTATCTGAAAAAAAGCTCATTGTTTACTCTTTAGATAAAATACAATTATGAAACTAGGATACGTTGTGATCTTGGTCTGGGTACTATTTCCTAATAGGTGAAAATTCCTCCAACTAAAACCAGCCCCCTTCAACTTTGTGCACATGTGTGATTTGCTAGTCCTCAAATTAGCAGTTATGGCTTATTTAAGATGGACTAGTGGCTCACCTATGGCACAAGAAGTGTTCTGTTCAGGTTGGTGCAGTAGCTCAGCAAACTAAGTGCCTGCTTAGACAAGCGTAAGGACCAGGGTTTGAATCCCATCACCACATGCCGGGTCAGCTCTGCCCCAGGGCATGCTGAGCTGGTCACCAATTCCGGGCGTGGTGGAGCATGCCTGTAATCTCAGCACTGGGGAGGCTGAAAATGGGAGGATCAGTATGATTCTGAGCTACATAGTGAGACCCTGTACCAAAAACATTAAAAAAAAAATAAAAAGAGTGTTCTGCTGCCCCAAAGCCTATCTGCTCCCAGTTTCTGTGGACTGTTTTTAAAGCAGGAATTGGTATGATTCATAGTAATTATCTATTTAGGAGATACAGCGCAGCAGCCCGGAGCTACCAGCTGTACAGAAGACCATGCAGCACTCTCCCTATCCATCATAGTTACAATGGAATACTCAAAATGATTTATAACAAGATATATTATTTATGGAAGTTATCATTGCTCTCTAAGTAATACCTACCTGAGTCTTAAGCCTTATGCAAATATGAAGCTCGTGTAAGTTCATTTGTAACCATGAGTGAAATATATATTTTACCAAATAATTTTTCACAATTTATGGAATTGAAATCATCATAGCATAGTTGAAATCAATTAGTTTTATTACTAGTACATATTAATGATGTTTAGTGTGGTATTTTTTACATGTATTCAAATGTGCTTTATCAAATTAGGGTAATTAGCATTTCTCTTTTATCATTTCTTTGTTTGGAGGCTTCCATCTTCACTTTTCTAAATCTTCTTAAAATTTATAGTAGGCTATTTTGATCTATAATTATCCCACAGTGATGCAGAAGTCCAGAACTTATTCCTTACCTCTAGCCTAGCTTTGGTCCATACTTTGGTACCTAGCTTTGGTACCTGTTACCCAGCTCTCACTTGCCCTCCTTCCCCTCCCCAGTCTCTAGAAATCACCATTCAGCTCCATGTTTCACAAGTTTCACGTGAGTGAGGACATGAAGCATTTGTCCTTCCCATGACAGCATGTTTAACAGGATTATACACTAATAAGTTTTATAAATAATAATCACTATGAGAAATATATTCCTGCATGTGAACTTTGAAAAAAATACCAAATTCAAAATACTCTTGCTCATTTCATTACAAAATAAACTGGAAACTTAAAAAAAAGCACCAAGAATGTGACAACAGGTCATTGAATTGTAGATTTTTCAGTTCTGGCATTCACATAAGGATATACAGTCTGGTTTCTTCTTGTATATGGCAAATTTTTATATATGCTTTACTGAATATTTTTTGGTGGGGCACAGTATAAATGAGCAAAACTCATTTTAAGAACTTTTCTTCTTCTACTGTACTATAGTTACTGTTTCTTTTCCCGCTATTTGTATCTGATGAAGATCTTCACCAGATTTTATAACTTCCTGTCACTGTGTTAATTCAGTCTTTTATAAGTATTTGTGAGCTCGGGTGAAGTAGGAAGTGATTGGACCCAGAGTACCACAGAACTAGTGCTATGTGAGTTCTATGGTGAGATCACAAACACTCGTTCCCAGAATCCTGAGCTATGTAATACATCAAACAAGCTGGAGAACGCCATGCTATCAGGAAGCTCAAGTAACATAGATAGAATCTGCATAAGCACGCTCGTCAAAATCTGAGCCACTGAATCATACTAATAGAAGTAGCAGATATGTTAGTGAAAGAAATGGCTCCAGAAAACCATAGCTTCTACTCTTCTAGTCTTTTCGGTGGAGACAGTAGGCGTTAGGGAATAAAAATCATCATCCCTGTTATGCTTGCCTTAATTCTTGGCCCACAGTGGGAAATATAATAAGGAGCTACTATTTTAGCAGGCACAATGAGAATAGAGTATAAGACAGTTGTGTTCACTTTTTTTTCTTTGGGAACAGGGAATTGAACTCAGGACTTTGCACTTGCCAGGCAGACACTTGTGCCACTGAGCTATGTCCCTAGCAGTGGTGTTCATTTTCAAACTTGAAAATTTATACATAGCTTATTTCCTTCCCTGGTTCTAGTAGAATCTGTGTTTTTCTCTATGACCTGGAGAATGGAGACATGTTCTTCTCTCCACATATTCTTCTCCATAGCCTATATTTCCTTCTGATGTTGCCAGCAAGAAATGGGGAGGGGGTGGAGGCTGGGCCTCATACTTGAGAGGGGGATCAGGGCTGCCTCTGTTTGGTTGAATGTCACAGCTTCTCTGGCCACCACTGATGGATCAGCAGTGGTTTCTGTGTGCCCGCCGTCTACATGTGACTTTCCCCAGGATGTGGTGGAGCTATTATGAGGGGTTGGCAGAGCCTTCGCACTTTTTGTTGCCACCATCACCAGTTGTACGAATCGGGTTCTAACCTAGGTCATCAACTTCAAAAATATTAGAATCTCTTGGGGGAGATTTATAGGTTCTCAGCACTTAGGCTGCACCCAAGACCAATGGCAGTAGCTCCCTTTAATCCACAGTTTTATCGTCTATGATTTCAATTGCCTGCACTTGCCCATGCTCTCAAAATATTAAATGTAAAATTTCAAAAATATAGAAAGCATCATTTTTAAATTGCACACTCGTTAAAGTGGCAGAATCAAATCTCATGTGATCCTACTCTATTCTTCCCAGAAAGTGAATTATCCCTGTGTCCCAAGTGTGCTCAGACTGTGTATTACCCACTTGCTAGTTTCATAGTGCCCTGAGTAATTATCAAGATTGTCAAGTCAAGATTGTCAAGATTGTCAAGAAGCTGTGACATTCAACCAAACAGAGGCAGCCCTGATCCCCCTCTCAAGTATGAGGCCCAGCCTCCACCCCCTCCCCATTTCTTGCTGGCAACATCAGAAGGAAATATAGGCTATGGAGAAGAATGTGTGGAGAGAAGAACATGTCTCCATTCTCCAGGTCATAGAGAAAAACACATTATTGTATCATGTTGTTTGTGTTCAAGTAGCCCTTATTTTATTTGTCCCTGAGCTTCAGGCGTAGTGTTGGAAATCTGAACAAGCCAAAGAAAATCCATAAAAGGGCTTCCAAAGAGTGAAAAGTTAAGTACTCTCCGCTAATCGAGGAAAGAAAACACCATAGTTGACATTGTTACTTGCTACAATCTGCAGTAAGAATGAATCATTTGCCCATGAAATTGTGAAATATATATATATATATATATATATATATGTACAAGTTGCATTTGTCATCTTCATGTTACCATAGGAAACGCCTAAGGTAGTTAACCTATAAAGAGAAATAGGTTACTTTGACTCATTGCTGTAGAGTTCTGGTCTAAGATCCCATTCTCTTTGGGCCTATTGTGAGGCTACTGCCTCATGGTGGAAGTGCGGCAAAGCAAACAGCTCACCCCATGACCTAGGAGACAAGTACAACAGGAAGAAGCCAGAGTCCTGTAGAGCTCTTGGGACACTGTGCATGACCCAAGGGTATCCCACTAGGTCCTACCAACTGGGAATTCTACTGTGTCCCAACAACACCCACCACAAATGAATCTTGGGGAGAAAACTTATTGAAGTTATGGCACTAGTTTTGTTTTCTCACCTCAAACTGCAAAAGTGCGAGCCACAGTGTGTTATAAGTGCCAAGGGAAGACAGAAAAGACATTAATCTTATGCATGTTGGATGTCTGTATATCTAGGAAAGACATAAATATATAGGATTTGAGGTCATCCGAGTTTCAGACATCTACTTGAGATCTTGAACAATTCCTCTCAAAATAAGGGGGGACTATTGTAGATCAGAATTTCATTGGGGGATAGATACACCAGGTGTCAATATGTTTAAAAGCCCCTAAAAAAGACCACAACTTTTTAAATTCAGCAGCTTATTAGAAGCACCTTCAGTTACAGAAACAGTGACTCAATTAATGCATATCATTTATGGACATGTCAATGTACTACAGGAGACTCTTAAATCTATTATCTAATCCTCACAACAAACAAATAAAGCAAGTTCTTTCACTTCTATCTTTCCAAGCAGGACACTGATGATCTGGGACATTACATAACTTGCCCAAGTAGCAAAATCAGGATTATAGGATTTTTGTCTGAACATACAACTCATTATTATTTTTCTATAACATCTACATCTTTGTTCAAGAATGTTAATATGTAATTCACAATGAAAGCATTTTTAAGACTACATTGTTATTTGTGTTGCAAAGTGGATATGTAAGTTGTAAGTCAAAGTTGTTGGGATTTTCCGAAGGAAGTGACCTTAATAAAATGTTTTCTATTTTGTCATTTTTCTTGGGGTCAATTGCTTTTAAGTGTCTCCTTAGTTCTCACAATGACCTTAGGAAGGGCAAAGGAAGAAAATATCTTCCTTATTTTCAAGGATTTAATTTTAAAGTTTTATTAGTACACATTTGCAGTACAAAGTGATTATATTCATTGTAAGAAACTTAAACATGTATACAACACATTTCAATTGTGTTCTTTTCCAGTTCCCTCCACCTCCTTTTATTTTGTCAACATTAGATTCATTTATATGCCATTATAAAGTTAGTTATCATATATACAGTTTAATAACCAAAATATTAGGCTGAAGGGCATATAACACACAAAAGACGATTATACTACATCAAGGTAAACTTTCACAAACTTTCATATTGTTCATGATGGATAACAATAACTTTCTTTCTCCCTAAAGAATTTCAGACCATGATAACAGTAAGAGTGCAGACTGTGCAGTTCAGCTGAGCCTCTGTCCTGCCTTTTGTACTCTGTTACTTTGGGAGAAGCTTTTACCTAGTGCTCCTGACTGCAGCATAGAGATACCATCTCCTCCGTGGGACAGGATAAGTAAGACAAGAAGCTTATGTAGGAAGAGAATCTCAGATCGCAGTTTGCAGGAGAAGTCCTGTCAATGTTAGCCCTTTCCATTATCCTTCTGTAGCCCCAGTTATCTCACAAACCCCAAGACCCAGAAATGAGACAACATGGACCACGTCAGACATGCGTGGACAGCTAGCCCTGTGTGGGGATAATCCCAGCATTTATACCTAAAATGATGCCATAATACTCACAGATGTGGAATCCTCTAAGTCAGTATGATTTCGTGAGCATCTAAAATATTTTCCAAAAGCTTTGGAGGGGGGGAGCATGAAAGAAAAGATGGCAGAGGATGGGAGAAAAATTCGGGTTTCTGTTGGAATGAGCCCTGGGAAGGTGACAGCAAACCCATCTCACAGGAGAAGATGGAATTTGGGCGCAGCACCCTGGCTTGTGTTTATGCTGCGTGTCCAATTCCTGGAGGCTGTGTGCCTACGTGATCCTGCCTGTTGTCTACCATCACTTCTCTCTTTTTAATTATAGAAAATTGTGCAATCTTTTATTGTTTGCTTTTGTGAGGATTTCCTTCCCTTTATCTCTGGTGGAAAAACTTATCCTGAGATTTCCTCCAGAACATGCTTATTTACAGTCACTATAGTTTAATGAATTTTTGAGAGTTTCTTTGTGATTTAATTTTCTGTTTCTTTTCATTCTTCAATATAATTTCCTTTTGGGCTGTTTTCTCTTGAGAGTTTTAAATAATTTTGAAGAAATTTGGGGCATCTATATCTTCTTTCTAAAGCCTTTCCAAAATACAGTATGAAGCTGGGGAGATAGCTCAGTGGCACAGTGCTTACCTGGCAAGTATGTGATTGTGAGTTCAATTCCCAGTATCAAAAAAAAAAA
>NW_004524840.1:567135-571405 GCF_000260255.1 Octodon degus
AAAAAAAAGAAAAAAAAAAAGGCCAGGGAGATAGCTCAGTAGAATAGGTGCTTGGCTGGCAAGCACAAGGGCCTGAGTTCAATCCCTGGTTCCTCCAAAAAAGTAAAATAAAATAAAATAAACCAAAATGCAATATGGCTTTTACCATATATATGCATATATATGTGTGTGTCTATATATATATATTGTTCATGCACCTTAACTTCTGCATCTTGATATCATAAAGCAATACTCTGTCATTTCTTGTTCTTCCCTGTATTTCGGGGACAGTTGGCCTCATTCAGACCATTTAATCTCCTCCCCCTTTGACTGGTGTCCTGCTGAATAGTTTTTCTGACCTCAGACTTCTACATTTGCCAGTATTCTGCACCACAGAAGCCAGAGAAATCTTTTTCTAGAAAGACAGTCTGAGCATATCTGCATATGTGATCACACCTTTCTTTAAAGGGCATCGCTGGCACCAAGCAGCATGGTCTGTCCCTCGCTGTCCCTCCAGCTCCACTCCTGTGGCACTTCCCTGCCCTGTGTCTTGGTCACTCTTCTGCCTGTGAAGTTACCTGAAGAACTGTGCTCTCTCTCTCTCCTTCTCTGAACTTGTTATTCTTTCTGGCTTGGTAAGCTCAGCCTTACTCCATAGCTTATTTTTGTCTCATTAATTGTCTTGGTCAGAATAATGCTGACCGAATCATAAAGACCAGAAACTTATTTCTCACCTGTGTGGAGGCTGGGGAGTCCAAGATCAAGTGACCGGCATCTGGTAAAGTTTTCCTTGCTGCATTCTCACATACCAAAAGGTGGAAGAGGGACACACAGAGAGCAAGAGCGAGAGAGAAGCGTGGCTTATCATTTTGTCATGAACCCACTGGCAGGATGTAACATAATTGATTCACCACTGAAGACAGCAATGTGTAATAGAAGGGTCATGCTCAGAACGCCTGTCATTCTTGTCTTCTAAATACGTACTATTTATCATGACATACCAATTATTGCCATACTGCCTCCCAAGTAAATGTTTATTTAAAAATCAAAGGTATTTTATGAAAACAAGAGACAAGAAAAAAATGTCACTGGACTGTCCTGCTACAATGCTGTGTATGGTTAGATTTTTTAATTTCTGTCTAAAAATATGTAACTGTTTATTCCTATTTTTTAAATATTTATTTATTTTTCTTCATATTCTGTAGGGACTTAAAAGTTAACATATCAATACTGGATGGAAAATAGTTGTTCCATGTTATGCCTAAGATGTTTGATATTCAGACAGATAGTGAGGTTAAGCTCAACTGCCTATGTTGTAGGGTAATAATAACAAGCTTCTTTTCTGGAGGGTTAACAACTTAAGTTTGCAGACCAAAAATTAGAGAAAAAGAAAGGATACAAGGACAGCCAACTTTTTGGCCCTAGCCTTTCAAGGTCAGTGAAGACTCAGGACATAGGAGAACCTGTACTGTAACATCATGTAACTCAGTTGTTTCTCAAATTTTCTGATCAAGGAGATAATGAGGCCACAGAGAAAAATGATTGATGATGTACAGTGTGCCTAAGGAAAGTCACATGGAGAGAAAACATTCTCTCAGGCTTTCACAGAGAGCAAATTGGTCAAGCAATGGCTGTGACTCATCCACGTGGCTGACACTTACAAAGGATCTACAAAGTGTGGTACAGGGTTTCAGGATAAATCCTAAAGGGATTTGACTGACCTTATTAGATATAACAATTACATTTTTTCATATAGGTCTTGCTTTATCTTGGTCTTAACCATCCAGCAGAAAAGTATAAAAACTAAGTATAAGAAATAAAGCCATATTAATATGCTGAACTGTGAAAGGCTCACGTCAATAACTTCTAACATTGCCAGTCTTATGGAAAACCCAATACTATTATGGACTCCTGGACTATTTTGGAATATTTTGCTGTATTCACACACCTACAATATTTAAATGACAATGGAATGCTCTTCTCTGACAAAACGAACTGGAAAAGGGATATACAAATGAACAACCATTTTGTATCTATATATTCAAAATAGTTAGGATAGATATACAGCTGCATTCTCTTAATTCAGTAAATAGAGAGATTTGTTCTAATAGTGTTTGTGGACAGGATATCATGTCTGCATCTTGTACAGTGAATAACGACTAAGACAACAATATGCAATGAATTAATTATTGAAACTGCTAGTAATTTGTTTTGGAATTTTCTCATTGCTATTTGTTTCTCAATAAAATTATTTTTAAAAAATGATTGATTCACGACACTGTAATGGTCCCACCTTGTGATACTGTTATAATGGCAATTGAATTTCAACATGAGTTTTAGAGTGTACAAATGTTCACAGCATAGTGGGGCCCAGCTTGGGCATGACATTTTGGTGGGAACATTTCCTGATGTCCCATAGTTTGAATTTTATCATTTTAATAAAAAAAATCACCTCTATTTGTTGTGCTTATCACCATATCACACTGTTTTCAATTTATTTGACTAAATTTTTAGGGCAAGGACCTTATCTGATAAAATAGGGATTCAGTAAATATTTCTTAAGTGAGTATGTGAATGAGTAAAGATGCTTTCTGAAGTAGTATGTTGCAGTGATTAAGGAAGTGGGTGGGAGGTGGCGTGGGCCTGGATCCTGGCTTTCCTCCTAGCTAGCTATGTGATTTGGAGCAAGTTATTTCACTTTCACTTCTTAGTCCATACAATGAGATGATAATAACAAATACCTCATCGGATCATTTTGGGATTATATGTTAACAGATTTAAACAGAACAGCACTTACACATAATGTATTTCCACTAAGTGTCAGCTATTTATTATAATTATTGCCTAAATATTCACCTGACACCTTAGTGGCCAAAGCAGAAGATATAATATCTGTATGGTCTATGGTTTACTCTTAGTTCTATAGGAGAATTTATAAGAACTGATTTTAAAAATGCAGTTGTAAATAGTTTTAGCTATAGCATATAAAAAGTATCTTGTATTATAAGTTGTTATTTCATTTGTGGGGATGGTGTCTTATATTCAGCTTAATGTGTGCTAGTTAAGTATGTTTTAAAGAATTAGAATTATTGTAAGCTGAATTTCAGCAATACATTCTTGATGACATAAAGAAATCCATGTGAGAACATTTTCTCTAAAAACTGTATTTGAGATACCAGTACAAATTAGGCAGAGACACCACCTTCCGCCACACGTGGTTTCAGTGGAATGCCCAAATCTGAGCATGACAAGAAAGTTTCCCTAATGAAAACTGCCAAGAATGGCTTAGAATGGAAACAGTACCTGATAGAACTTCGGAAATATGTAGACATGTATCAATGCCTCTTCTTTTTCTCTGTGGCCAACATGAGGAACAGCAAGCTGAAGGACATCAGAATGCCTGGAAGCACAGGCAGATGTTCTTTGGCAAAAACAAGGTGATGATGGTGGCCTTGGATTGAAGGCCAGCTGATGAGTACAAAGACAACCTGCACCAGGTCAGTAAGAAGTTGAGGGATGAAGCTGGCCTCCTTTTCACCAAACGCATGAAGGAAGAGGTCAATGAGTGGTTCACAAAATACACAGAAATGGACTTTGCCTGAGCTGGGAACAAAGCAGCTTTCACCTTGACCCTGGATCCAGGGCCCCTGGAGCAGTTCCCCCACTCCATGGAACCTCCACTGAGGCAGCTGGGACTTCCTACTGCCCTCAAGAGAGGTGTGGTGAGCTTACTGTCTGACTACAAGGTGTACAAGGAGAGTGATGTGCTGGCCCCAGACCAGGCCCACATCCTGAAACCTTTTGGCCATGAGAAGGTCGAATTCAAGGTGACCATCAAGTATATGTGGGATGTCCAGTCAGGAAGGCTCCAGAAGATGGTAGAAGATGACTTGCCAGAAAGTTCACACAAGTCTTCAGAAGAATCAGAGTCAGAAAGGGAAGATGACTGACTCAGACTCAAGAGCAAAGGCTTCCAGCCTATGCTGCTCTTCCATGGACCACAGGACTGCTACAACCTTTCAGAGGAAGCAACTGTTTATCCAGCTGTGAGGAGGACAAGGAAGGGGAATGGGGACTGACTGTGTTTCTGTAAAGAACACCTGTCTGCAAATGTCTCCCTGTAGACAGCAAGAGACTCTTAGGGGGAAAAAAGGCCTTTAAAATTAAAAAAAAGTAAGACAAACAAACAAACAAACAAAAACCAAACCAAAACAAAACTAAATTAGGCAGAGAAGACTATAGAAATTTTCAAATAGAAAACACTGATTAAGAGAAGAAAACTGCTAAAGAG
>NW_004524840.1:573651-574460 GCF_000260255.1 Octodon degus
ATTTTATTTTATTTTTATTTTTTCCCATAATTTTGTTTTGAAATTGTCTCATTGCTATTTGTTTATCAACTCTCTCCACTTTGAACACACTTATCCAATCATTCTTAGTAATATGTTTGTTATCTTTTATTGCAAGAAGTTTTCATGTCTGCATCTTGTACAATGAATAACCACTAAGACACCAATATGCAATGTTTTAATTATCGAAACTATGCTAGTAATCAGTTTTGAAACTGTCTTATTGTTATTTGTTTCTCAATAAAATTATTTTAAAACAAACAAACAAACAAACAAACAAAGGACATGTACTGTGTTTTTGGTCACCCCTGCTGCTTGAGTGAGATGATGTGGGCTGCAATCCTACTACAAGTCAATAGTCTAAAGCACTCTTCTAACATTTCTAGTACTATATATTAAAACCCAGCTTGTCAAGAAAAAAAAATTCCATTTTATACATGTCACAATTTGTGGCAGATATCTGTGTATTTAGTGGGAGTTTACAATGCAGGCACTTATTTTGGCATGGAGCTTATGTTATAATTATGTTATGTTACAGGTTTTTCAGTTTCACCTAGGCAGTAAAGGGGATCCCTGACCTTGCCACATCAAGGAGTCTGAAGCAAAGGAGCCTGACCTCCCTTTGTGATTCTATTCTTTTTTCTGTGGCCTACTAGCTGCTTGGAAAAAGTGGCTGGGTTGTAGTCTAATGAAATTAGTTGTTATAAATATGGCACATAGCCTGGTGCTGACACAGAGAAGGTGATCACTGGAGGGCTACAGGTGTGGCTCAGTGGGTTGGCACTTACTGC
>NW_004524840.1:574645-608288 GCF_000260255.1 Octodon degus
GAGAGAGAGAGAGAGAGAGGAAGGAGGAAGAGGAAGAGGAAGAAAGGAGGGCAGGAGGGAGGAAGACAAAGAAAGAAAATGTCTTAGTATCACATGCTGTGCCAGCCCTGCTTCTGGGCTCTCTGAGCCAGTGATGGAGTCCTGGCATGGTGGTAATCCCAGCACCAGGGAGGCAGAAACCAGGAGGAACCCTGTGAGTCTGAGCTGCATATCGAGATCCTGCACAAAACATTAACAATAATAACATCCTTAACAAGTGTCTTAGTTACTTTCGTTGCCGAGGCAAAATACCCAATACTTAAAATTAAGGAAGGTAAGGTTTATTTAGCTCACAATTTGTAGCAGTTTCAGTCCATAATCAACTGGCTCCAAGGCAGGGTGGCATGGCACAGCAAGCAAAAGCAGCAAGAGCAAAAGGGCGGAAGCAGGCCTCTTTTCCTCTCTTGTGTTGTATATCAGCTACCCAACCACACCCAAACCATCTCTGTGCCTTCCTTTTTCACAAACCGACAAATTAAGGATGTTCACAATGTAAGGACTCTGGCGCCCTGACGAGATACTTAGTTGAACCTCTAAACTTCTCAAGTTGACACAATGAACAGCATCCTACAGCAGTAAAGATATGACCTTTTCATACTAGAACTACTGAGTTACTTAGTTAAGCTTCTGGACTCAAGTTGACACACTGTATCAACCATAACCAAGAAAGAAGGAAGGAAGAAAGGAAGGAAAGAAGGAAAAAGGAAAGAAAATGGTCAGTGGACATTATCTGGGCTTATTGTGTTGTCCGTGACAGACATTTTTGCAACGTGCTGGATGCTCTCGTGGGACTGACTTTTAATGGTTATTCTGTTTTTTCCCCACATGTCCATGAGAAATAGGTAGCATCATCCCCATTTCTAGATGAAAAAAAACCCTGTGGTTCTGAAATTTATACTTGAGTTTCCTTTGTTTTGTTTTAGTAGGAGGAGCAGAGTCAGTATTTAAGCCAACTTAGTCTAATATTGAAGTCTTTCCCAGAGTTTAGTATTGCAGCAGAGGAAGTACTTTGACAAGGACATCTGCATAGCATCTGTCTGCTTAACCTTGGACTGACATCACTTTAAGGCATTATTAACCATTGTGATCAAAGATTATTGTTTCAAAATATTTGATATAATCCTCCTGGCTTTTGCTTAAAAATTTCCCCTTGCCTGAACTTCTTTTCCTTTTTTTATAATTATGCACTTTATTAAGACAAATATCCAAGGTTGAATGGTTACTACATCAATTCCACTATTTGGTGGATATTATTTTTAGAAAAGGGCTAATTTTTTGCCTTAGAAGGAAGGATATCAATGTAAATCAAGCAAAATATTTAAGTTGGTAAAGAGGGCATGTATGGTAAGAACCAGGAGGAGACATCGACTGGAAGTTGAGGGGTGCCCATGGGCTAGAGGTTGAAGGGTGCCATGGGCTGGAGGTTGAGGGGTGCTGTGGACTTCAGGTTGAGGGGTTGCATGGACTGGAGACTGAAGGGTGCCATGGACTGGAGATTGCGGGGTGCCATGGACTACATGTTGAGAGGTGCCATGATCTGGTGGTTGAGGGGTGCCCATGGTCACACTGTGCAGCCAACAGGATGGCAAGAGCAGGACCAAAGAAGCAGGAACATTCATGATGGCACCAGATCTTGCACTGAGGATTCTGAGACCCAACATGTGCCTCAATTTCTTTGGATACACACACAGTTTACTATGGCATATGTATTCCCATTACAATTCTATGCTATTCCCAAGTAAATATCAATTTTCTTTGAAAAATCTGTCTGGTTATTTTCCTAATTTAGATTGACAGGTCACATATTATGCATATTTATATTTTCTATGTATGTTATATATATATCTTTTTCTCAACTAAAGACAAACATACATTTTAATAAACCAAACTTTCATTTAGTGAATCATATTATCCTGGCATTTCTGCCAAGCATGGTGTCACACCTCATGTAAATAGCAACAAATGCATAAACAATTATTAGGACATAAATTCAATAATGTATTAACATGGTGTCTTAGTTTCTTTCCTTATTGCTGAGATGCAACACTTGAAACCCTCATCTTAAGGGAAAAAAGGTTTATTTTGGCTCATAGTCTGTAGAGGTTGTAGTCCGTAGTCTTCTGGATCCAAGGCAGTGAGGTATGGTGGATGCACAAGGCAGAGAAGGCAGCCCATTGGATGGTAGCAGGAGGCAGGGAGTGAGATCAAGGGGGCAGAGATAGAGATAGACCTTTCTAGGCCACGCCCCCAGGGACCATCTCTTTGATGAGGCTTCACCTCCCAAATCATCTTTACCTATAAACTCATCTTTACCTCTAGCCCAAAACTCCATGACACAATCTCCCCTCCAAAACCTCATGAAGGATCGGAAGGGGGAGGTCATTTAGATATAAACCATAACGCAGATTAAAAGATCCTTGAGCTAAATCTCAGGCATTTTGATTCAAAACAGATCTTGAAAAGTCTAAGCAAGTTTCCAAATGGATTGTGTATTACAACCGGGCTGTCTCAGTCACTTTCCCAACATCAGGACAAAATAACCAACATCCATAATTTAAAGGAGGAGAGGTTTATTCTGGCTCGCAGCTTCACTCCAAGGTCACCAGCACCAAGGCAGAAGTGGGAGGAGGCATGGTGAGTCACATCAGAGGTTCATGTCACTGTGGCCAGGCAGTGCAGTTGAGGGACTGGGAGGGAGATCCACCCTTCCAAGTCCTGCCCCTGTGGATGCCTCTTCCATCTTGCTGTACCTCTGGTCGGCAAGGTCAGTTCTGAACAGTTCTGTGGGTTAATTCATTGATGGGGAGAATGTCCCCGTGATCCAGTCACTTTCCAAGAGACCAAGTTCTGAACATGGAACTTTGGGGGTCAGGGGCAACATCCTCGATAGAAATCATAACATGGACATTGAGGCCCTTACTATATGATCATGTGTTAACCGATTGGATTCATCTGAAAGCTCCCTGAGTGATGCAGGTAGGAAGTTAGAGCTGGGAATTATGGCTCTAAACAGTGGAAGAGCAAAGCATTTAATAAGATAGGACAGAAAATACTTGCTGGAATGAATTAAGAATACAGGTCTTAAAAAATCAATGTCTTTCTCTGCCCTGTATACATTAAGAATCTTCCTTTAATCTTAACCTTCCTCGGATGCTGTCCTCTACCTTTAAATCTACTAATATTTAAAGATTAGAGGCTGCTCAATATTTCTGCATCCTCACTTCTTACTTAACCTTTCTCAAATCAGTGGCCATTATCACCATTCTTCAGAAAGTAATCTAAGGTTCAGGCAGTAACTTATCAATGTAAAAATATGTGAATAATGTATGCGTGCTAGTGTGGGCCCTGTGCAGTGCCACTGAATGTCTTACTCTTAGGAATTGATCAGACGATAAAGCTGAGCAGAGTTTGGAAATTGTTCTGTGGTTCTGAAATTAATTTTTTAGCAAAACAACATACCAGTTGGAGAGAGAGCTCAGTGGCATAAGCACCGTAAGCACACGCCTGTCAAGTGCAAGGTCCTGAGTTCGATCCCCAATACCAAAATAAACAAATGAACAAATAAACACGCCCTATCTTGGGGGAAGCTTACTTGAAAGGTCAAATGTAATGAAGACAGGGTGGGGGTAATCTGCATGCTGGTGCTGGTCCAGACTTCTGATTGCTGGATTCTGTTCACCTCCCCTCAAAGAACCCTTAGAGATTTATGCAGAGACTCCGTCTCTCTGAGAAGCACAGTTTAGTTTATGACCATACCACCCTGAATGTGCCTGATCTCATCTGAGAAGCACAGTTTAGGAGCTACCCAGCTGCCTGTGTTTTCAGTCCCTTCCCAATAAACCAGTGTTATGGTTTGTGTCTAGTTGTCCCCCAAAGCCTCATGCAGTCATGGGGCAGACTTCTACAGTTTGTGATTAATTCATGAGCCACTGGGATCATGGGTGTGAGTACGTCCCCCAGCCTGGTGCCAGTAGCCTAAATACAACTTGAGGGAGGCAGCCTTGCTCTCTGCAGCCATTTGGCTGTGCTCCTCCCTCTGCTTTCTGCTCTTTGCCACCGCCATGCACTGCTGCCCTCTGCCATGTGCCGCTCTGCTTTGCAGCCAGCTGAGTATGGACTGAAACCTCCAGTAACTTTGAGCTAAATAAACTTTTCCTTCCTTCATATTGAGTATCAGGTATTTGTCCCAGCAATGAAAGAAGAGTAACTAAGACACACTGGATCTATCTTCTACTTTAAGAAGCTTCTAGCTTTTATAAATAAAAATACCTGTCAGTGCTAAAACAATATCATAACATTTATGCTTAAAGTTCTGTTTATTATTTGAAGAACGGCAATACTATGCAATTCACAAAGTTCAAAGGAAAATAAGGGAATATAGTTCTATAAATAGATGAAAGGAGAAATAAGCACATTCTGCAACAGACCCAGACTATTATCCTTGTAAGGAGAAACAGATAAAGGGAGTCACTTTAGAGGTAAATGGATAAACTTTAATCTTCCTAAAGGTAATTAATTCACAGTTGTGGATGTGCCATATTTTATGAGTTTACATTAAACTTCATTTCAGAATTTATCATTGATAATATATAGATATAATTTTCGTATACTGAGCTAACAACCTGTAAACATGTTAACCCATTTGTGACTCTAGAAGCTATTTTTTAAATGTATCTTAAGATTTCTCAACTTAGGTATAGTCTCCACAACATGCTTTTATTTTTCTGAGAACCTAAAACTAATCTTAAAAGTCTGTTTAAAAATATTTCATTTCTTATGTACTACCTTAGGTAATATTCATTTAAATATTCATCACTAAATTTGATAGTTTCTGGGCTGGGGAGACAGCGCAGTGGTTTAAGCACTTGTCTGGCACGACAAAGACTTGAGTTCAAACACCAGTACTGCATGGTCTGCAGCCCCTGGAACCCTGGGGCATGCCTTGCTGGCCACCAAAACCAGGCATGGCGGTGCACCCCTATAATCCTAGTGCTGGGGAGGTTGAGACAGGAGGATCACTGTAAGTTTGAACTGTGTAGTAAGACCCTGGAACAAGGAAAGAAAGAAAAGAAGGAACAAAAGAAAGAAAGAAAGAAAGAAAGAAAGAAAGAGAGAGAGAGAGAGAGAGAGAGAGAGAGAGAGAGAAAGAAAGAATGAAGTTTATAACCCCACAAATGGGACATTGGACTGAGAGAAATACAAGTAAGTGAAAGATACTATTACTTTAAAAAAGAAAAAAAAGATTGTTTATTATGTGCCTTTATGTGTCATCCTTTTCTACCACATGTATTAATTTAGCCCTCGCAGCGGTACAATGGATGCAGTTATGACGCCCATGCTGTGGATGAAGACGTCACTTGCCCGGGTCATGCAGCTGAGGAGCACACTTACGAGCCCACACTTTTTGTCCCCAGCGCGCAGGTGATATGTGCTTTCTGGTAATGTGCACTGCATGTATACCGTGGCACAGTGCATGAAGGTTTTTAGCTAATAGGTCTTTGCTAGAAATGGCTCACTGTGTTTCAGAAACTGGACATAAAGGACAGAATAAGACAGAAAAGCCTCTTGCTGTCACAGGTGTAGTAGGGTACAATTTGAATAGAACTGTCATCAAAAAAAGAAAATGAGTCAAATAGGGAAGGATGCAATTCGGAATAGATAACAGCATAAAGCCTGAGCAGTCACTAGGGGAAGGTATTTTCTGTAGACCTACTAAAAGCTCAGTGTTCAAAGGGTGGGCAGTAGACTGGGAATGCCAGTGTCCCCTGAGTGTTAGAAATAAAATCGTAGCAGCCACCTGAGATCTACTCTACAGTCAGATTCTGCATTTTAACAAAGAATTCCCAAGTGACTTGTGCACATTGCAAGCTGAGAGCAACAGAGCAACAGACAGAAAGTTTCTGTTGCTAATAGCTAAGGTTCTCTCTCTCTCTTTCTCTCTCTCTTTCAGAATATATGTACTTAATGGAAATATATATATACTCAGAATATATGTACTTAAATGGAAATTACGGGCTTTGCATTTGAAATATACTGTAAAACTGTCCTTACCTTTGTTTACAGTGTGCTATGGTTTAAACACAGTTTGTTTTCTCTGAAACTCTTATAGAAATTAATATCCACTATGAGATGCTAACAGGTAGGACTAAGTGAGACCTCTGAAGGTGACTTGCACTCTACTTCCACGAATGGGTGCATTATTCACACGATTAGTGGATTAATAGGTTACCTGAAAAATTAGCCTGTGTATCAGTTGCACAATACCCACAACTTTAAAAAGGAGAGATTTAGTTTGATTTACAGGTTCAGTGGGTTCAGCTTATGGACAGTTGGTTACGAGATGGAAGGAATGATGGAGGGAAAGTGCTCGTGCCACGGTGGCCTGGAAGCGGAGAAGGAAGGGAAGAACCAGGGACAATAGCACAGCCTTCCAGCTCAGGCACTAGTGACCTGCGTCACCTGACCAGGCCCCACCTCCGAGCAAGAGACTTTAGGAGACATTTGAGCTCTGAATCCTAATAGTCTGCTACTCAACCAACTGAGCTAGATTCTTCTCTCTGTCTCTCCCTGTCTCTCTGTCTTTTTACCTCTTTTCCCATTGGATTCCCTTGTACTTTGCAGCAAGAAGGCCACCACATTGTGTGTCCCCTTGACCTTGACCCAGAATCAGGAACCAAAATAAACTTGTTTTCTTTATAACAGAACTGATTTGTGGCATTATGCTATTAGCATTATAAAATGGACAAAGTTAGCACTAAAAATGGATTAAATGTACTTCTTGCCATGATATACCATTTATTGTCATAATGTCTCCAAGTAAAGGGGTTTTTTTTTTTTTTTAAAGGTAATAAGTTGAAAAAAAAAAAGACGCAAGAATAAGAAAAAAAAAAGTCACAGGTCTGTCCTGTTACAATTCTGTATATGGTTAGATTTCTAAATTTCTTTGTAAAAACATGTTAATGCTTATTTCTACTTTTATAAAATTATCTTTCCTTCACATTCTGTAAGGAGTTAAAGTTCAATATATCAGTATTTGATAGAATATACCTGTTCCATGATATGCCAAAGATGTTTGATATTTAAACAGATAGGGTAAACCAAACTGCATATATTACAGGTTAATAATAAGCTTCTCTTCTGGAAGGTTAACAACCTAAGTTAGCAGATCAAAATTGGAGAAAAGGAAGGGCTGCAAGGTCAGCCAACATTTTGGCCCTAGCCTTTCAGGGTCAGTGAAGACTTGGGACATAGGAGAACCTGTACTGTAACAACATGTAACTTAGTTGTGCTCCAAATTCTCTGATCAAGAAGATTATGGAGCCACAGTGGAATGTGATTGATGATGTATAGTGTGCCTGGGAAGAGTCACATGGAGAGAAAAAACATTTTCTCAGGCTTTCACAGAGAGCAAATTGGCCAAGCAATGACCGTGACTCATCCTCATGGCTGACAGTGACAAAGTATCTACAAAGTGCGGTACAGGGCTACAGGATAAATCCTGAGAGTACTTGACTGACCTTATCAGATACAAAAGTTACATTTCTTGTTATACAGGTCTTGCTTTATCTTGGTCTTAACCATCCAGCAGAAAAGTATAAAAATGAAGTATATAAAGTAAAGCCATGTTAATATGGTGAGCTGTAAAAGGCTCAAGTCAATAACTTCTGAGGATAACCCACTAATATTATATATAGACTGCTAGACAGTGTTAGATTGTTTAGCTGAATTCAAACACCTATAGTATTTGGATGCCAATAGAAGATCCACCTCTGAAAGGACAAAAAGATACAAAGGAAAGATCATTTTGTATTTATATATACAAAATAGTTAGGATAAATATATAGCTACTTTTGCTTAATTGAGTAAGAAAGAGGTGTACTAATGTGTTTGGACAGGATATCCTGTCTGCTTCCTGTACTATGGATAACCACTAAGAAGATAACACTGTACAATGTATTGATTATTGAAACTGTCCTATTAATCAGCTTTGAAACTGTCTCATTCATATATTTTCACAATTTAAAAAAATAAATGAATAAAATAAATAAAAATTTCTAAAATAAAATAAAAATGGATTAAGACATCATATATAATCAGATACTTCATCACTTCATAGTTTACCCCAAGTGTCACTGGGATGGCATGTTTGTTTACATACTGACTATTCTATGTGCCACTTGGGCAGTTGTCATTTCAACCAGTCAATTTTGCATAAATTTGATAAAGTTGTCATTTTTATATTTCCTGTCATGTCTTATAAAAACTAAAAAGACACAAATTTTGGTCATATTGTATTTATTTATTTATTTATTTTTGGTGGCACCGGGGATTGAACTCAGGCCCTTGCGCTTGCCAGGGAAGCGCAGGGGATTGAACTCAGGCCCTTGCGCTTGCCAGGGAAGAGCTTCCTCCACTGAGCCATCTCCCCAGCCCTCATATTGTACTTAAATAACTGGATGGTGAGTGGTTAGGACAAACATTTGGTCATGGAGCTAATAATATGATTGTAGATTATATTGCAGATTCAGAGTGAAGTGATTCATAGTTGTGTCTGGCAATATTATAGAAGAGAAGCTGTAAATAGAATTTCTGTGTATCATTTTAATATATGAAATTTAATACTAAACTCTAATAAAGTCAATAAAAATATCCTGTAAAGCTAAGTCCATAAAAAATTCCAATTTTCCATAAGTGATATAATACATAAGAATGACTTCAATATAAATTTTCTCTACATTTGTATGTCAGTTATAAGCATCCTATAAACATTTAGCTAAATTACTGTGCTTGGATTGTGCAGAGCAGACTTGTAATTCTCCACACTACTTTAAAAAAAGGAAATATGTCATTGTATTTAAGAGCGTGTAACCTTTTTCTTTGATAATAGTTTATGCTAGCAAGTAACGGTTCACTTTCTGTAGAGTTTTAAGAGCCTATTGAGAATACTAAGGTGTTATTTTAGTAAAGGTTTACAGCATTTTTTTCTTACAGAAAACATTTAGAAAATTAGAAACTCCAACATTCCTGTACTTCGCTCTGCTAGCCTCCTTGGCTCCTCAGAGTTCTTGCACAGAAAAGTCAAGCAAGCCACAGCGCGGCAGGGCCTGGTGGCACATGCAGGTGACCACCGTTACTTAGGAGTGGAAACGGAAGTGCAAGGCCAGTCTGAGAGTCAGCAAGATTTTGTCTCAAAATAAATATTAAAAAGGGGCTAAGGATATAGCCCTGGCATAGTGCTAGAGTGCTTTTTTAGCACTTCTTTAGCATGCTTAAGATTCAAGCCCTGGGAAAACAAAACAAAAATCAACCAAACAAACCAACTCCCACACCGCGCCACAAAAGAAGGAAATACCAAGGTGCTGCTCTGGTTTGGTTCTGGAGAATCTCTCAAAGGTCCATGTGCTAAAAACTTGGTTCAGAAGGTGTGATACTTGGAGCCTTCAGGAGGTGGGGCCGGTGGGAGGTCCTTGGGCCATGTGGGGCACCCGAGGCGGGTTGTAAGTCCCCAGTCTCTCTCTGTACCGCTTCCTGGCCTTGAGGTGAGCTGTTTCACTCTGCCACGTGCTCTACCATGATGTGCTGCCCTGTTACAGGTCCAAAGTATCAACTGATCATGGAGAAAACCCAGCAAGGTCATGAGGGAAAGTAAGTATTTTTTCCTAGTAAGGGTATTTTCTCAGGTATTTGTCAGAGCACTGACTAGCCACAAGTTTTCAAGTCTTTTGACGGCTACTTAAACAATCATGAGATAAGGTAGTCAACTCATCCATGTTTGCCTAAGACTTTCCCTGTTTAAACACTGAAAACTAAAACTTAAAATTTTCATAGGAAAGTATGGGCTTTATTGTCACCTTATAATAGTGTTTATATAATATCTTAGCATTTATGCCTGTTTGTCATAAATAAGATTTTTCTTTTTTATGTCACAGAACAATTTTACTTCAACAAGCAAATGGGTTGTCTACTTGAAAATAATCCACGATGAGTTAACTCGAACATCAGAACATGGGGTCAGATACTCATTCATGCTCATGTATGTGCACAACTGCTGGGTGCTGGGAAGCGGCCCCAGGCCTGCTCCCAGCGGCCACAACTGAACTGAACACCTTGGACTCAGGACTTCTGTACTGAGTAAATTTCCCTACCTAAGCAACACACTTAAGTTACCATTGTGCTTCTCGGTCATTTTCCTGATGGCAACTAATACCTGTGGAAGTCTAGAAGGTATGTAGCCCCAGAGGGTAGGTTGTACACCAGAGCAGCGTAGGATACGTGTTCCTTACAGTGTTCATGACAAGTGCTTGGGAGACACCATTTTGGAAGGACAGCCAAGGGAGTGTTGCCTGTGCTTAGATCCAGTACTGTGCAGTGTAGTCTTGGGCACACATAAGAGTTTGAGTCTGTCCTTGGCATGTTGAAAAGGGGACTGTATGATAAAGTCAGGATAAGGAAGCTCCTTCCTGTCCTGAAGGCTTCTCTTCATGTGTCCTGGCCTTTATTGCTGCTCTGAGCCCGAGTGATCAAGGTGAGTGCAGGGAGAAGGCTGCAAGCAGGCAGCTGAGTCCCTCCAGCAGCAGGATTAGCACCTCCCCTTAGCTTGGCCTCTGCCACTGGATGACAGCAGGATGACTGTTTGTGAGACTGGCTGACCCATGAGGAAAAGCAGGATTCCTTGGTTCCTCTGTTTCTGATGGGAGAGCCAATGGCCACATGGTCCAACATAAGAACATTGGACACACTTGGAAGAACTGAGGGATGGCATCTGGGCATGGCACACTGTGCTGGTGAACGGGCAAAGTCAATATCTACTTCCAGATGCAGTATTTGTATTTGGGGCAGTATTTACTTTGACACAATTCATTGTGAATTTTGTCTTTGTGGGGTTCTACTTAGTTTCAAATTCCCACAAATATTTTTGAGTTGATCAGGATGCTGTCATGAAAATAGTTTGATCCTTTCAAATGTCCAAATTTTGTTAAATGATATCACTGCAGCCTTTATTTTAGGGCTAATTTTACTCTACTACTAGAGCAAAACCCTCTGACTATTCCACTTAATGCTCTACGAATGGGGTTTTCTACTCTGGGTGCTGGATAGACATCAGAACCATTTCCAGCCTTGTGTGAGCGCTGGTATTTGCTTCCTCTGCATTTTTTAGGCCATTCTGTCTCCACTGGGCAGCATTATTCTCACAGGCATGCACTGGCCATTACAAAGCTGAGGACGTGATAGGGGCTCTGTGGATTACTGAACTCTGTCTCTGTCTCTCTCCCTCCTCTCGCTGTCATTCTTTCTCTCTCTGTTGCTGTCCCTCTCAATTGCTCTCCCTTCTCTCTTCATCATTCTGCTATGTAAATTCTAGCTGCCTTGGTTTCCCCTACTACTGTATCCACATCAGCCTCCATCTTCCCGGCTCAACCACCAGACTCCCTGGGCCTCTCTCTCCAGCCAGCAACATAGCAGCCCTTACAGGACATGCCACATCTGTTCTCCTCTCGCAGGGAAGGATGGCCCTGTGGTGATAGAATCCCACATCTAAACATCATTGTTTTCCATTTTCTTCTTAGGGCTTTTCAGTTGTTTCTGGCAGGAGGGTAACTCTGTTAGCCCAGGAGGGTCGTAAGTAGAAGCCCAAGTGCCATCTTTTTCAGACATCTCTTTTTTCTTTCTGCTTTCTTTCATAACCGTGTATAGTAACATTCCATCTTTTTCTCACTGGATCTTAGTCACATAAATCTTACATATTTCTCATTATGAATAAGCAGGAAGTAGGCCACACCTGGATGACTTTATCCCCTTTAGATCCAAATGAAACTTATCTGATATTCCTAGTATTTCCTATCATTGAATTTTATCCTTGTGACTGCTGTTATTTCTTCAAAGAAGATTTGGTTCTAGTTTTCTGTGTGTGTGTGTGTGTGTGTGTGTGTGTGTGTGTGTGTGTGTATATAAGACACACACACACACACACAAACACAACTGCTCCTGATACTATCTGATTGAAATAATAAATTTCCACTGATGACTGTTCACCATCAGTGCCCAAGAACACAGGTGCTGCCATCCCTCAGCGCTGCATCTGAATCTCGGCTCAACTAATGACTAGCAATGTTCCTGGAGCTTTTTACTACCTGAATGGGCAATGAGTTGTGGGATTTTATGTGTGATACTTGCTGAATTCTCACAACAACATTCCTTGGCACTAGAGACTGTCATTCTAGGCTATAGTATGGAGCTCTGCATTGTGTGTCAAATGCCTAAGTTGAGTTCTGCCTTTATCTCTTACTTACTTTGTACTATTGGTAGAGTTCTTCAACCTTTCTCAACCTTATATTCGTTGTTTATTATATTTCTCTCTGTATGCTGTGAGGACTATAAGTGAAAAAACACATAAAGTGCTGAGTGCAGTGATGGGTGTACATGAGAGTGAGATAAAACATGGCTAGCTGAATTATTTTGTTCCTGTGTGAAACAAAATTATTTTGTTTCAGTGAGAATGAAAGGGATGTTAGTTTGTAATTTTCCAACAGACACTTTTAGGGAACTGGATACAGGAACCATGAGAATGTACCCACTCTGAGAAATGACAGTACGAGGCATAGCTGTGCACCGTACCACATAGACTCCACAGCTGCTAATATTGGAAGTGCGTAGGGGTCTTTGCCAGAGGTCACAGCCCCACGGCTGCTCCCTGCCAGTGGTGAGCACAGTGGTGACATGAAGGCATGCCCACATGGCATCATGGGAGTCCTTGTTGTGTTGAATAGGCTAAAGGACATGTTGATGGTTTTGCTGACCCTTTGTTAAGCTTCACTGGCTTCTTAAGATGCTTTGGTGCAATCCTTTTTCCTCTCTGGTTTGTCTGAGGCTGGACTTGCCATAATCTTATGGATCTTCCAGAACTTTCTAGCTGTCTCTATTTCCTTCTGATCACATTCTTGCATATTTGACCCATCTTGATGCCTATTGTTTGGTCAACATAAATTATATCCTGGAGTTCTTGTTCAGTTTACTTTTGCAATAATGTTATTCACAGTTTGTAGCAGGTAGGATGTTTGAACTGGTTCTATTCTCAGAAATAGGATGGTCACTGCTCTTCCTCCTAGGCATGGCTTTTTCATTCTTCCAACAGTTCCTTTCATTTCATTTAATTTCTGTTTTGATTCTCTCCTCTTTTAAGACATGTTGGTCAGTGAAGGCTTTGCATATCTAAATTTCTAAATTTTTGGTATCATTAAACTTTACAATTTTCATGTAGATATTACTAATACAATTAAATTATGTATAACGGATTTTTGCCTTTTGTGATTCTTGTTTATGATTTTATACTTATATATGTTTCTCTGCATATGAATACTCAGTGTAATGCTGGATGAATTATTTAATTTCTCTGGTCTTTGAGTTCTCAGCATGAAACAAGAATGGACATACATTATTTGGCTGTTGTGAAGATTAGATTAAGTAACACCTGATGCAATTAACCTTGGACTCCATATTGAGCAAATTTCAGTTTGCTTATCCAAGCAACTCAGAATTTATAATAGTTCTTGGTTGTATTGTGAAGAAATGAAATAATACTTAAAGTTTAAGTAAGTTAAGTCTTAAACACCTAGCATATTCACAGATAGGAAGTGGGCTTAGGGGGCTGGGGAGATGGCTCAGTGGAATTAATGCTTCTCTGGCAAGCATAAGGGTCTGAGTTCAATCCCTGGTTCCGCAAAAAACAACAACAACAACAACAACAACAACAACAACAAAACAAAAACAAAAACAAAAAAAAACAACAAAAAAAAAACTTCTCTATGGAAGCGGGCTCATAGAAGTTTGCATAACTAGGTGACAGAAAACAATCTGAACTTAGACATTCTGGCCCCTAAATCTCCCTTAACTACCAACGATTTATTTATTTATAAAATAAGACAAAGTGTATCCTCACCTCTGCCTTAGGTAAATATCTTAGTCTGTTCAGGCTGCTGTAAGAACTGCCATAAACTAGGAGATCTGTAAACAACAGAAATTTCTAGGCACTACGATAGGCTGAGTCCAACAGAAGGTCACTTGGCTCGAAGTCGTGGAGGCTGGGAAGGACACGATCAAGGGACTGGTGTGTTGCAATACAGTACAATGGACCTGGTGGGGAAGAGAGACAGGAGCAGGCCAGACTCTGGCTCAGCACTACGGAGTGAGCCTGTGGTCTTCACATTGAGCTATATCTCTAGTCCTGCTTTTAATTTTTTATTCTGAGACAAAACCTTTCTAAGTTCTATTTTAATAGGCACTTTCTCAAAATGTAATTTTTTTTTTTTACCCCTAGCAGTCAATCTTCAGGGGATTTCAGGTATCCAGTAGAGAAGTAACAAAGGCAAGGCTTAATCCATTTGTATCTGGTGATAGAAACACAGAATTTTTGTCTCTTAAAAAAAGACAGGGCTGGGGAGATTTCTCAGTGGTCTAAGCGCCTGCCTGGCAAGTGCAGGGACCTGCGTTTGATCCCTAGTATTGCCTTCCGAGCTAGCCATGAAACTGGAAGCATGCCTGTAATCCCAGCACTGGGAACGCTGAGACAGGAGGATCGCTAGAGGTCTGAGCTGCGTAGCAAGACCCTGTACCAAGTTAATAAATAAATAAAAGATTCAAAAAGACAGAAATAGCTATGATTAATATTTTCTTTCCTATGACACATCATATGGTGCTTGCATGGATTTATGCTTGATTTCTTATTACTAAGGATAAAGAATCAACTTTTATTAGAGCTTGTTTTTGGAAACCCATGCAGTAAATGAGAGATATTTTCCCCTCTTTCCTTTCCCTATTTATCCTGAGGGATACAGAAAACATTCTGAGCAGTATTTATTCAGAAAATCTTATTTAGCCAATGGGCAGTTTTCTAATGTTCTAATCAATTAAAATGATGCCTTTAGAACTGAAGCTAAATATTAATTCCCATGTTCCCTTTTAGTTAGGTAAAACATCTAAATCACTGATTTACAAAGATATTTCCTCTAACTTACAGGTTTCAACATCTCATCTTTCCAAATAGATTTATTTCATAGAAATGGATTTTATATTCCATTTTATCTGCCTTAGGAAGATGTACTTTTTTTCAATTCATGCTATCTCTTACATGCAGATTTTTTATTAGCTATTGAATGATACAGAAAAAGTTTGAAATACCAGAATGAATCCTTACATGCTTTATGCTTAACTAATGTTTTTAAAGAGCTCAAATCGGTAAAATTGTTTTAAAGGATTTCAACTTCCTCCCCACCCCCTTTTGGCAGTTAGCCCATGTTTGGAAAGAGCCATTTCCTGAAACTTTATCAGAGTATGTTTAATAGCTTATCTGTAACAGCTTTCTTCTTTGTGAACTAGTTATATTCAAGGCGAAGTAGTCATTATGGAGTCCATAAGGGACCATAATTTTACAATAAGATCCATCTTCCTCTTCTGTTGTAACACTGTCATGCTGCTATTCACTGCTACTAACTTTCCAGCCTCTAGGGTCTTATGCACACACAGCTTTAAAGTTTTAGTTAATTCATAGTGTGATGACAGAGCTCCATAGACTCTGTGAATTAAATATTTCCTTTGCACAGTTCTAGAGGCTGGAATTCCATTCGGGCCTGATTATGGTCATTTGTGTGAGCATTCTTGTCGGTGCCGCAGATGGCTTGTTTGCTGTGTCCACACATTATGGGAGCAATGAGGGGGCTCTCTTGAGTCTCTTGTTAATGAGGACACTAATCCCATTCATGAGGGCTCCATCCTTATGATCTAATCACTTTCCAAAGACCCACTTTCCTAATACTTTCACGTTGGGGGTTAGGATTTCAACATATGAGTTTTGGGGGGATGAAAACATTCAGTCTGTTGTATAAACAAGCCATCTATTCCCTTTTTGCCTAGAATATATCAGAATGATACCAGGCGCTTGATATTAAGCTCTGAGATTAGAAGGGATGTCAGTTAACACTCTATATGACTTCATGTAATAGAAACTCAACTCTAAAAAGCTAAAATAATTAGACTTTTGTCTAGTGTAATAAAAAAGAGTAAACTCAGAAACTAGGGCTGGTAAATTGCCCAAGGACCTCACCAGGGACTTGGGCTTCTTTAAAATTTTTGTTCTGCTGTCTTAGTCTGTGGGTTTCAGGCTTATGCTTGAAAAAACAAACAAAACCCATTTTCCTCCAGTTACTCAAGGAAGGAAGCACAGGGCGAAAACTTCATACCAACTGATTTGCTCTCTTGATTGCCAAGTAAGAACTTTCCTGGAAATTCCACTCTGCTCTTATTGGCTAATAGCTGGTTGACCAGAAGCACTTTGGTTAATCCTAGGGTACATCTCTGCTCCTTGGTGTGTTTCCTGCCTGTGATGGTTGATCATTATTTTGTCAAACTGATTTGGCTTGAGAGCCTCTGAGAGGAACAGCATGGTGGAGCAGAGATATTTAGTTCATGGCATCCAGAAAGCATAGTAGGGGAGCTGTGGGTAAGGAACCAGCCCAGTATCCAAGGCCCTACCTTCAGGACCCATCCAGACACACCCAGAAGTGCTTCACTAAAGCTCTCAGAGGCTCCCAGGGAACCATAAACTGAAGCCCTCGAAACTGTGAGCCTTTTTAAACCTCTCATCCTTAGGTTGTGGGTGTTGGTGTTGTGTCCCAGTGATGGGAAAACTGACTGGCATACTGTCCTCATCTTGCTATGTGGCCCCACCTGATTCCCAACAGCTTGCCACCTACTGATTTCTTTTTCTTCCCCAGGATTTCAGTACTTCTTTTCCTCAGAGTGGTTACTTGAGTCTGCTCTGCAGTGAGCTTATTGTTTATCCATCAGGTTTATCCTTTTACTTGGCTTCCAAGAAGCTAGACATTTGTAGCAATATTTATCGAGGACATTTTTTTTTTTTTTTTTTTTTGGCAGGACCAGGCATTGAACTCAGGCCCTTGCACTTGCCAGGCAAGCGCTTATTCTTCTGAGCTATCTCCCTGACCCCAAGGACATGTTTTTGATATGTAGGTTTTAGTTTCTTTCATGGTTTCATTTTATTTTTGTTCACTTAGTTCTCTTCCTTTGCTTCTTTTAATTTTCACACACATCTCTCATACTAATGCATGAGTGACTCTAGTCAGGGTTTCTCCACTTTGTCATTGCTGGTACTTTGGGTCAGATAATTTTTTACTGTGAATGAGGAACAAGGGGGATTTATTCACATGCATGCTTTTGCTTCATTATATTAACATGCACATCAGAGTGAGAGAAAATTCGAAGCACAACAATTGTACTTGAGGAAAATATCAAGTGTCATGTTTAGTAAAAGAATTTGGTATAGGTTGGAAAGGAAGCACAGGTTTTCCATATTTTCAGTTTTATTTACCTTCATTTTCCTGTAAATAATGCTCATTGCATTATGAAGTGACAGACTTCTCTCCATTTTCATGCTGTATTTCATTGAGATTTTGCTAACCTCTATTTTGTTTATTTATAACTGCATAAAAATAAAACACTTAAAAACTTAACAACTTAAAAAATGATTATTTTATTATCTCACAATTCTGGTCAGCCAAAAGGTTCTTTTAAATAAACTTGGTGAGACCTGGCAAGTGCAAGGACCCCAGTTCAATCTGCAGCACCACCTGCTGCAGCCCCGCCCAAAGGCATGCCAAAGCGGCCACCAAGACTGGGTCTGGTGGTGCGTGCCAGTATCCCAGCGCTGGGAAGGCTGAGACAGGAGGATTACTATGAGTCTGAGCTGCGTAGTGAGACCCTGTATCAAATACATAAATAAAGGATTTTTAAAAATATAAATAAACTTGGGGAGAGCAGCATGTCTAAGATGGGTTACTCACAGGAGTGGTGTTTGCTAGTGGCTACTGGTAGGTGGCTTTGCTGGTGCTCACGTTGGGTGGCAACCCACATGCCATGCTGGGCTTGCTTTGGAGGAGTTTTCCTGGGTAGATCACTTAGAGATACAGGAAACCCTTTCTTTAAAGACCAGGTCTCCCTGTACCCCTCCTGTACTGTTTACTTAGCTATAGAGTTACAGGGTCAGATCCAAGACAATGGAAAATAAACAGAACTTTTTCAGTCACCATTAGTCCAGTGCAGCTTCTACCTGGTTTTAAGAAGCACACACATTTTTCCATAGTTGAACCACTTTGGTTGTCATTAAATCTAGGATCTCAGCAGCACTTTGTTCACTGATTTGGCCTTTGTACCATTTTATTTTTTTGCTCTAATATTATCTTTTTATTTTTATTTTTGTCTTTTGAAGACAGGGTCTCAATATGCAGTTAAAGCCGGCCTTGAGCTCACTTCGTAGCCCATTCTGGTCTTGAACTCATAATGTTCCTCCTGGGATGGTGAGATAGCTCAGCAGACTAAGCACCTGCTTAGGCCAGTGCAGGGACAGGGTTTGATTTCTGGCACCACATGCTGCACCATCCCAGCCCCAGGGCTTGCTGAGCTGGCCACCGAAAATGGGCATGCTGGGATTACACTGGAGATGCTGAAGGCAGGAGTATCACTATGAGATTCTGTACCAAATACATACAAAAAAAAAAAAAAAAAGAATAATCCTCCTGCCTCAGCCTCCCTTGCGCTGGAATTACAGGCATACACCACCATCACCAGCTTCTCTAATATTATCTTTTTCTTTCTCCTTTTTCTGCCTTTTATTTTAATCTTAGGTTTTGTGGTCTTCTCAAACCAGAGACTACATTTCCTTTGCCTTCCTTCACACTTCAGTTATGAGGTAAACACTGTTCTCTGGGAAGTCTTCATTGCTTCACAATAAAATGGATTCATTTACCACAAAATACTGCCAATGGGGAGCAACTGACTTTCATGTGTAATCCCTTCTGGGGGAAATGACAAGAGGCAGTTTTTCAGGTGTGGAGACCATGTTTATCTTATCTTGGTGTGCATTCCCGCCCCAGTTCCACTCCTTGAATTGCTGGATGAATTAGTAAATGTATCCTAACAGATTTTAAACAAAGTAAATATATCCTTAAAGACAAAAAACAAAACAAACAAACAAACAAAACAAAACCCCAAGAAAAGCAACTAAGGCAATGGACACACAGTGAATAAAGTTCTGGGGAGGCAATAAGAGTGTGCTATGGTTTATAACTAGATGGCCCCCCAAGGCCCCACGAGCTTGTAAGTGGTTTTGGAAAGATGATTGGCTTTGAAGCCATGATAGTCATCAGAAGATTAGTTAACCGATGAAGCTATAGCCCAATCTGATGTTGGGAGGTGAAGCCTGGTTGGAGGAGATGGGTCACTGTGGGGACGGCCTGCAAGTGTCTATACCGTCTTTCCCCTCTCCACCCCTTCTCTCTTCTTCCTGCTGCCGCGCCAAGGCTGTTTTTCCATTGTCCTGTCTCTCTGCCATGTGGCTTTGCCTTGGAACAGTTAAGTATGGACTGAAAACCTCTACAAACTGTGAGCCAAAATAAACCTCCTCTCCTTATATCTGTGAGTGTTGAGTATTTTGTCTCAGTGACATAGAAAGTCACTAACTGGGGAGATAGCTTAGCAGTATAAGCATCTGCCTAGTAAGTGCCGTGCCCTGAGTTTGACCCCTAGTACTAAAATAATAATAATAATAATAATAATAATAATAATAATAATAATGTTACTAGGACAGGGAGTAATGGTGCATGTAGAATAGAGATATTATGTTGCATCTTAGGAAAGCAAGATATGATTCTTAGAGTAGTACGGAATAAATGTGGCTGTGTACTTCTTCCCTAAGGTTAAGAAGGGGTGATGAGAAGACTCAAATTGTGGAGTGATTTCATGGGAAGGATTTTCCAGGATATGTATTCTGTCTCATTGTCCAAATGTCATGCCACATTGTTATGACCACCTCATGTCACTCATCTACTTGATTTGGCTCCCTCATTTTGAGAGCTAGGCAAGGCAATCTGACTGGTATTGGAGAAGAGAATGACGTAGATATTTCTAGTTTTTATTGAAAATCTTTCTTTTACCTGTGGTTTAGAGTTATTCAAAATTTTTCAGAATCAATTTAATGACAAAGATTTGATTTTTGCTTGTAAAATCCGTATGTCTAGGAAAAGAATATGTATGATTGGGAACATTTTGAAGAGAGAATAACATGAAAGAAAGAAACATGACAGTGAACATATATGACATCTTGTGAGAATTCTAGTGTGTTGGCAAGTACTGCTCACAACAGAAAGAAGTTTCATCACTTTTCATAGTTAATGAAAAGCATAAGTGAAGGATAATAAGAATAAGTTGTGATGTCCTGACTCATGGATAAATCTTTGTCTTAGTTATTTTGATGATACTCAACTTCCAAAGTTAAGGAATGAAAGGTTTAGTTCACAGTTTGTAGAGGTTTCAGTACATAAGAAAATAGCTCCGGGGAGGGTGCCATGGTGAAGGGGCAACTGTTCAAGGTAGTGGAAGATGGCAAAAGCATCAGGAGCAGGCAGAGCAGGCCCCTTTCCCTCCCTTTTATTGTATGCAGGTTACCCGCCCTAGCTGGGTGTGGCAGCCTCTACGCCCTACTCTTGCACATGTTCAGGATGTCCTCATAGCGAGGACTGTGGCCCCCTCTGAGTCACTTAGTTAAACTTCTAAACTTCTCAAGTTGATACAGTGAGTCAACTGTAACAATCTTAATGATAAAAAATGTACTAAAACCAAAACTATGTGACAAAGAAGGCATAATTGCAAATCACTGTGAAATAACAGCACAGAATCTTTTCTTTTTTCAGTATCAAATTAGTACCAATACTAATGGAAAATGATATATTTACCCCAGAATCTGAAAGTATTTTTTAAAATAGAAATTGAACAGAGAAGGAACCATTTGTCATTGTTATGGTTTGTGTCTAGTTGTCCCCCCAAAGCCTCATGCAGTCATGGGGCAGACTTCTAGACTTTGTGATTAATTCATGATCAGTGTTGGGATTATGGGTGTGAGTGCTGCTGGGATTATGGGTGTAAATTCAACTGGGAGTATGAATGTGAGTCCTACACCTGGCCTGAGGCAGATAGCCTGAATGCAACATAAGGCAGACAGACTTGTTCTCTATTGTCATTGTTGCCGCTACTCGCATTTGTTCTTGCTGTTTTGCTGTTTTTCACCACTATGAACTGCTGCCCTCTGCCATGAGGCAGTCTGCCATGGAGACAGCTGAGGATAGACTGAAACCTCTCCAAAAGCTGAGCTAAATAAACCTTTGCTCCTTTAATTTTGGATGTCAGGAATTTGTCCCAGGAAGAAGAGAAACTAAGAGGCTCATAATCAAAGATCATTTTTATAAATCTGTTTTGGTAAGATATTTTAATAAATGTAGGGGGTAATGGAAAAAACATTGAGGCTTATACTGTATTACTGAAAGTTGACCACTTAAATAGGTATTTATTTATTTATTTATTTATTTGTTCTTAGTGCAGTAGGACTACTCAAGATTTTGGTGGCCGGGCAATGTTATGCTAACTTTGGAAGACCCAAACCAGAGCTCATAACACAGGATTACTTGTGAATATTTGCACTTCCATTCAGGCTTAAATGAAAGATACTCTTAAGCATTTTCTGTTCAGAGCAAGAAATACTGAGAACAAGTTGTGCCCCATAATTTACGGCATCATCAGTCATTCATTTCTTCATTCAACCTGTAATCCATTCTTCCCACTTCTTCTCAACATTAGAATTTGCATTTAAAAACAATTACATGACTGAAAAATTTCTACTTACTCTCTCTGCCCAGAAGATAATGTTCAATTGCTAGGTGTGGGCATGACATCTTTCCCATTGACTTGGTTTTATTTCATTTTCAATTCATTTTTTATTCTTGCTGTGCTTTATCCCACAAATTCTAATTCAGTTCTGTCTGTCTGTCTGTCTGTCTGTCTCTCTCTCCCTCCCTCCCTCCCTCCCTTTTTTTTTTCCTTCCTTCCTTCCTTCCTTCCTTCCTTCCTTCCTTCCTTCCTTCCTTCCTTCCTTTTTCTGCATTTAGGACAGAGTCTATAGGGTCTCACTACGGAGTAGTGATTCTCCTGTTTTGAGACTCCCAAGTGTTGAGATTACAGGTGTGCATCACCACACCTAGTCTCCATTGCTGGCACAGCAACCTGGGGATGAAACTGCTGCCGATGCACTCTGCCTAAGCAGGTGCTTTAGTCTGCTGAGCTATCAGGCTGGCCCTTAATTCAGTGCTTCATAAGAATTACCTGAAGACTCTTTCCATCAGAATTAAAAGTGCAGATTCTTGGGCCTCACTTGGACCTGTGAAATTAGAATTTTAGGGAAAGTAGGAGGTTGGGACATTTTAATGAACCCCCTCCTATCACTGAAATTTGAGTCACTCCTAACTGCTCTGAATCTCAATGCTTTGGTTAGACCTTTGTAGGAACTTTTCAAATAATTTACCACTAAAATGCATGTCATCATTTTCTGGCCAGAAATATTATCTCTAAAAAAGAAGAGTCCATCCCTTAGGAAAAACAAAACAAACAAAACAAAAACTCTGTTAACTGCAGGAAGAAGGAAGGATATCATTCTACTGACTCAGAGTAGATGCAGAGGTCATCTTAAAAAATTCTCAGTGGTCTATTAGAACCCTGGTCCTTCTCGTGATCTATTCCCAAGTCTCCTTACTTCTTTTTTCATCAAATATCTACACTTGCACCATGAACCCAGGCAGCTTGAAATGTCATTTGTCTTCTGCCTGTGGACCTTCCCTGGACTGCTGGGCTCCACTCTTCTCAAGACCCAGTACAAATGTTACTTCCTCTAGGATGCCACCTTTGGCTTCACGTGACTCTGTCACTTCGCTCTTTATGCTTACATCCAGTTTCACATGTGTCATCTCATGCATCCTGGATGTAACTCCAGCTTCCCCAAGCTGCAATGTATGCAATACAGAAATGTGGTCAGATAAGGCATAGCGTCTGAATTTAGTAATAAATTTTTACCTGGAAGCTCCAAGGCTGGGTCTTCCTGTGGTCAAGGAGTAAGTGCCTTCATTCCATCTCTCTCTGCTTCAACTGTACAACAAAAGAAGCCTTCACACAACCCTATCCTCAGAGGCAGGCCACTTCCCCAGAAGCTCATTGGGTTGGCCAGCAGAATCAGCTTTTTCTCTCATCTAAGCTTTGCCCCCTGCACAGAGAAAGACGGTGCTTTGAACTCCAGGGGTGTTAAATGGCTCAGGAACATAATTTTAAAACTGACAATCGGATAAACACCAGAGTAAGCACCAGGGGATGAAAGCATAAGCAGGGCTTGAGATGAGCCAGCTGACACCACCGGAGGCTGAACCTGGTTCCAAGTTTCCTGGCAGCCACAGCATGAAACGAACACCTGTTAGCAGATGCCATTGTTTATCCTTGTCAGACAAAAGTAGGGCTGCCAGATGAGATGCTTTCTACAAAATCCATGATGTGTAGCCCAACACAAAGGTGAGTCCGGAGCCAGTGAGTACAACCAAGAGATAAAAGACAGAAGAAAGATTGTTTGTGTAAGTAGAGAACGAACTAGGGAGAATTCCATAAGCAGTGTCTTCTAAACAAGAAAGCAAGGGGATTTTATCGGGAAGCTTGTGCATATTAATGAGATAATAATAAGCAAGGTTCACTCTAGGTCGTGCACCTTGCAGCTTTCCTTGGAAAGTCTTACCTGAAACTAAAAGGAGGAAATTTAGGAGTCATTTAAAAGAAAAAGGCCCCCAGCCTCCAAGTTGTCTCCAAAGTACCCTCAGGGCCCCTAATTGCAGCTCTTGATAAGTCCCTCAGCAAGCAGCATTCCTTCAGACCCGGGTTCCTAGCCACCCACCCCAAGGAAAGCAGCCCAGGGACTCAGCCCCGACGTCCTCTAGCAGCGACCCTGTGGGACTGAGGGGATGGGGTGGGCGCCCCTTTTCCCTCCAGCTGTCTGCAGGACCCTAAGCCGCGACAGCTTGCTCCTTCTAATGTCCTGGGGCAAGAAGCCTTTGCGTTTTGCTCTCAGGAAAGACAGAGGGTGGCCTTACAGCTGTGAGCCGACCAGCCGCACATGGCCCCACGGGTGGTGGGGCGGGGGCCGGCGAGGGAGGGGCGGGGCCTGGGCGAGGCGTGGCCTCCAAGGGGCGTGACCCCCAGCTGGGCGTGGCTTCCCGGGGAAGGGGGCGGCGCCGGCCGCGCAGAGGGAGTGCGTCACCTGACGGCCGCCTGCCCATCCGCCCGGCGGTCGCTGGCTCTCTCCCGCAGTCGCCGACAGTCCAGTTGCGCCTTGCCGCGCCTGGGCTCTGGTGAGTGTGTCGGCAGCGGGTCAGCGGCGAGGTCGGACTTGGGGTCGGGTTCGGGGTCGGGGTCCGAACGGGGCGGGACGCAGCGCCCGCCGGAAGGGGCGCCCGAGCTGCCGCTCCGCGTGGCCCGCGCCTTGTTTACGCCCCGCGCTTCTGCCTGGCCGGCGGAGCGCAGCGCGGCCCCGGTCCTCGCGCGAGCCGGGGGCGCGGGGCGGCTGCGGGACCCCAGGTCCCTCCGGAGGGCCGCCCTTGTTGGAACTGCGCCCGCGCGCTGCCGCCCGGAGCTCACAGTGGGTGCGGGTGGGCGCCGGCGGGGTTGGCGGCTTTGTGCTCGTGGGGCCCCGCGGGCGCCCTGGCCTGTTCTTCGCGCCCGGCAGCTTCCTGTCGTTGAGTGGAATCGCGCGTTTGGATTGCTCATAGGCTGCGAGCCCGCCTGGCGTTGCACTCGGGCTGATCCGAGGTGGAGTAGAGTAGTAATTGTGAAAGAACGTGTGTGGGAAAAACAGGCTGCGACGTCATGCTTGGAAGAACAAAGACTGTTTTGTAGGATGCTGATCTTCTCGCAGAATTGTATCGGTGCCGGGACTTTACCCATGTTAGATGCCACGACTGGGTCGTTCTTTGTGTATTTGCACACTCTCGATCCCAGAGGGTTTGCATTTTTAAGGCAGCTCGTGAAGATAAAGGAGGGGAAAGCCAGGGTGTTGGTGACAAAGTGCTCGAGAGCTTCACTTGCTATGTCAGGAAGAGAAATGGGAAGAGGTGTCAGCCTGGTTCTTCCTGGTCCTGGTAGTGTTGCAAGGGTTGGGCTGAGTGGGCTGGACTTGAAGGCACTTGCCACTTCTGCGTCTGGACAGCTTAAGCTTGGGGATGGGAGGGGATGGGGGTTGGGGGATAGGGGTGTGGGCTAGAGAGGCTTCGGATGAGTCAGCCAGTAGGGTGGCCCGGGTTGTTTAACCTGAGTATCTGTCAAGTGGCTGACCATAGCTCAGTATTTTCGTTGGGTAACAAGGTAGGATGACTCTTTAAAGTTGGGTTGCTGAGTCATTCGCCCCAGCCTGAGAGGTAATTAGGAACAGCTGTGCAGACACGCTGGTCACATGCCTCCACTATAAAAGGCCAAGGAGCATGAGAGAGGGCTAGCTGTGGAAGGCCAGAGGGAGTCCAGCTGGAGCCCTGTGTTATGGTACAGGTAATCAGTGGGTGAAGTGCACGAGCACTCTTAGGAAGTGGCCAAGTAGCAGGGAGGTGGTGTTTAAACGACAGGGCAGCCTCGTGACCTCCTGCTGGAAAACACATTTATGGTGTGGAGCGAGCTAGGACCGGGAGAGACACTTGCAGCTAGGAATAAGCCAGTGAACACTAGTGTAAATAAGACATTCACCACGCTTAATGAACTCCGTGTCTTGTTTCTTTTTTGTGGTTTTGTTGCTCAGTGATGTAAACATTTCACAAAGTGAACTGAATTTGTTCTTTATAATAATTTCGTTATGAGAACACAGAGGGGGACCTCCTCTTGTTTTTTATTGGCTCGTGGGCTTTCATGCATACAGGAGTAGTTCTGGGGTCAGGAAGGTAAGAAAAATACGAGTGAAATTAGAAGATCTTAATTAGGTCAAGTCTGAAAAGAACTGTCTTTTGAAAGGCAAACAATGTGTGTATGGGGTTGGTGGCCTTACATCCTGTGTCATTGCTTTTTTTGTTAAAAAAAAAAAAAGACTGTCAACGCATTCAGTATTGTCCTCAATGCAAGCAAAGTTTAGGAATGGGAAATGTGGAGATAGAGATCTAGCCCCTGGGGCAAAAGATTGATTAGCTTTTGTTGAAGGTAATTTAAAACCTTTTGTAATAGGAATAATGATTATTTTGTTGCTTTATGTTGGAGAGAGATTAATAATCATATTTTTAGGTATAAAAGTCCCAAAAATGTACTACAAGGTGATTCATCTGGGGGGAAAAAAGTTAAATCTTTACATTTTGAAACTATTGTTAAGGGGCTGGGGAGATGACTCAGTAGAATAAGTGCTTCCCTGGCAAGCGGAAGGGCCTGAGTTCAATCCCCAGTTCCCCTTCCCCCCCAAAAAAAAAAAAAAAAGAAAAAGAAACTTTACTGTTTATCTAAAATAAGACCTGAAGTTTAAAGGCACAGATTAAGAGTAGTGAATGCATATTTTATAGGGTAGGTGTTTGTCCCTCATCCTCACCTTTTTTTCTGTTTTGAAATTTTGTTCAGCAGTAACATTTAAGACTGAAATATTGTTTTCTTTATGCTTATTTCTTTTTAAAAGCTATCGTTATTTCAAAATATTATTAATATTCAATTTTTAGTACCTATGTAGTTCTGCCTATTTTATATTGTACAGTAGTTATAGATTAGCACCTTGAGTGTAAGTTCTTAATACATTATTGTAGTAAGAGATGGAAATAAACAAAATACAGTTACTCTTGATCCCATTCTCTTTTGAATTTGGAGAGAAGCTGAACCCTTCATTTGCTTAATGTATATCTTATAGTGATATGTCATCCAGTGGCATGCTAAAGGCGCAGTGGAGGCATTTGAAGATCATTTACACTAGAACATAATGTGTGTGCAGTATAGCAGATGCCTTTACAAATTGGTCTGTTACTCACTGAATGGCTGTTTTTTTCTTTGTCTCTCTCTCTTCCTTTCTTTTTGCCATGCTTATATCCTATTAATGAGAATAAATGAGACGAGGGTTCAGCAAATCCCTTCCTGGGTAGTGGCATTTATTCAGAAAATCCACCTCTCAAGAGTGCTGAATGTTGGCTGGTATTTTAAATCTCATGTGCCTTTTACACCCTTATATTTTGAGAGGTGCTGCTGAGAATAAAACTGGCAAAACCCTTTGAAATTACTCATGGTCAGGTTTTTTTCCTCATTGCTGGTCTGGATTTGAGGAATCATCTCTTTGCAGTTTTCTAATGTTCTTTCAATGGGAGAACTGCTTAAACTTTAAAGCCTGCATCTCCTGAGGGTTCTATGATATGGAGGATTTATGTGGTATAACAGATGATTTATGAGATTATTTTTATTTTAAAAATATGCCAAATAAGGGAATCTACCGTGTCCCAGGTGTAGGTAATTTGAGTGCTATTTACCAAAATCCAGGCTCTTTGGAGAGAGCAAACATTTCAGGGCTCCAGATAAAATGCTTATTTACATCTGCATGAAGCCTGGACTTCTTCTGGCTTTGGTGTATAGCGATAGCAGAACAAACCACTTGTGGTCTGGTAATTGTACAGTGTAGCAGTAAGTAGAAGCAAGGAGTCCGATTGCGAAAGGTCAAATTCTGGCTGTGTCACCCCTTTGAAGCCTGAGGCAAGCCATTCCACTTGGTAATGAGTGCCCTGTCTTGTCTGTAAACTAGGAATGGGAGTAATGAATCTGTGTCATAGATTGTTTTGAGGATTAAAAGCATTAATATATAGGTTAAATGGTTAGAACAGTGCTGGGTCAGAGTTAAACATTAATACATGGTAGGTGTTATTTTCTGTAGTCCAGAATCAGGGAAGTGCTCAGTTAACACAGCTGCAGAAAGCTGAATTGTAACCGTTGACCAAAAGTGAGACTGAGGGGAACAGCAGGTCGCTGTACTGGAGGAACAAGTCAAATGAACAGTCTGATAGGTTAGCAGCTCCACCTCAGACACACACCCACCTTCTGAGGGCAGGGTGCCCAGGACATAGTGTTTTTTAAAAAGTAATCTAACAGTCTCAGCAGAGTGCTCTGCAGCATATTTGCTCTGTCATTACCATGTAATTGAAGTTGGCTTTTTTACTTTGAAGAAATGAAGATACTTGGCATTTTCTGTCTAGTTGCTCCTCTGTATTACAGTTGAAAGCATTGTGGCTCTTCAGGTTTAGTAACCTGTCTGCTCCCTCCCTTATGACTACGAGAGCAGAATTTGCTTTGTGATCCTTGCTCCTGGACTCCATCCAGTTTAGGACATTTGGAATGTACGTTTACCTGTCAGGTGCTTTAAAGGAGTGTGTTTTCTTTAGATGGTCTGTCCATACTAATATAAAGAAATTATGCATGGTGTAGCTATGAGGACAATGGGGATGTTTGTCATATAGTTTGCTGTACCTGTTAATACTTCAGAAAGGTCAGGTCAAACATTTTGACCACTCTTCCAACCAGAGTGTGAGTTTGCTTCTGGTGAAGTTTGTTTGTTTTCCCTCATGGCACGCTGAATGTGCTTTGTGTTTGTTTACTAAGTGATCTGTTGGTTGCTACACTGGGTATTTGAGTTCATTCTAGTCCTGTGGATTTTGAAACTAGGAATTTTTTTTTAGCAGATTTTTAACACCATTCCTCATAAGTTTTATTAGGTATATACTGAGTTGAGACTTCTTCAGTTGTTTAGATTACTGTTTTCACCATTTGTGTAATTACTGAGGAAGCAGCTGAATTTGCATCATTTTTCGACTTTATCTTCTGAGATAGAAGAAAATTTATGACTTCAACTATAATGGAGATTGTATTAGCAAATGCAGTTTGTATTGATCGGTGTTAACTATCACATAGAGGTAGTACGTTTAATGTCATTCTTTTACACAACCGAGTCTTTGTTTTATTTAGGATAAGGGAGAGTTTAGAAAGTATTAATGGAATTATAAAAATTACCCCACGGTAAACAAGGCACAAAGAAAGCCTGCTTGCCAGGGTCTTGTTTGTTACGGAATGGTGTAGGAGCACAGTGGGCAAGCAGTGCGGTGGGCTAGCCGTTAGATCCCTTCTCAGCGTTGGTGCGGCATAGAAAACATTACCTCAGTGACCCTGAAGCCATGTGCAAGCCACATTCATTTAAAAATAAGTTTAAATCTTTTTTCTTAATGCCTTAAGACACTCATTGTTCAAAAGAGTTATCTTTTAGGGTTGGGGAGATCACTCAGTGGTCTAAGTGCCTGTATGGCAAGCACAAGGACTTGGGTTTCATTCCCAGTACCACATGCTGTGCTGGCCCTGAAACTGGGCATGGTGGTGCACACCTGTAATTCCAGGGCTGGAGAGGCTGAGACAGGAGGATCACTACAAGGCTAAACTGTGTAGTGAGACCCTGTATCTAATAAAAAAAAAATAAGCTGAAAAGAAAGAGTATCTTTTAATACAGTATTTTGAGTTTCTGTTTGGTAAGGTTATTTTCACTTTTTTTGGTTATTTTTTTTAGATTGGGTCTGAGTTAGTAGACAGTTGTGTTCCACTTTCTCATTTCATTAAACTGGAATTTCCCTAAAAAGTGTTCCACAATGGAGCCATATTTTTAGTTCACTTGTAGCTTGAACATTAGCCATAGCCCACCTGCTAAGCTCTAGGTTAAATAACAGAATAAGGGAACTATCCCAGCTTCCCTTTCCATTAATTTATTTTTATTGACTTGTCAGCTTCAAAGACTTGCTGGGGAAGTGCTTCTGACCTAAGAATGCAACGTCTTCTCGGTTTCATTGAAGCGGCTGAGACCCTCCCACCCAAATCCCTGCTTACGGGCTTCTTCATATAATTAATGTCCTATTACTCCTCAACAGTGTGCCAGCATTTTTTGGAAGTCAGCAAGATCAGTGCAGAGAGCTGGTTATGAAATGTAGAGCTGTGAAAGATTTATTAACATTTTAATAAACTTACTAGGTTGTAATTTCAGAGTAAGTGGCTCTGGGTAAGAGAAGTTATTTTATTACTGTATGTTTGTATTTAAGGCTTCTGCATTTCAAAAGTGTCTGGTGTCTACTCATTGTGTTTGTGAGAAATGTTCTCAGCAAGGCTTAAGGTTCTCTTGGACCTAAGGAGTCATTACTTAAAATAGAGCAAGTAAGAGAAAAGCTCCTGGTTCTTTTAATAATTGTGTTCATATTGTGAAGAGACTGAGCAGAAAAGCTAAGTAGTGTTTTTTTGCTTATGTATGGTGCCAGCTCTCATCGAGAGAAATATAAGGAAGTGCCAGGCAAACTTTGTCTATCAGTTTTTCCTACTTAACCATTCTCTATGTAGTAAAAGACTGTCACAAGTACCGCTCAAGGTCGGGGTACAGTTCTTTGGATTTTTGCAGCATGTGTTTTGTCTGTCTGTAAGGGCATGCCTCTTGTCACTGACCTGCTTTGTCCATTCCAGTCCCTAGGGGTCTAGGTCCTTTTCCTCTGGGGACTGTGTTGGCAGTAGTGGTCATTGGTGACAGAGGAGCTGAGACAGCAGCATGGCTCCCTGCTGGCACCCTGCCCTCTTCAGTTAAGCCAACTTGGAACAGCTCTCTAATACCTGCAGAGTAGAAGATAATGGTTTTTAAGTTTCATAGCACTTTGTTCTCTTATCTTGCTGCACATGCTGCTTTTCTTTCCAGCTTACACACAAACACACATTCAACTTTTGGTGCATGCAGGTAGTTTGGTGGGTTGCTAGGTTTGTTTCAACATTATGGCATTCCTGCTTGTGAGGTGTTTGGCTTTACATTTATATGAGATACAAACGTAGGCCTTTACATGCCAGGAACTTTTCTCGATATTGGCACTACAGAACTCTTCAGAAGTGACAGTCTGAATAAACCAAGTGAATAAATAAACCATTGCTACAAGCACGGTGTGATAATTGTAATAGGAACACGTATAGTGTGTGCTGGCACCATAGACTATGAGAATCCTAAGATTTGGGGAACTGGAAAAGGCTTGCGAGTTTTCAGATGGACGTTTAATTTGCTGGAGAAAACAGCTTGTACCGATAACACTTTTGAGAAGATTAGCAGTGAGGAATACAAAGAGGCTTTTACAAGGAGATTGGGACAGGAAGGGCATATATGTATTAAAAGTCTGGTTAATGGAAAGGTTATAAATGCAGGCAGTGTCCTTGTTTTGTCTTTGGCTGATACAAGTTTATGTTTCAGTAACCATGATTAGATTCTAGCAAGAGAGAGACATTTGTTGTTTTTCCTGGTACATCTTTTTCAGTGAGAACTTTCCCTCAAAGCCTGATGATAAATGCTAGCTCGTCTGTCTCATCTCAGTGGGGCAGTGTTCATACAAGCCTGTACTAAATCATTCAGTGTGAGAGGAAATTGGACCTCTCTGGTCGGCCTGCATGGGTCATGACTGACCTTGAGCTGGGAGCGGAGCCTGCTTTCCCCAGAAATACTTAGTCCGGAGTAGGGAGTAGAGCAGTGAGCGCTGTCTGTAAGTAGAGAAGTGGGCTCTGTCTGTAAGTAGTAGAGCAGTGAGCCTTGTCCATTTGGTTAGAAAACAGAGTGAATGGTGCTGGGCAGTCCATGGTGTCATTCTTGTCTGCTGCTTCAGCCACCCTGACACTCAGGTACACATTGGAGTAGAAAAAGGAGATGTAGTTGTCTTTGGGTTTAGAATTTTAGGTGACTTCCCCTTTTTATATTTCATTACATTTCCTACTGCTACCAAATAATACTTTTATAATCAGATCAAGTAGATCATTTAAAAATTGAAAAAGTACATTTAGCCAATTACAGGTAGGGGTTGGGGAGATAGCTCGGTGGTCTAAGCATCTGCCTGTCAAATGCAAGGACAATCCTTGGTACCATATGCATCGCAAACCCCAGGACCCCAGGCACAATGTGCCATTGCGCACACCTGTAATCCCAGCGCTGGGGAGACTGAGGATCACTATGAGTCTTAGCTGCATAGGGAGACCTTGTACCTAATTAACTAATTCAAAAAAAGAAATTGCAAGTAGAAGGAATACGTGTATTTCTTCCAGTACTCTAAACAGTTCTGAAGTTGTTGTTCTCTGAATACTTGTAGGGAAAGGAAAATTTATAATGAAATCTTAAATGATAGTTTCAGCTTCGGATTAGGTGTATAAGGAGTGGACAGCTCTTTCTCAAGTTGAAGGCCTTACTGACCTATAATGTGTCTGTGGCTCTCACCAAGTTAGGCTGGGTCAGGCAAAGTGTTCCGTTCATTGGCTGGATGGGCCAGCACTCTTTAGAAATTAGTTTGTTTCTTTCTTTTTTTCTTTTCTTTTTCTTTTGTGTATGAGGTGTTTATACTTAACTTGGGGTGCTTTGCAGTTTAAAATTCTGCCTTGTTTTGTCTGAGTTGCCCAGGCTGGGCTTGAATTTGAGATCCTTCTGAAAGTGCTGAGGGTATAGCCACACTACTCCAACCTGGTTTAGAACACAGATTCTTTGCTTTTTGTTTTGTCTTTGAAATAGTTTTGCTATGTGGTCTAGGCTGGCCTTGAACTGACTATGTAGGCCAAGCGGGCCTCAACTCACAGCAGTCCTCCTGCGTCAGCCTGCCAAGTGCTGGGATTACAGATATGTGCTACTATTATGTCTGCCAGGACCCAAATTCTCAAATCAGAGATACACACAGGTTTATCTTTTCTTCTTTCTTTCTTTCTTTCTTTCTTTCTTTCTTTCTTTCTTTCTTTTTTTTTCTTTTCTTTTTTTTGCTTAACACTCTTTCCCATCCTAGAAAAAAAAAAATGTACTCTGGTTACCTTATTCGGCCTTTTTTTAGATTTCAAGGAAGTGCCACCTTAAACTCTACATGTGTTCTTCTAGCAATTCTAAACTTTTCAGAGCACTTAGGTGTATTTACTTATTGAACAAATAGTAATTGTATAGATTGTGTATAATGTGATATGTATATATCATAAGAGTAAATCAAAATAATTAACATGTCCATTGATTCACCTACTTACCGTTTTATTTTATAGTGAGAACCCCTGCAATGGACTGTTTGAGCAGTTCTGAAATTGCCCTTATTAACCATGGTCACTGAAGAGCACTTTATTTATTTTTGTTTTCGATACTGGGAATCAAACTCACGATCTTGTGCTTACAAGGCAGGTGCTTATGCCACTCAACTGTCTCCCCGGCCCACTGAAGAGCACTTTGATGTTTCATTCCTCTTCCTTCAAAACCCCATGCTCTGTATGCTGTGTGAAAGGCAGACGAGTGGCTCAGGCCAACCAACAATCAGTGTTGTACACTCACAAAACAGAACTTGGTTTCTAACAGTAGATTCTGTCTGAAAGTAATTGAGAAGTAATCATAGAAGGCTTCTGAAATGGTAGTGCTTTTTCCAGGGGATAGAATTTAGTGAGACTGAGTCTTTCAAATTTTTCTCCCAGATAACATGCAGTGATACTGTTTACCTACCCACTTGTTCTTCACACATTCTTTGAACTGAGTTCTATTTCAGATTTATTTACAGACTTCAGAGAAATACTTATCTAATTTGTGACTATCGTATGTGAAAAGCAGTTGGTGAGAGCTTCAGTGGAGTGTCTGTAGGTATGATTTATCCATTGCAGAGAGGATTATTTTGCCTTGTAGGTTAAGTAATAAAAG
>NW_004524840.1:610662-611698 GCF_000260255.1 Octodon degus
ACAAAAGTTTTTAATAGGATCAGAACCCCGTTGTTTGTTCTTTTATTATTTCCCATGAAATTCAGGTTTTGTTTATGAAATCATTGCCTACATTATATCTTCAAGGGTTTACCTATTTTCTCTTCCAGCAGATTTAGTGTTTCTGTTTAATGATTAGATCTTAGATCCATTTCAGTTTTAGTTTAGTACATGAGTCACTACATTTTTTTGCCAGGTCATGCCAAGCTTTTGTGACATCTGATGGACACACATTTCCAGTGGGCCAGCATACCTCAGAAGTTAGAGTCAGTACTCACACCAGGTTCCATTGTTGCCTGCATGGTACTTTGAACACACTTGCTGCACAGTGGAATTATGAAAAGAATCTCAAGGATGTGCGTATGGCTCGAGGATGAGTGCTTGCCTAGCACACACGAGGCCCAGGGTTCAGTCCTTAGTACTCTCAAAATTGTTACTAAAAAATCACAGAATAAAGATAAAAGTTTATGGTCAGTAGCACCCCATTGCTAGCCATCCGGGGCCACATGCAGGTGGCACATGCTTGCCCTTCCATTTTCCACCTGTAGTGGGTGTAGCTACAGACTTTTAAGTTCAGCGTACTTTAGTATCATATTCCCTTTGATGATATATAGAATTAGCTGTATAATCCAAGAAGTGTTAATTAGAAATTAGGTCATTAAATATTGAACAATTATGAAAGACTTGCTATTCCCTCAATGTTAATTCAAGGCATTTTGCTATATTCCTTCTTCCATCCCTTCTCACTTTTCCCTGCCCCTCCCTTGCAAATATTAAAATACAGTATTTAGATCTTTCCAACCTTTAACTTACTAAGCCTGTCACTTTCCTTTCCTGTAACAGAAGCAAGTCATCCTGATAAATGTGCTCTTCTAATTAGAATTTCTTTAGCTCTGTAGAAAGTAGTAGTTGTCTGAGGTAGACTGTAATTTTAATGTTTGCTTTTTTACCTTATTGAGCTTGTTAGCCTGTTTTAACTTTTATTGTTGAATGTTCAGAAAACTCTGCATTTTGTATT
>NW_004524840.1:612718-618054 GCF_000260255.1 Octodon degus
CTGAAACCCCAACATACATGTTGGTCCCAGAACGCCAGGTGAGGTGGCATGCCTGTAATCCCAGAACTGGGGAGGCTGAGGCAGGAAGATCACTATGAATCTGAGCTGTATAGTGACCCTGTATCAAATAAAATAAAATAGAAGTGAAGATTAGATTACCTATAAATGTGATAGTGTGCAGCACAACCATGGGTTCTGAAGAGGTCAGCTAGGGAGTGCGCACAGTCCAAGAAGAGAGTGCCCTAGGCTCTCCAGCATTTAGCGTGTTTGAGGAAAAGGAGCACCATCAAAGAAGATTGATAAGTGGTTGCCAGCAGCATAGATGGGAAATCCGTGGATTGTGATATTGTGGAAGCCAAGTGAAGAAAAAGTTTTGGGGAGGAAATGATCACATTGTTTGATGTTGCTAAGATACTCTGTAGGAAGACTGGAGATTTGGCATTAGATGATGTAGAGGCCATTGAGTTACATGAAGTGGTTTCCCTATAATGGAGGGGGAAAGGCCTGATTTTGATGGACACAAATGAAATTGAGAAGAGGAAGTGGAATTGGTGTAAACAGAGATGATTCTTTGTAAGAATCCTATAAAGAGCGGAGAATTGTGTGTGGTATTGTGGGAGGTCAAGACATTTTAAGAGAGAAGCTGTTGTATGTTTTGTTTGATGATGGGAATGCTGTGTATTCATATTCTTTTTGCTGAGATTCTGCAGAAGTTTAATTTTGTTAGCTTTTCATTTTTAGAAAAAGGAATTAGGTCTTTACCTAATCTACCAAAGGCAAACACAGAGTTTTATTATGTGTGTAGTTTCCTTGTTGGAAATTTAGTAGATTTCATCATTTTCTGTAAGGTAAAGAAAGACCTATGTTCCAGTGGTTTGGTAATTCAGCAACTCATTTTTTAAAAAAGGATACCAGAAGATTGTCCAGATAGCTTAGCTAAGCACGTGTTTAGGCAGACAGAGCACCAGCCCGGGGTCGCCGGCCTGCTGTGCTGGCCGGCTGAGATGGCCATAGGGACTGAGCGTGGTGGCGCTCCCCTGTAATCCCAGTGCTTGGGAGGTAGATCACCATGAGTCCGATCTATGTAATGAGACCCTATAGACCCTGTACACTCTGTAGACCCTTACCAAAAAAAAAAACATGTTTATTAAAATTTTAATTTTCATTAGTTCATGCTGTCAGTACAAATAATCATATTCCTCATGGGGAGTTGGTATATGTGCATAGCACATCTTAATCCTTTTTTCATCCTGTTCTTTTCCGCCTGCATCTCTTGGTTCCCATCCCTTTTGCAAAATATCTGTCTCCATATTACTATCTTTTATTTGGTCTTTGTTTGTAGTTCAGGGTTCTCATGTAAGAGAAACCATGTGATATTTAAGGTCCTGCGTCACACTTATTGCACTCAGTATTATGATCTCAAGTGTACCTATTTGTCTACAAATGACTCATTTATTTTTGTCAGAGTAGTATTTCATTATGTATATGTACTTCCTTTTCTTTTTTCATTCATCTGTTGATGGACATACAGATTGATTCCAAGAGTTAGTGCTTAGGTGTTGTGGGATGCTTGCTCTTAAAATTCTAAAGAACTTATTTGAAGTGGAAGACCCAATACTATTGTGGACTACTGGACTCTTTTGGAATCTTTTGCTGAGGTCACACACCTATAATATTTAAATGATGGGACTAAACAAGAAAAGGGGATATAGATGAATGACCATTTTGTATCTGTGTATTCAAAACGGTTAGGATAGACATATAATTACATTCTCTTAATTCAAGGAATAGAAGGATTTGTTCTAATAGTGTTTATAAATAGGATATCATGTCTGCATCTTGTACAACAAATAACCACTAGGAAGGCAGTATGCAATATGTTAATTATTGGAACTGTCCTACCAATTTGATTTGAACCTGTCTCATTGCTACTTATTTCTCAATAAAATTATGGAAAAGAAAGAACTTATTTGAATTGGTGTCTCTGTCAATATCAAATGTTATGCAGTGTCCAGTATATTATTCCGAAGCAAGAAATCTTACTGTATGCTTTATCTTTCCCGCTTAGTTTTGTCAAAATCTGATATTAGTTTGATTTTTTTCTTTCAAATACCTTTCCTATTGGAAAAACTTTGGAAAGTTTCATTGATTCACAACCAAGTTATTACTAGATTTTACTACTTTTGTTTACTTTTAGTGTTTTTAGTCAAATTAGTAGTATGATATAGAATTTCACAAACAGTAAAGAAAACAATGTTGTCTGTACCCCGTTCCTCATTCTACTTCATAGATATATGAAGTATTTGCACATTTCTGATATTTTGCCATTGTCTGTCTAATGTTCATACCTTAGTCTGTCAGCTTAAGACTTTATCTGTTGATTTGCTGTTACCATGGATAGTGATTTTGTTCAGTTCTATCCTCTTACCTGTATATATAATCATAATATTTTATTTCTGCTCTTCATCTCATCCCCATGTGTTTGTGTATGATGCGTGTATGCTTAATGGTATCAGTATAAGGCTGTATCTCTTGACTTTGCACATTATAAATCATCTAGAAATACTATTTTCTTTTCAGTTTCTCTGATTCCATTTCCCAACCTATCAGTTTTATATATTCCTTTTTTCTTTGCTTTTGCTTTCCTGTGAGTGGACCCAGGAATGCCTGCCCGCTGAGCTAAATTTCCTACACTTTTTTATTTTGTTCTTTTGAGATAGTGTCTCCCAAGGTTGCCCAAGTTAACCTCAAACTTGTGATCCTCGTGCTTCAGCATCCTTCATAGCAGGAATAACAGTTATCCTTTACCACATGTGGCTTCGTTGATTTTTCTTTCCCCTTTCTTTCCATGTGATCAAATGTATTTTTAAGGATGATGAAGTGTTGATGCTTAATAACACTGTTAAATTTCAACTGTTGGAATGAAAGGATTTTCTTAAGACCATGAGTTTTACTGTAGATCTAGTAAAAGTTTTTGTTGTCAAAGTTGATACTATTTGCATTCTGTTTTAAAACTGTAATTGTCTATTATTTTTCTATGAAAACCAATCCGCTGTTTGATCTTTCATGTTTCCCTCTACCATTCAGAGGTTTCTTCCACCAAATCCAAGTAATGACTAATGATCATTGAGCATTTATTATATGCCAGATGCTGTCCAAAGAGCACTATGTATATTTCATTTCATTCTCTTAAGTAAAACTCACTATTCTTGTTCTCCTGCACCCCAAGGGGTGGAGTGTAGTTGTCACAGATACAGATATGAAGTAACTTGCTCAGCTGGCCAGGGAGTCACCAAGTGCTCAAGTGCTCTTTTGTGCTCTCCATTCTTAGCTGTACCGAGAGCTGTAGGATTTGTGAGGTGCTGATAGGATTTTTTGATCTTTGCCTGTGTTCCCTAGCAACTCTCTGACCTTTTTATTTCTAGATCTTAGGGTGTGTGAGATGTTAGTACTTAGTGATATAGGCATATCTTGGAGGAGACTGAATGAGTTTGGGAATTTCATTCATTGGGGGAATTTTTAGGATTTTTTTTCTTGCTCATTCCCTCAGTTTCTTGTGGGAGGCTTATGTTAATTGGGAAAGTAACTGCTGAGTCTCCTTCTCTTCCAGTTAGTTCATTTTAGAAAACCTACAGTTACTTCACACTGATGGTGAAACACTGAAGACTTTCTTTATAAAGGATGAGATAAGGAGATGTCTACTGCAGTCGCTCTCACTGTGCAGGCATTGCAGTAAGCGAAGAAAAAGAAATGCAACATAAAGATGGGCAAGAACTGAAGCTCTGTTTCCAGATGACAAATTGTAGACATAGAAAATCCCAAGGATTCCACAAAGTAAATATATTGGATCCAAGTGAATTAATGTTCAGAATTCATGGTTAACATATTATTTAATTTTTTTTTTTTGTATTTATGTAGTAACAGCAAAACTTAGAAAAATTAAGTTTAAAACCTCAGGTCTGTGGGACAACAATAGGCTTAAATACTTATGAATAACTTTAGTAAGATATATGTGAATCTTCTATAATGAAAAATCATAATGCTGGCTTAGAGAAATGAAACATCTAGATGGAGAGAGATGCCATGTTAATGTATGGACTCAGTATGATAGCTGTTGGTCCTTGCGTTGATTTGGAAAATTCTTCTAGCTCTTGTAATTCAATAAGATTAAAAAAAAAGTCCAGAAGAATCAAGTAGCTATTCAAAAAAATAAAAAAAATTGGCCAGTCAGTACTTACGATGATGTTCATATTGCTGCAAAGTATAATGCCATCAGGAAACATACATTAAATCATAGTAGAATGCCATTATACATTAATTGGGATACCTACGTTCAAAAAGATGACACTGCTAAGGGCTAAGGAAAAGTGAAACGGCTAGAATTATCATGCAGTGCTGGTGGTTATGTACAATGATATAATTACTTTGTAAAACTATTCACCAATTTCTAAAAGTTTAAACATAACAGAGACTCAGCTCCAACTCTTCTGTGTTTATTATTCAAGAAGAATGAAATATATATCTATGTAGATGTTCATTGATACCTTATTATAATAATTCCAAAATGAGAGCTTGCAATAATCCATCTTTATTACAGGGGTCTGTCAACAATATAATGGAATATTACTCAATAATAGAGACAAACATTAGATATACACAATATAAATGAATATTCAAATCATTTAGCTGAATGAAATAAATCCCAATGGAATTTCTGTTGTGATTCCATTTGTATAAAAATAAAAGAAAATGTACATTACTCATACCATAAGCCAATCATTGGTTACTGGGAGCAGGTAACCACTATGAAGGAGAGACCTTGTTAGAAAAGTATGGAATTTTAAGGCATGATGGAGATTTCTGTACTTTGTGATGATGGGTTTTCATATGTATGATTGTCGAAGCCTATTGAATCGTACATTATAGTCTGTTCCATAAATTATACTTGAAAGTTTATAAAAATGATGACTGAAAAATAGAAAATAAATGAGGTATACAACATATGTCACAGAGCTAGAGCAATCATTCCTGGAATTTACTTGGAACCAGAAAAGATCTAGAATAGCAAAGGCAATCCTGGGCAATAAAGACAAGGCAGGAGGCATTACAATTCCTGACTTGAAATTATACTACAAGGCTACTGTGATAAAGTCAGCATGGTACTGGCAACAAAATAGACCGGAGGATCAGTGGAATAGATTAGAAGATGCTGAAGCCCCTACGCACACACTGAGTCACCTTATCTTTGACAAAGGGGCCAGTCATACTCAATGGAAGAAAGATAGCCTCTTTAACAAATGGTGCTGGAAAAACTGGCTCTCTACATGCCGAAAACT
>NW_004524840.1:619507-628221 GCF_000260255.1 Octodon degus
GTTATGCCTAAGATGTTTGATATTCAGACAGACAGTGAAGTTAAGCTTAACAGCCTAGGTTGTATGGTAATAATAATAAACTTCTCTTCCTGAGGGTTAACAACCTAAGTTTGCAGACCAAAATTAGAGAAAAAGGGCTGCAAGGAAAGCCAACATTTTGACTCTAGCCTTCCAAGGTCAATTAAGACTCAGGACATATAGGAACTTGTACTGTAATGCCATGTAACTCAGTAGTGTCCCAAATTTTCTGATCAAGGAGATTATGGGCTAAAGAGAAAAGTGATCGATGATTTAGAGTGTGCCTAAGGAGAGTCACATGGAGAAAAAACATTCTCTCAGACTTTCACAGAGAGCACATTGGCCAAGCAATGGCTGTGACTCAACCATATGGATGACACTGACAAAGGTTGTACAGTCTGAGGTACACAATCTCAGGATAAATCCTGAGCGAATTTCATTGACCTTATCAGATCCAAAAGCTACAACTCTTGTTGCATAGGTCTTATTTTATCTTGGTTTTAACCATCCAGCAGAAAAGTATAAAATCGAAGTATAAGAAGTAAAGCCATGCTGTTACATTGAGCTGTAGGGGACTCAGGTCAACAATTTCTGACATTGCCAGTGAAGCGGAAGACCCAATACTATTTAGAATATTTTGCTGAGTTAACACACGTATAATATTCAAATAATGGAACTTAACACAAAAAGGGGATACAGATGAATGTCCATTTTGTATCTGTGTATTCAAAATGGTTAGGTTAGGATAGATATATAGTTACATTCTCTTAATGAATAGAGGAATTTGTTCTAATAGCGTTTGTAAATAGGATATCATGTTCGCATCTTGTACAGTAATTAACCACTAGGAAGGATGTATGCAATGTATTAATTATTGAATTTGACCTACCAATTTGGTTTGAAACTGTCTCATTGCTCTTTGTCAATAAAATTCTGGAAAAAAGTAAAATAAAATAGATGTAAAAAAAGAAAATAAATGAGGCATAAATAAGCATTTTGATGTTGTCCCATTGTGGTTACTATGTTCTTCTGTAGTATTTTGTAAACAAAACCAATTGGCAACTATATTAAACTTCTGAGTAAGGAACAGAGAGCAGAAATTACTTGCTAATTGAGGCACAAGAATCTTTAAAATACCTATCCATTCTTATCAGCATTAATAAATGAATCAGCATTTTCCTGGGATTGGCACTCTGATTTTGAACTACAATAGTAAATTTTTCTAACAGTATAAAAAATTCACATATAGCATAAGGAATCTAAATTTGGTAGTAACGTGTTAATAGAATTTTAGATACGAAAGACTGGAGTGTTTGTATTTTATTGTTTAGTCAGAAATATTAGAAAGTACTGGGTGAATGACAGGATCTCTGTTATTCTTATCTGGTATGGTCATTACATAGTAAATTATTGGGTAAAATGGAAGCCTGACCACTTTGTTTTCAAAATTAGGATTACTTTTAAGAGCACATTTCCGCAGTGGCCCACACTAATGGCAGCCAGTGGAGAACAGTCTCCATTCACACAAGTGATTTGTAGTGACTGTATTTAGTTGTCAACCTTCATTCTTCTTGGGACAGTTGTCTTACAGGTATGTTTGTAGTTCCCAAAGGAGTGAGCGAGGCTCCGGTGTGTCCTTCAGTCCTCTAGAAAAGCCATCTAAGCACTTCACTCTTGGTGCTTTGGCTTGGCGATATTTTCATCTATACAGTGATAGCTGACTTGACTATATTTGGAAGGAGCTGTAAGTGACCTGTGTTTTGGTTCTGTGTTAAAAATCCCAGGTCATTCATACAGCAACAGGTTCTATGACTGTATTGGGCAGAGTATGCTCTGATGTACTAAACTTGGGATATGGGAAGAACAAACTAGATAGGGTTATAGTATTTAAGCCAAGACCTAAAAGGTGAGCTAGCAGACAGAGCATGTGTAGAGCTGGGGGAAGAGTTGGAGCTAGTGCCTGGGAGACAGGAAGGAAGGGGCAGTGGGACTGGAGAGTAGCAAGAGGGGGGATAGTGGCCTGAGATAGGGCCGATTAATAGATGCAGCCTGGCCTGCATAGGTCTTAAGGCCATGTTGAAGATTTTGAAGTGACTTTAAGAAATTTGAAAGAGATAATGCCAGGTTTTCAGCAAGGGAGAACTCACTGATATGGAGACAATAAATTAGAGGAAATCAGTAGGGGCCTACAGGAGTATAAGGCCTTGGTCGTCATCATCAGTAGCAGGCAATATGTATGTTTGGCTTGCTGTGGGCTGGGCACTGTGCTCAACTCACTTTTCTTTATTATCTGTTAGAAACTTCACAGTGTCCTAATGAGGTGCTATTGTTATTTGCGTTTTACAGATGAGGGGACTGAAACATAGCCAAGGTTAAAGCACCTGGGCCAGAGTCATATCACGGGTAAGTGTCAGAGCTGGGATTCAAGTCCAGACATTATAAAATTCTAAACCCTAAGCTGTTAGCTACTGGGCCAGGGTTTTCAGCATGTGCAGAAACGATCCATTAGTGGTCTTGAAACTGAGTGGATCACAGCTGAGATTGTTTTCTAGAATAGAAGATACCAGAATATTTGACACACGGTAAAGATAAAATTCTGATATGTGAAAGCTTGTTTCATGCTGACTGTATTTGTGCATGTTTGAGCGAAACAACCTTTTCCTGGAGAGGGGCTGATGATGACTTAGGCCGGCAGGGAGGTTCACGTGGAGTACAGGACATGGTAAGAAGGAAGTATGGGCTGGGCTTCCGAGTGTGAGCAGCATCAGTCATGACATGTGCTACATGTGGACCACTGGAAGGGAGACCAATGCATCCTTGAGGAGGCCTTCTGGGTGGCCATATTAGAACTGGTCTTTAGCAGCTCTCAGGTGCAGCTGACAGGACTCAGGATGTCTTGCCTAAGGGCAGCAAACCTGTAAGCTGGCCAGGAAGACATGTGGTGACCTGCCCTGAAAGCTGCCACAAGTCTGGAATTTGAGATAACTAGAGACCCAGCTGGTGACAGGATGAAAAGCAGGCCATAAGTGCATGATGGTGAACCACCCCCAGCTCTAGAGTGAAGGTGTGGGAGCTGTTTTTGCTGGAGTGAAATGGAATCCAAACAGGCTTTAGATGTCAAGGTCCAGAATTGTTTCTGCAGTTCTGATTTTCTGTGTGGCTCATTTCCTTATTCTCAAGCATAGGCATTTTCATACTACTTGCTGTCCCCACTGCTGCAGGGTCTCTGTCTTGTGCATTTGGCAGATACTAACTGAAAGTAGAACAGTGGAGCAGTTAAAAATTCTTGCTGTGAACCCCTCTTTCTGTCTCTGGGCTATGCTATGAGGAGATGTAAAGATTATACTTTCGAAGGTCTGTAAGTCAGATGGTAGGAAAGAAGACCTGGGTGAAGGGACATAGTAGGGCAAGGTTGGCTCCAGAGTCTGTCTCTTTGGAAGGCCAGTATGCTCTGGGCAGTGTGTATTGCTTCTGAGGAAGAGGAGGGTAGTGGTCCTTGCAATAGCACCCACAAAAGGTAGCACAATTTTTTTGATGACAGCTTCTTCTGATTATTCCTAACACTAATTTCTTGTGTTAATAACTGAAGTACACAGAGTAATTGCTAATTGGAACTTACTCTTTTGTAAAGGCATATCTCAAGAGTTAAGTTTGTTGACACATAATTTTGAAGTTCGCAATGATTTCACATGGTGTGCTGAGTCAGCAAATGATAGGCTTTGTTCCTTAACCTAGGTAAAGTTTAACCACATAATGAGATATTTTATTTTCACTGACTACTTTTGAGGAGCTTAACTGAGGACTTGAAAAATATGTGATGTGGAATCCACCTACGATCTGAAGCTGGTCTTGTGAGCTTTAGTGATTTATATTTTTCCTCTCATTTTTGTCCTGGGTATAGCAAATCTAAAGGGTGACATTTTCTCACTCATCTGACCCTATGAAAGCCTTCTCTGAGGAGTACGTGATGCAGATAAGATACAGTGAAGGGTGTGTAGGTGAGGACTTAATTGTCACAGTGGGGTACATACACATGAGACTGCGCACAAGAAAAAAGTATTAGATTTTCTCTGTTGACCTCTTACTTTCAACTTTTATGGGTGCTAGAGAATATATTTCATTAGTTGTCAAACATGTATGAAGTGTGTAGATAAATATACATGTATTGTGAAAGTACCCTTTTTTGCCGTACTGTGTATGCAGTTTAAAAATGTTTTTAGGCTAATACATGTAGTATATATTTTAAAAATATATTTTTTATAACTTATGTTTTAATACTTTGAGAAAACCATGTTTTCTACCTCTGATAAATCAGTATTGCTAATGATAAAGTAGTATTGCCTGCCTATTGTAGTGCAGAGTAAGACTAGCTGTATATAAAATGACTAATTACTAAGCTATGACCTGTAAAAATGTGAACCATTTTCTTCTGGTGTTGGAAGAACTTAACCTTATTGACTAAAGTCTTCTAATTTAAGCAGTGAACCTTCCTACTGTATCTCAGTTACTGGAAAATAGGGCATGGAGAAGGTGTGACACCATATGCTCACTAGTTTATTCCAAAGTTTGACCACCCCTCCCTACCCATTAAGTATCTCAGAATTGGAATGCCACCTCCAAATTTCCTGACCTCATCTCTCAGCTCATATGTTTTCTAAGGTGAATGGTTTTCATTTTTAGAGAGCCAAGGAATCCTTGGTTGTAAAAGTTCTTCCTCCTCCTTCCCAAAAACCTTCTCTATAAAATTAGTTAGAAAAACTACTACCTACAATCAAGTTTAATTGAGGTATATTGAATAAATCTAGGTGGTTCTTTTGAGACTTTTATTTCACCATTTGTTTCAGTGATGAGTATGTATTGTAGTGATAGTTGGCCTTTAAAAATTTTATTACATGTTTGTAATATCTAATGAAATTTTGGGAAATAAATACATGCTGTGAACGTATCTTGTTCATTTTCATTCCTACCTACCCTACCTGTTCCTCCCTCCTCCTCCCCAGTCCCTTTTACTCTCTACACAAGTCTTGAATTTGTTTATTTAGGTGAATCTGGCTTATTTTGCATTATATACTGGTCTGTAGTTCCATTCATTTTCCTGCAAATGACACAATTTCATTCTTCTCATTCAATGAATAATTTTCCTATTTTGTATAAACTACATTTTAAGAAATTTAAACTACATTTTAAGAAATCTGTTCATGCATTATTGGACACTTAGGCTGTTTCCACAGTTCAGTTATTGTGATCAGTGCTACTATAAACAGGGATAGACAGTATCACTGTAGTATGCCACCTTTAATTTTGGGGTAATAGCTCGATCAAATGGTATTTCTAGTTTTAGGTTTTTGAGAAATCTCAAGAGTAGTTTTAATTTTTCTGTAATGGCTAAAGATGTGCATTTTTTCTTTCTTAAATTTTTTAAAAAATGTATTTTAGTACAGGGCCTATAGGGTCTCACTACAAGATCAGACTTATAGTGATCTCCTGTTTTTAGCCTCCAAGTGCTGTGATTACATGCCCAGGCTCAGTCACTGTCTCAGGGTGCCCTGGGGGCAGGACCAGCACCGCACTCCAGGGATCAAACCCCAGTCTACTGTATTATCTGGCTGGCCCGTGCATTTTTTTCTTATACATGTTGGCGATTTTTACTTTTTTTGAGAAGTGCCATTCAGTTCATTTGCTTATTTTTAATTCTTTATAGATTCTAGTGATGAATCCTCGAACAGAAGAATAGCAGAATTTTTTCTCTTCTTGTGTAGATTGCCTCTTTACCCTGTTTGCTTTGCTATGGAGAAACTTTTAACTGGTTGCTTCTTGACACTATCACCTGTGCTGTTGGAGCCCTATTCAGGAAGTCTGCTTATGGCGTCATTTGTTTCCCCTATGTTACCTTCCAGCAACTTCAAAGTTTCTGATTTTATGTCTAAAATCTGTTTTATTTGATTTTGGTACAGGGTAAGATAGAGGGATCTAGTTTTAATTTTTTGCAAACGGATATCCAATTTTCCCAGCACCATTTGTTAAAAGAGGCTGGGCTTTCTCTAGTATGTTTTGGCCTGTGTTAAAAATGAGATGGATGTAAATGCTTGGGTTGGTTTCTTCTGCTCTACCTCATTGGTCTATTTTGCCTGTGTTTGTACTGATACCTTGTTGCTGCAGCTGAATTTGAGTATGTTGTCAGACCCAGTGTTGTGATGCTTCCAATGTCACTTTTGCTCACGTGTGCTCAGGGCTATTTTGGGTATTTCTGATTTCATATGAATTTTAGGGTTGTTCTTTTTTTCTAGTTCAGTAAAGAATGTTTTAGTAATATGGCCGTTTTCACAATAATAGTTCTTCTAGTCCATGAATACATGAGGTCTTTATTTTTGTAATGCTTTTAGTTTGTTTCTTTAGCTTTCTATAATTTTCATTGCAGAACTCTTTTTATGTTCTTGGTTGAGTCCTAGATATTTGATTTTGTTTTTGAAGTTATTGTGAATGGAATTATTTTCTTGATTTCTCTCTCAGTGGGTTCATTGGTATGTAGGAATGCTAGTGATTTTTGGGTCCTGATTTTGTATCTTTGAACACTTGACCAGTTTTTAAAATTTCATTTTATGATAAATGAAAATTTCTCAAGAAATGATGATAAAAATAATTAATGCACTACATACTGTTATCTTCAAAGTAGTTACTCAGAGTACAAGACATAAACCAAAAAAGTAACAAACAGACAGGTTACAAAAATATATGGAAGCAACATTTTATTCAAGTGAAATCCTGTGTCCTTGCAGGTTGCTGATGGTTAGAAGCATGCTTTCCGCTGCACTTCCCGACACCACTTCTGTGCAGGATGTCTCTGAGTGAGAACGCAGTGTTTGCCTATGAGTCTTCAGTGCACAGCACCAATGTCTTGCTGAGCCTGAATGAGCAGAGGAAGAAAGATGTGCTGTGTGACGTCACTGTCTTCGTGGAGGGCCAGCGCTTCCGAGCTCACCGCTCGGTGCTGGCAGCATGCAGCAGTTACTTCCACTCAAGAATCATAAGCCAGGCTGATGTGGAGCTTAACATCACTCTACCGGAAGAGGTGAGAGGTCTACATTTCTCATGATTGTATTTTATTTTATTCAAACATGTTTTGATGTATAAAGTTAAAAGTGGCGCGGTCTCCTACTCAGGTGGCTAGGGAACAGTTTTTAGTTTCTTAGCGGCAATCCGTGTGTTTGTCTTTTCTGATGACAGTGGTTACATTTATAGGTAAAATCATTAATTTTGAATGTTTATTGAGCAGTAGAATAACTTGTCCCAGTGTTGGGTTATTTTTAATAAAATGACTTAAGTCTGGACACACCCAGTGTACTCAACATTTGTAAAGGTCCTTGATTGAGAGATAATGCTGAGACTTTCTCTCCTTCTTACTCTTATCCTGTGATAGGCAGCTGTGACTAGGTTTAGAGTTCTATAGATCATTTCTTAAGACATTCTCCCATGAAAAGTGGACTCCACAGGTGTTCTCTTCCTTTCTCCTTGAGAGTGTCTGTATGTTTTGGTAGAAGAAATTAATTGTGTCTTATTTATGGAGCCTTGGTTGTACATATATCTTTCCTCCTAGGTTGTTGTGGAGCTCAACAAATATTTACATCTTTGTTAATGCCCTGGCTCCAAGAGATTTCTCTCTTGGGCAGAGAAATGCTGGTTACAATGACTCGTACTCAAACAGGTTGCTTTATTTAGTTGCTAACTGCAGCTAGCTGAGTGTCAAGTCTGTACATTTGGGACTCAGAAGTGGATAAGAGGAATATAGAGAGAGTGTGTGGAACTTCTTGTGTCTCATGTATCTGTGTGAGATGTTCACTGTTGGATACCGTAAAGTGTAAACTAGATTATGGTGTAGCTTATTGTTAGCTATTCATACTTCCATGAAATTTTGGCTGTGTTTTGGGAGTGAATATGTTATCACTTCTGTGGCAGGGATCAGAGGGCAGGGGGAAAACCAAGAAATAACAAAAAGAGGTCAATGGAAGACTAGCCATTGATTTTTGCAAAGGAACACAAATCTTGATAGAGACATACCCATTGTGATTCTCATTGTCGAATTACTGAATGAGACTTTTGAACTAGAAGTCTGATTCATGCACTTTTGAGGAGAGGTATGTGTATGAATGTGTGTATGTTATGTTTTCATTCTAATTTTAAGTAATCTTAAGTTTTCAAATGTATGAGATCTTTTATCAGAATGACAGAATGAATACTGTTGTATAACCTACTGACTTAAAATTCAAGCTACTGCACTGAAGATTGTAATTTGTAATAGTATTTTCATGCTTGGAGAACCTGTCATTCTGTTCTTCTGAATATGGGCTGCTTGTCATGAAATGCCAGTTGCTGCTATGATGTCTCTTGGTAGATGGTTGTTCAAAACGAAGGCTGTGGTGAATGAAAGCAAGAGACAGGAAAAGGAATATTGTGGGACTGTCCTGCTTTGAGGTTGTATATGGTGAAATTTTTGGACTTACGTGTAAACATAAGAAGTATATAATTCTTTATGCATATTTTTGAAATATATTCTAATTTTTAAATGTTTTTTTTATCATATTCTGTAGAGACTTAAAGTTCAACATATCAATACTTGATGAAAAATACCTGTTCCAGATTATGCCTAAGATGTTTGACATGCAGACAGATAGTGAGGTTAAGCTTAACAGCCTAAGTTG
>NW_004524840.1:629890-631572 GCF_000260255.1 Octodon degus
AAGTATCATGTCATCTGCAAATAATGATAATTTAACTTCTTCTTTACCTATTCTTATTCCTTTTATTTCTTTCTCTTGTCTAATGGCTGTAGCTAATGATTCCAGAACTATATTGAATAGGAGTGGTGATAGAGAACATCTTTGTCTTGTACCAGTTCTAAGAGTAAAACATTTCAGTTATTCCCCATTTAGAATTATGTTAGCTGTTGGCTTTTCATAAATTGCTTTTACCAGGTTAAAGTAGAAACCATCAATTCCAATATTCTGTACGACTTTGAACATGAATGAGTGTTGGACTTTGTCAAAAGCCTTTTCTGCATCAATTGAGATGATAATGTAATTTTTAGTTTTCACTCTCAATACAGTGTATTACATTTATAGATTTTCAAATATTGAACCATCCTTGCATCCCTGGGATGCATCCAACCTGGTCATGGTGTATGATCTTCTTGATGATTTGCTGTATTTAATTGGTAGGATTTTATTGAAGACTTTTGCATCTGTGTTCATGAGGGAGATTGGACTGTGTTCTCTTTCTTAGTTGCGTCTTTCCCTGGTTTTGGTATCAGTATAATACATGCCTCCGGGAATGATTTAGGGATGATTGCTTCCTTTTCAATGTCATTGAGGAGTTTGAGGAGTATAGGGAGTACATCTTCTGTAAATTTCTTGTAGAAATCAGCTGTGAATCCATCCGGACCTAGAATTTTCTTTCTCAGTAGGTTTTTAATTACATCTCATCTTTCATTGGCTGTTATTGGGCAACTGAGAGTGGTTATATCTTGTCGATTCAGTTTTTATAATTTGTACCTTTCTAGGAATCTGTCCATTTCTTTTGTGTCTCCTATTCTGTGAGAGTAAAGATTCTCAAAGTAGCTGATAATCTTCTGAATTTCCACTGAGTCTGTGGTAATTACACCCTTTTCTCTGCTTATTGCTTGTATTTGAATTTTTTCTTTCCTATTTTTGATGAGGTTAGCTAGGAACTTACCAATTTTATTTAATCTTTCAAAGAAGCAGCTTTTGTTTCATTAATTATTTGAACTGTTTTCTTCATCTCAATTGAAACTAATTTCTGCTCTAATCTTTATGATTTCTTCCCATCTGTGGGGTCTGGGTTTGGTTTGCTCTTCCTTTTCTAGTTCTTGAAGATGCAACATTATGGCATTTATTTGTTCCCGTTCTATTTTCCTACTGTGTGAGTTCACAGCTATGAATTTCCCTCTGGAACTGCTTTCATCATATCCCATAAATTCCGATAAGTTGTACTTGAATTTTCATTGAATTGTAGATATTGTTGAATTTCTTGTTTAATTTCATCTGTGACCCATTGTTTGCTGAGTAGGGTGTCATTTAATTTCCATGTATTTAGGATGTTTTTCTGGTTTCTTGCGTAATTTTCTCCAGTTTCATTGTACTGTGGTCAGATACTATGCATGGGATTATTTCTGTTTTCTTGCATATACTTAAGCATGACTTATGGACCAGTATGTGTTCTACTTTAGAAAATGACCCATGTGCAGCTGAGAAAAATGTGTATTCAGCCTTGTTTGGGTGGAACACTCTGTATATATCCACTAAGTCCATTTCTTTCAAGCTCTGGTTCAGTTCTGTTATTTCTTTGCTAATTTTTTCTGGTTGTCCTATCTTTTTGGGAAGAGGGGGTGTTAAGGTCTTCTGTT
>NW_004524840.1:631672-641388 GCF_000260255.1 Octodon degus
TCAAAGTGGTTAGGATAGATATATAGTTACATTCTCTTAAAGAATAGAGGGATTTGTTCTAATGGTGTTAGGATATCATGTCCGCATCTTGTACAGCAGTTACTCACTAGGAAGAATGTATGCAATGTGTTAATTATTGAAACTGTCCTACCAAGTTGGTTTGAAACTGTCTCATTGCTATTTGTTTATCAATAAAATTATGGGAAAAAAATAAAAAATAAAAATAAAAAAGACAAAAAAAATCCTAAAGTACATCAAATTGTACACCTAAATGATACTACTTATGCCAAGCAAAAATATGTTACAAAAAAGAAAAAAGGAAAATTTTAATTGAAATCTTAGTAAGGTAGTTGTAAATACTTACTATTTTATTTAGGACAGGGTGTATAGGTTCTTACTGTGTAGGTCAAACTCGTAGTGATCCTCCTGTTTGCAACCTCCCAAGTGCTGAGATTACAGGCACGCCACCATGGCCAGTCTCAGTTGTGGGCTGACCACACCCCAGGCACAGGGCCAGCACAGCAGGCCCAGGATCGAACTCCTGGCCCCTGCATCTGCCTAAGCAGGTTCTTTAATCCTCTCAGCCATTTGGCTGGCCCCATTGTAAATACTTTATACAGCTATAAAAAATAATGCAGAGTTCCCAGTTTGACCAATATTCCCTAGTTGGAACATTTTGGAAAAAAAAAAAAAAAAAAAGTCTAACATTACAGCTGGATATGGGTGTTGATACAACTCACTCATTGTATTGAGATTGCTGTCATTTTACTTGCACTTGGGTCTGTGTGTATTTATTTTTTTTTTACAATTTTCTTCTCTTGGAAGTTGTTTTGTCTACCACAGTTAACATACTGAGCAGTCACTTTACCTAGGATCCGTGGTGTTGTCCTTTGTAATCATGGCTGCTTCCTTTCCACCCTGTCCCTTATTCCCCTACCCTTTTTCTACCCCTAATTGTCAGCACCCTCTCATCTGTCCTTTTCTTAAGTCTTCTCATTTTGGAAATGTTATGTAAATGGACTTACATAGTATATAACCTTTTGGGATTGACTTTTTTTCCATTGAGATTTGCCCAAGAGTTGTCCCTTTTATTGCTGAGTAGTAGTTGATAATATTAAAGAATCAATGGGTTTTCTTTTTTTTTTTTTTTTTAACATTTTATACATTGAAGGAGATGAAACTAATTTCAGTTTTTGACAATACCAAATGAAATTGCTGTGAACATTTGTGTATAGCTTTTTGTGTGAACATAAGTTTTCATTTCTTAAGGAGGATGAAGAGTGCTATGGCAGCTGTATTTTAGTTTTACATGAAAGTATCAAACTGTTATTCAAAGCGGCTGTGCCATTTCACGTTCTCACTAGCACTATGTGAGTGATCCAGTTTTTCTGTGTAGCATTTGGTGGTATCACTATTTTTATTTTAGCCATTTAAAAGTTAAATATCCAAAGCTTAGCATATTTTAAAAAGTCACAAATTAAATTAAAAATATTTGGTCACTCCTATTTGAACTCCATGTTTTAGAATTAATGTTGTCGAGTAATCCAAGGAAGCATTCTCTGCATTGGAGCGTGTTCCATTTGCTCTCCCCTTGCAGAGGTGGGTGCTCTACGCAGGGTTCTGCCTGAAGCTCTGTCACATAGATTCCATGCAGACGCAGTACTGAGATGCAATCTTTAGAACTTCAGCTAGATCACTTGTAAAATCTGAATCTTTTAAAATTTTATTACTACAAATTTTTGGCATAAGATGCCATAGTTATCTTACTGTGCATGAATCAAGAGTTCTTTGTATTTTACTTCATTGTTTTTAATCTTTAAAATTTCAGTTTTTGTAGTTTGTAGCAGTTGGATTGCTTGGCCATATGGAGCTGGACTAGCAGTAGATACCTGACACTCCTTGTACATAGGTTGTATGTGGAGTCAGTCCTATTTCATTTCATAGATGGTTTATTTTATTTCCTTTATCAGGGGAAATTGTCTAGATCCTGTGAGCAGTTAGCACTCATGTGTGATTGAGTGGGATCTGTAAAGCAGAGGGCGTATTTCTGGTGGATAGGGTATGTGAAACATGTACATCTAGCCTTCCTTAGTTTGGCATTTCCTAGAAAAACATTTTTTCTTACCAAGTTAAAATAAATGTTTTATAATTGTTACAAGTACATTGCACATCTCTCTATTCCCATTCCACTTCTCTTGTTTTCACCTAATGGAGAACTTTTAAGTAATGTTAATTTTATTTTGTATATTAACAGGTGACGGTTAAAGGATTTGAACCTTTAATTCAGTTTGCCTATACAGCTAAACTAATATTAAGTAAAGACAACGTGGATGAAGTGTGCAAGTGTGTGGAATTTTTAAGTGTACACAATATTGAGGAATCCTGCTTTCAGTTTCTCAAATACAAGTTTTTAGACTCCACTGCAGACCAGCAAGAATGCACAAGAAAAAAGTGCTTTCCATCACATTGTCAGAAAAAAGACCATACATTTTCACGTTCGAACCAGAAGGATTTAGAAATTGATGAAGTAGAGGAATTTCTAGAAGATAAAAATGTTCAGACTCCTCATTGTAAACTCCAGAGTTATCAAGAAAATGTAAAAACAACACCACCTTTACAAGACAGTGCCAGCCAAACATGTGAATCCATGTGCATGGAGAAGAATGCTGCTCTGGCTTTGCCATCTTTATGCCCCAAATACAGAAAATTCCAAAAGGCATTTGGAACTGACCGAGTCCGAGCTGTGGAATCTGGTGTCAAAGACGTTCAGGCTGCTTCCGTTCAGCCAAGTGAGACATCTGAAAATGAATGTGTAGGAGGAGTTCAGGATTGTGCAGATTTGCAGGTGATTTTGAAATGTGAAGAATCAGTGGAACACGAGGCAACAAAGAAGAAAGAACCCGCTTCTCAGTTCTCCACAGAAAAAGCAGAAGGAACTCCTTTCCCCCACGGTTCTGCAGACTCTCATGGGCTCTACTCTTTGTCTCTTTTACACTCATATGACCAATACAGTGACTTGAATTTTGCTGGTATGCAGGGCACAGCAGTGAAAGCTGAAAAACCTGTGTCAGGTACAGGTGTTCCAGAAGAGAAAACGTTTGGTGAAAGTCAAGATTTACAGTTGAAAGATGACTCAGGTCCCAAGGAGGACAGCAGCCTCACACCCAGGGATCGGAGTAGCGTGGAGCGAGAAGTAGCAGAGCACCTAGCAAAAGGCTTCTGGAGTGACGTTTGCACTACGGACTCCTCTTGCCAAATGCAGTTATCACCTGCTGTGGCCAAAGATGGCTCAGAGCAGATCTACTCTCAGAAACGGTCTGAGTGTCCCTGGTTAGGGATCAGGATCAGCGAGAGCCCAGAACCAGGTCAGAGGACTTTTACAACATTAAGTTCTGTCAGCTGCCCTTTTATGAGTACTCTGAGTACTGAAGGGTGTTCGGGCAGTTTGGAAATTGGCAATGACAGTTACGTTTCAGAACAACAGGAACCTTGTCCGTATGCTTGTGTGATTAGCTTGGGCGATGACTCTGAGACAGACACAGAAGGCGACAGTGAATCCTGCTCAGCCAGAGAACAGGAATGTGAGGTAAGCAGGGGTATGTTCTTAATTCATTGTCTTAGCAACCACTAATCAGGATTTACTGAGTCAGCTCCCACTGTACCGCCAGGGATATGAGCAGGCTCAGACAGGGAGGAGAAACTCAGACACTGATAATTACAAGACCATGTGACAAATACCAAAAGAATGAGATGACATTTGAAAGACTTCTGAATTCCTGTATTTTGAGCACGTTTGTTTCTGTAAACCGTAGAGTAGATTCACACACTGGGTGTATAACTGTATAAGTCAAATGTTGGGTCTCAGGAGGAAAAGGAATAATGATTCCTTCATCATTACTAGAACAACTCCTGGTAAAAAGTATCATATATTCAGCATTACTCATTGCCACAAGGACCTCTGGACCTGGGATTAGTCACTGAGCAATTGTTTGGCAGTGACTAATCGTAGCAATGTGGCTTTTAACATAAAGTTTTCTTGGACCTGTTTTTTCATGATCGTTGCTTTTTTTTTTTTTTGAATCCCACCCTCTTTTTCCTTTTGCCACTTAACTTTTAGTTTAACAAATATCTTAACATGGAGTTAGTGTGTTATTAATTATACCAAACTTGATCTATGTGCTCAGTAGATGAAAATTTGTATTTAGTAGCTGCTTTTTATAAAATAGTAAAATATATCCCATATAAAGGCCTGTTCTCTTTTTAACATGTTCCCACTGGCTTGAATCCCTGGTGGTACATGTATGGCTATCTCATCAGTGGTACAAATGGATCTAAACACTTTTATCAGTCTTTTTCTAATAAAATTGATAAACTACTCACTGGCCAGTCATGCATGTATCGCCAGTGGGTCGAGCCGCCCAGTGGGAAGATATGTGAATTAACGGCCCCAGTGTAAATGTGATATTTAAAAATTGGAATTTTGTTTAGTTTTTGAAGTTGAATTTTCTGTTTATAATTAGAACTAGTACTTTCTTTTTACAATTTGTAAAAATCCTTGCCACATTTTTTTCTTTCTTTGCTCTTTATTATTGTTATTATATTAATGTAAGAACTATCCTTGTAACAAAATTTTATACAATAGAGAATATTAACTGCAGGCACAATGTTGTATAGAGGTCGCTGGAACTGATAGAAATGAAGCTTTGTTAGTTGAAAAGTAAGTCTTTATATTTCCTCTTCCAGCCAGCCCCTGTATCACCATTCCATTCTGTTTCTAGGAATTTGACTATTTTTAGTAACTCCTGTTTATGGGCTTCATTGTTGGGATCATGTGGGATTTTTTCTTTAGCCTATTTCAGTTAGTGTGATGTCCTCCAGGTTCACCTACACTGTAACTAAATGCAAGGTTTCTTTTCATAAGCAGAATATTCGTCTGTTGTGATAGACACCACATTTTCTTTATTCATTTGTGCCTGAATATTGAGTTTATTTCTGTATTTCAGTCATCGTGAAAAGTGTTTCCACGAATATAGAAGTACAAATATCCCTGTAATATACTGATTCCAATTCCAAGCCTGGTGGTAGGATTGTTGGATCATATGGTAGTTTTATTTTTCAGTTTTTGAGAAGATGTCATACTGTTTTCATTACCAGTTGCACTGGTCAGTGATTGCTGTTTATTTTATTTTTTGTATTTTGGTCCTGAGAATTGATCTCAAGGCCTTGCACTTGCCAGGCAGATGCTGTGCCGGCCCTTATGCAAACCACTGTTCAAGGATTACATTAAACTACATCCCAGCATTTACCAGTGTAGAAGGATTCTCTTTTTCCACATCTTATTCCTTAGTATTTTCTTTGGTTTTGTAGCTAGCTATCAGATGAAGTAAGTTTGAAAGTGGCTGTTTCTCATTTCTCTATAAGTGGATTGGTGATTTAATGTAAAAATAATATATAGATATTATTAATTTTAAAATATGTAGATATTTACATCTCTATGTATGTGAGTTATAAGTTAAACATTTAAAGTTATGCTGTGAAAAAGTATTAAAAATAACATTACTAAGAGGTTTTGTCTGACAATTTCTAGTCTTGTATGACAACCTAATGAAGTTGCCAGACTAACCAATATTCTTTTTTTATTTAAAAGAAAAAGTTATCTTTTCTGTTTTCCAAAACAGAAAGGTTGAAAGTGACTCTAAAATATTAATACAATTAAATTTTTTCTAAATTGGCAAGTATAATATGTAGCTTTTAAAATGAAATATGTATAAAGCTATCATTTTCTTGACAGAAAAATACATTTTCTGAAGTGATTCAGAAGTTCCTAGCATAAATTATGCCAACATTAAGCAGTACTACATAGCCATATTTAAAGACTAAAATGGATTTCGTTTTTGAGAAAAAACATTAAATACTTTAGAAAGAAACTTAAAAGAGCTCTGGAGGGTATTAACACGTTTCTTATTGAAGAGTTTGTGAAAGATACTTGCTTTTCAGTTTATCTTCTGAATCCTCTCTCAGGCTAGACATTTACTATTAGTTTTATAATGGATTGTATAAAAACTGAGAATAGGGACCATTTAAAAAATCTAAGCTATTTGATTAAAAAGGGATATATTTCTTTATTTTCCCAGGTTTAAGTATAATTATAAAATAGCAATTATTTATGTTTATTTCACCTTCTAGGTAAAACTGCCATTTAATGCACAACGAATAATTTCACTGTCTCGAAATGATTTTCAATCCTTGTTAAAAATGCACAAACTGACCCCTGAACAACTAGATTGTATCCATGACATTCGCAGAAGAAGTAAGAACAGAATTGCTGCACAGCGCTGTCGGAAGAGAAAACTGGACTGTATACAGAATCTTGAATCAGAAATTGAGAAGCTGGTAAGTTCATGAGTATATTATTTAAATTCCAAAACTTTTTTTTTTTAATAGAGGAAATTGCTATGTCAATTCCTAGGTGTGAGTTAATGCACAATTACATATTAATTTAAAAATGTAAGTTACTGTTTTAAGATAACTTACATGATATTTTTAGAAAGAGTAAGAAAAATAGGGTTTTTACTGACTTTACTTATGTAAGCTTTTAAAAATTATTTTAAAAATTTTATTAGAGGGCTGGCAAGATAGCTCAGTGAATTAAGTGCCTGCTTAGGAAAGCACAGGGACCTGGGCTTCGATCCCCGGCACCACATGTTGTACCAGCCCTATCCCTAGACATGCTGAGTTGGCCGCCGAGTCTGGGCGTAGTGGTGCAAGCCTGTAATCCCAGTGCTGGGGAGGCTAAAGACAGGAGTCCAAGCTGTGGAGTGAGACTCTGTACCGAGTACCTTTAAAAAAAAAAAAATTATTAGTACATATTTGCAGTACATAATGATTACAGTCATCTGGGAAAGTTAGTACATGAACATAACACATCCTACTTTTAACTCTTGACTACATTTCTTAAATTACTTTTAAACTAATGATTGTAATGTTTGCGTAAAGATTAAAGAAATTAGAAAACATTTTAATTTTTTGGTGATAAGTTTAGTGTCTGTATTGGGTAGTGTTTAGTAGTCCAAATGAAGTGAACTGAATTACCTGTTTTGATGACATCAGAAACAGATCAACCTGTCTTTCATCCAAAGAAGAAAATTCTGCTTGGAGGTAGTAATCAAAATAGAACATTTTAAGATCAAATGAGCTCCTAGTTGAGAATAGTGCTTGATTATTGACTCTTTCTGTTCTAGCATCAATAGGTAGGTTAGCTGAAAAATAGTTCAATTTACTTCTACTTTCCTTTTCCCTTAGCGGTTGGTGGAATGAAATATTGTATGAAAGGATAGCTGTGAGGGCACAGCCCAGCTAAGGACAAACACTGTGGGTCAAGCAAAATCAAGCAACAGGGAAACAGCATAGAAGTAGTAAACACATTCCTTGAATATTCAGTTGTGTGACTTTGTTAATTATCACTGAAAATTTAAAGGCTTGAAATACGAGCATGAGTGGCATTAAGCAGTACAATCATTTATATGCCTTCAGGGAAAATCAAAAAATCTTACTATGTTTTATTTGTGTACTTTAGGCAAAAAGATGAAGTATAACTATGTACAAAGATAAAGAAACCAGATGTTTTGCAAATGTAGACATGAGAAATACTGAAAAAAGAAAGAAATCTGTGTATTTTTTCTCCAGTACTGGGGATTGAAGTCAGGACCATCAAACTAAACTGTATCTTATACCCCTGTTATTTTTTAAAGTTTGAAACAGGGTTTTTCTAAGTCATTAAGTTGTCCACATTGGGCTCAAACTTACTTTGTTCCTGCCTCAGCCTCCCAGAGTGGGATGATTGTAGACATGTACTGCCAAACCTTGCTCTGTGTGATACTTTTGAAAAATTAAAGTGGCTCCAGCAAAAGAGGAAATGTTGCATAGTCAGCAATACTTAGTGTTTTTGTAATGTGTATCAGTTATACTTTTAAACATTAGTATTTTTTATCTTTAAAAACAAAAGCTTTTTTGTCTTTAAATCTTATTTATTTGATACAGGGTCTCACTACGCAGTTCAGACTTGTAGTGATCCTCCTATCTCGGCCTCCCCAGCATTGAGATTGTAGGCATGTGTCACCATGACCAATTTCGATAACCAGCATGGTGCCCCTTAGGCTGGCATGACATATAGTACCAAGGGATCAATCTCAGTGTCCTTGCAATTGCCAGGCAAATGCTTAGACCACTGAGCTATCTTCCCAGCCCTAGTATTCTTTATTAACTTTGAATTAAACACTTACCTGCATATAGGTGGAATATAACATTTTAAACAGAAATGATAGTTCTACATAGAGATGCTTTCATACTGTTGGATTATGTGTAGCTATTTCTGTTTCTTACAGTTTTCTGTCTTTTCACTCACCTAGTTATAATTTATAGGTGTCAGTAGAATTAATCATTTTCTTACTGTCCTACAAATAAAAACAGGGAAAAATCAAGATCAAGAATTGCTTTACAGTAACTTTATTTTATACATATTTACTCAGCAGGTGTGTTTAGAACTATTACCCATTAGATAATTATTTCCTGGCTCAAAGGTCTCATTTATATTTTTTGATTGAAGAAAGACATTGGTTGTTGAATAACTGTTATTTTCAGCTATTTAGGATGAAGGTGTATTGCTACATACTTTTTGGCTTTTATCTCTTCTGCTTTTGCTTCAGCAGAGAGGCAGAGATACAGGGATTAAAAGTGGGGAAGGCTGTCACAAATATTTCGTACCTCTGAGTAAACTGTGTGATTTCTGAAAACTGTGCTTCACATTTTTCATCTGTAGATGAGATAATGTTATTTCCTAGTTTCCAGCAAAGGTGCTCATTTATGAAGAGTGAATGAGTTAGTATTTATAAGTAACAGATAACAGTGCCTGGCACAGGGTAAGCACCCAGGAAATACTATGTACTTCTTATTATGGCCACATTGCTGCTTACCAGTGTTCAGTTTTCTCTCAGGTAGCTTCCTTCCCAGTTTAGTGTTGGGCTCCCCTCTACAGTACCACTGGCATCCTTTTTTTTTTTTTTTTTTTTTTTCTTTGCAACAAGCCATCTGTTTATTTGTATACAGCATTTGTATTCACATTTAAGTATATCAATCAACTAAAAACCCTCAGAATTCGTAACACAGTAAATAAGAATATTGACAAGACATACGCTTTGTGAAAACCAAGGAGTTAATGAGCTTTTGAACCTCTTTAGTTTAATCTTCTCTAGTCCCAGTGAGACCTCTCTGGTGAGGTACAGTACATGACTAATTTACATTGATTCTTGCTACTTCCAAGCTCAGACCATGAAACAGCAATAGGTAGTAGATGCATTAGTTGCATAGCAGTTGTACCAGTATGATCTTTTATTTAAGGAACCTTTACTAACCTATGGTTAGTAAGCTAGTAATTTACCAGTAACAAAACTATTGTGGATTCCTACATGGTGTATAAAATGATGAACCTTTCTTTTTTTTTTCTCCATAATTTTATTGAGAAACAAATAGCAATGAGACAGTTTAAAAACAAATTGGCAGGACAGTTTCAATAATTAACACATTGCATACTGTCTTCCTAGTGGTTATTTGCTGTACAAGATGCAGACATAATATCCTATTTACAAACACTGTTACAACAAATCCCTCTATTTATTAAGAGAATGTAACTATATATCTATGCTAAACCTTTTTTTTTT
>NW_004524840.1:646038-654127 GCF_000260255.1 Octodon degus
TTGCTAATTTTTTCTGGTTGTCCTATCTTTTTGGGAAGAGGGGGTGTTAAGGTCTTCTGTTAAAACTGTGGTATTGGATATTAGATTTTTCATGTTCACTAAGATTTCTTTTATATAGTTGGCTACTTCCGTGTTTGGTGCATACATATTTATGAGTGTTACCTCTTCCTCTTGAATTTTTCCCCTAACCAGTATATAGTGGCTTTCTTTATTTCGCTTGATCATTCTTGGTTTGAAGTTGAGACTGTCTGAGAATAGGATTGCCACCTCTGCTTTTCTCTGAGGTGCTGGGGCATGTAGCATTGTTTTCCATCTTTTGACTTTCTGCCTATGAAAGTCTTTATGATTTAAATGTGTTTCTTGTATACAGCATATTGCTGGATTTTGTTTCCTAATCTACTGTTCCAGTCTATTTCTCTTAATTGGTGAATTGAGTCCATTTATGTTGATGGTTATAATTGAGATGTATTGACTTAACGATTGACATGTTATTTACGTGTTGTCGTTTACTCATTTTTCTCCTGTGTTTAATTGTTTGCCCTATTTAGTTGCTTGCTTCTGATCTCATTCATGGAGTTCTGATCATTTTGATACCTCTCTAGAACATCTTTCAGTAGCCTGTGTAGGGTTGGCTTTGTCATCATGAAATTCTTTATTGTTGTTTGTCATGAATGTATTTCCCTTCTCCATCAAACTTGAAAGAAAGTTTTGCAGGGTATAGAAGTCTGGGCTGGAATTTGTTTTCATAGAGGACTTGAAGTACTCCGCTCCATGCTCTTCTTGGTGTCATGGTTTCTGAAGGGAAATTGACCTTAATTCTGATGGGTTTTCCTTTGAATGTGATCTGCTTCTTTTCTCTAGTTCCTTTCAGTATATTATTCTTGATCTCAATTTCTGGTATCTTGACTATTATATGTTTCGGTGCGTTTTTAATTGTGTTGGGGTTACTTGACATTCTGTATGCTTCGGTTATCCGTTTGTCAGATTGTTCCTCATATTTGGGAAGTTTTCTGCTGTTACTTCTGCCCATATTGTTTTAATGTCATTTGTATTGACTCCTTTCTCCTTGATGCCTTTTAGTCTTTCATTGTTCATCTTTGCATCATCTTCAGCTGATGGATTATTTTTTCCTGCATCCTAGTTGTTTTTAAGAGTTCTTTTTTTTACCTTTTCATTAGCTGCCCCAGTATCTTTAAGATCTGAAACTGTCTTCACTTTCACTTAAACGGTTTTGCATGCTCGTGATTGAGATTTTCAGTTCCTCTATATCTGTTTGACTCTGCTTCATGTGATCTATTTCTTTCCTTTATTGCTCATTCAAAGAATCCATCATTTTTCTTGATCATGGTATCTACCCTGCCAGGTAAGTATAAGGAATCCATCATTTTTCTAATCTCTTCTATTTTTTTTATCAATGTCTTCTTTAGAAGCAGTTATTAATTCTTTTACTGCAGTGTTTTCTTCAGATTGGGTTCCTCCCTTTTTTCTGTAGTTGGTTCTTTACCTCAGATGCTATGAATTCAAAGAATTGTTTTTTTTTATTTCAGAGAAGAATTCTGCTCTGTGTTTCTCTATAGCTTTCTGCTGTTGCTTATTTACTTTCAACATAATTAATTCATACATTTGAGCTGAGCTAGTGTTCTCTGCACTTGTTCTAAGTGGGCATTGGTTTTCCTCCATATGTTTCTGCATTTGATTCTTTACTGCAATGCTATTAATTCAAGGATTTCTTTTTTCATTTCCAATCTAAATTCCTCTGTGCCTTTCTGCAGTTGTTTCTTTATTTCAGAAGCTGTTGATTCATTGCTTTCAGCTGTGTGATTTCCAATTTGTTCTGTGTTAGTGTCCTCTGCACTTGTTATGGTGGGTCTTGGAATCTGAGATTGCATTTTGCTCCCTCTCATTGTCATTTTGTATAGCACTGTCTTCTTACCTTTGTTGTAGAGCTTTGGTACAGTTATAACCTTAGCACCTGCTGAAATTCAGATGCAGAGATACAAAGTTTGGATTTTTTCTGCTGTGCCTGAGTTGGGTCTAGCTGCTGTGTTCAGCTCCTTCCTCTTCTGCCCTTGAGAGTGATGCTGTTGTGCCCCTCTGGCAAGATGTTCTGTTCCTAGACTAGCTGGGTGACTTTGTCCCCTACTCTTTCTGCAGGGATTGCAGCTGTAGGGTTTCTCCCCAGGCCTGTATGCCCCGCCTGAGCTGAGTCTGGAGGAGATCGGGTGGAGTAGTGGGGAGAGTAAGCTCTCACACACACTTACCCAGCCTGGGTTAGGGCTAGATCTGGGGGGTCCCAAGGATGCGACAGAAATTCCCACTGGGAGGGCAGGGTGGGAGCGGGTGGTCTGGAGTGGTAGGGTGTCCCAAAGGGGTGGAAGAGGGTCTCACCGTCGCTGTGCCTGGGCTAGGGCCAGCAATCCCACTGGCACAGATTAGCCGGAAGCTTTCTCACACACTCACCGGGCCTGGGCTAAGACTGTATCTGGGCATCCCCAGAACACGGCTAAAATTCTTACTGGGCAGGCCAGGCTCAGCAGTGCTGCGGAGTGGTTGTGGGGTCCCAAGGAAGTGGAAGAGGGTCTCACCCATGCTGTTCCTGAGCTTAGACCAGCAGTTCTCGCCAGAGCAGGGTAGCATGACGCTCTCCCACACACTCACCGGGGCCTGGGCTAGGACTGGATCTGCGAGTCCCTGGAACGCGGCAGAAATTTCCTGTCATCCTAATAAGGGTACTCCGATATGGTCAGTATAATACTGTTTAGCTTTCCTACACAAATTATGGATTTTTCAGCAGTTTTCATGAACCACAAGAAGAGTGGTCAGTACCCTGTTGTGTTAATTTGGACTCTTTGGGTTCAAGAAGCAGGAATTATCTAAGAGTGAATGAAAGACTTTGCAGGGAGTTATATGTGTCTCACTCAGAAGCTGGAGAGCAGAGCTGGGCCTGGCTGGGAGTATGGAGAAGGCAGTGGAAGGAAGACCTCAGAGAGCCCAGGGACTCTGCTCCCAGGGACTCAGGCCTGCGCACCTGCCACATGCAGTGCCCCATGTGCCACCTTACTGTGGGTGGGTGACTGCACAGCTCCTGAATAGTTTCACTTGTCTCCCGGGACCAGTACAGACAGGGGCTCCATGTTGAATCACTTCTGATTCCCAAGGAAGAGATCAACTAATTGGCCATATTAGGCTCAGGGATTCATTTTCCTGACTGAAGAGTAGAGGCATGGGGCGGCAGTCAGGAGCCTTCCTTTCCGCTGGTGGAGTCTGCTGCACTATGCAGAGGTCTCGGCCTCTTCCAGCAGCCCCTGCAGAGGTGACTTTGTAGTTTGTGTGTCACCGTGACTTTTTCCTGTTCAGGCTTTCTCAAACTCCTCAGTCCTTCCCAGAGCTTTTAGTTCTACTATTTTATATAGGCAAACTCAGTTGCTGAGTGCAAAGAGCAAACTACAGATTTCTGTCCTGCCACAAATGTCTTTCCCAGACAAAAGCAAGTGGAAAGAGGGCCATTTAGCAGCCAGAAGAGCCAGAAGTAAAATAATTTGGTGCTTAAAGTATAGTGACTGCTGCATAATGCTGTGCCTTGTCAGTGATGGGCTACATAGCTGACAGCAGCCCCTGAGATAAGGGAGCTAAAAAATTCCTGATGCCTAATGGGCACATCCTGAAATGATAGCAAGACACAGAGAAAAAAGGGAAAAACCACAGTGAAGGATTCAGCAGAAACTTACAGACCTCAGTGAATCCTTCTCCTTGTCTGGAAGGTTTTTGTATACATTATCTGTGTACCAGCAAATCCAGGGGGAGAAAGTCACAAGCCAGGCTGGCCATCACAGACCTATTTTAGACAAAGGTAATTCTTAATACAAGCTGTGAGCAGGCCCTGGGAGAGATCAGGAGAGGCATTGCTGTTGTAGGGCTGTTTTCCTTGAAAACCTTCCAGTGGTACATGAAACACAGATGGAAGACCTGATATTGCTGATCCTGACCCTCTGTAGACTCACACAGTGGTGTTTTAGTCTTTAACAAAAAGTTTAAGAAGTTAAAAAAATTAATAGAGAATACTTAGAAGATAAGGTTGTACATTGGCAGGTGTGATGATAACACATACTTATAATGCCAACACTCTGGGAGGCTGAGGCAAGAGGGTCTTACGTTCCAACCCAGCCTGGAAATCTTATCAACCTAGTGAGATCCTATCCCAAAATAAAAAAAAAAAAAAATAACAGAATTGCGATTGTAGCTTAGTGGCTCTGAAGCCCTGGGTTCTATCCCCAGTACTGTGTCCCCCGGCCCCCCCAAAAGTAAAGTAGTTCTGCATAGCTACACAGTGTGTTTTTATCTTGAGGTAAATGTTATTACAAAAGAGGCAAAAGTAACAAATTAAAATTTAAAAGTAAAAAATTACAATAAGCCAGTGTTTACTCTTGTAAAGAAAAATACCCTTTATGTTTAGTGTACTCTGAGTATCCAGTTATGTTTACAGGGATATACACTAATGCTCCTGACCTTCATAACTCTATTAATTTATTTACCCAGGGAAACTTGTAGTCTTCTAAGCTCTGTAGAAGGGAAGTGTCATAGGTACTGTATCTTACTGTACTTTTCCTATGTCAAGACAGGCCTAACTATACAAATCCTTAGCAGTACATTACCAGAGTGTTACGGCGCTCAGTACAGAAATGCTGCACAGTGTGGGTTGTGGCCTAGAAACAGGAGGCTGTGCGTATGGCTGTGAGCTGTTTTCACAGTGGCAGTCGCTTCTCATTGCCCTCTTATTAACCCAGAACTGTACTTACTATAGGACTCTGCTTGGGCTGTCAGTGTTGAGTTATAGATCTTGGTTTTGGTTAAGAGAGAAGAACTAAGAGGAAGTAAAACCACAGTTTTGTCCTTGCATGATAACATAGGGTGTTGAAAATGCAGAAGAATATGAGTGGATGTTCTTTTTAAAAAATATTTAAATAGTACTTTTTGAAAGTGTGGCCTGTAGATAAGCAGTCTTTCCAGTCTTGATAGTATAAGGTGGGATTTTAGCAAACTGATTTGAAGGAAACTACTTTGTAATTAAAATTTAACATGCAAATACGGTAAATTCACTCTATTTATTACCTTGGTCTAATAATATTTAAGCAGAGAGCCCAGTATTTAGTAAGGTGAGGTTTTTGGCTGTTGGCTCTTTTCGTAGAGAGAAATCTTCCAACTTTTTACAACTGGTCCTCAGTAGAATAGCATATAAAACTGCAGACAGACTAACACATGAAATGCATATTTTCGTTATGACAGATTAATCATTCTACAGTGTTAGCAAGGTGGGTCAGTAATGTCAGGTATAAAGAACATTGTCATACTCTGCGTACTGAGAAAGTCAAAGGGAGCTGTTAATTTGTATTCAGTGAATAAATTATGTTTCTATTTTTTTTCTCAATTTGTACAGGGTTATTTTGAACAAAGATATATATTTGCTGGATATATTGATACTGACTTGAACATTTATTTTGAATTTTGTAATTTGTTAGGGATTGAGCATTGATTTAGCATTGTTTTACTACGAAGATTGAGTATTTGTAATATATGAAAATAGCAAACTTTTTAAAAAGACAATACAAATAGTAAAAAAAACCCCCAAATGATACAGAATTTCACTGAACAAGATGATAAGAATTCAACAAAGATTGTTACACTAAGTATTGTTGCCTTCAGATTGGTCCAAAAAATTAAAAAGAAAAAAAAATGCCACCAGCAGAAATCAGCAGTACAATTATCCAAGCTGTCCTGTGTATATACATATATATTATTTTCCCTTCTTTCTTTTCTCTTTTCGCTCATGCAAGTTATTCCTTTCCTTTAAGTAGTTTCTTCCCCTTTCACAATATGCATTAGACCTTTCAGATTTTATTTACTCTTTCAGGTTCTTATACTAGGGAGACAATACTAATGTGTATAAAGTCTTTGAACAAGGTTGAATCACTCAGCTTCTAGTAATGTGCTTGTCTTATAAAGCATGTGTCAAAATAGGATTCTTTATAAGTTTAAGTTTATTCTTTTCTGGGAGATCAGATGTTAAAACAAGACATATTTCTGAGCCCAGGTTGGCTTCAAGCAAAGGTAACCCTGAGGTGAAGGATAAATTAATTTTTATTTAATTGCCAAAACATATTTCTCTTAGTGCCAAAATATTGTTGATTATAACTTCAAAAGTGATCAAAAGTTAGAATATTCACAAAACATCTGCACTCAGGATTGAAGTGTTCAGATACCTTTTTGTTTCTTTTCTTGTCAGTTTTGATGGGAAAGGTATAAAGCAGGCTTATCTGTCCTTAGTGTTTTATAGAGTGTGGTAGAAAGTACATGTTATACATTAAAAAAGAAAAGAGAAACTACATTCTAATTAAAAATAAACTCGAGGGCCAGCCAGAAAGCTCAGTGGATGAAGCTCTTGCTTAGGCAGATGCAGGGGTCAGGGTTCTATTTGGTGTGCTATGCTGTCACCGTCCCCGGGGTGTGCTGAGATGGTGATTAAGACTGAGCATGGTGTGCGCACCTGTAATCCCAGTGCTTGGGAAGCTGATAACAAGATCACTCCAAGTCGGATCTGTGTAGTGTGACCCTGTACTAAATACATTTTACAAAAGAAAATAAAAAGAATAAAAATAAACTTGAGACCTGGTATGGTGGTGCATGCCTGCAAACCTAGCACTGGGGAGGCTGAAAACAGGAGGATCACTAAGAGTCCAGGTGGTGTAGTGAGACTCTGTACCAAATACATTAAAATAAATAAATAAACTTGTCTGTCCATACCAGTCACATCCTACTGGCTGCTCTACCAAAACATACCCTGGTGGACTTTCTGAAACCTGCCCTTTGTGCTTCTGTGATACTCTTTGAGTAGTGACACTTTCTGAAATACCTGAGTACCACTAACTTCTGGTGCCTCTTACAGAGGTGTCTTCCGTAGTCTTGTTCCACACAGGAGGATCTGGGAACCTGCCTTTTATTGCAGTTTCCCAGGTAAAGGTTAAATATGCTAACCTGTGCACTTGAGTGTGGAAGCCCGACAGAAGGTTTGGAGTCTGATGGTTGGAAAGCCTGCCTGGCCTGGGAAATTGCTCAGCCTCCAGTTCCCCCATTCTATTAGTAGAAATACGGGGATAAGAACCATATCTACTCCAAGGGTGATGCAAGGAGCCAGTGAGATAATCTTGGGAAACTTCTTGGAGCACTTGTTCAAGGCTCAAAAAAAAAAAAAAAAAAAAAAAGTGGTATTTTAAATTAAAATCATCCTCTGTTTTACTTAAAATATCTGTTGATCACTGTATGTTAAATCTGCTAAATATCAGGAAATCATAGATAAGTAGGGACACAGTCCGTACAGTTTCAGATCACCATCTCAGAGCACTGTCTGGTTGAGCCTTTTTTCTCACACTGTGTCTCATGTTAGTCTTGTCCTGCTGTCTTGCTGCCTTACCTCTCACTCTCATTTTCTGAATCATTTGGAAACACAGTGGTCCCTAGCTTACTGCAAAGGTTATGTTCCAGACACCACCACCATAAGTGAAAAACAGCAAGGTAGCAATGTTATATTTTAGTATTTATATGTATTTCAAGACTTTATAAACTCTTCCCAGGGGCAGCCAGATAACCCAGCAGACTAAAGTGCCTGCTTAGGCAGAGTGCGGAGGCTGGGGTTCGTTCCCCAGCGTTGCCATGCTGGCCCCATCCCAGGGGCATGTTGAGACTGCTTGAGACTGGGCATGGTGGCACACGCCTCTAATCCCAGCATGTGGAGGGCTGAAAACTGGAGAATCACTAGGAGTCTGACCTACATAGTGAGATCCCTTAGACCCTGTACTAAATACATTAAAAAAAAAAAAAATACAACTTTGAGAATAAACCCTTCCCACACTTATAAACCTTTCCCACACTTTTAAAAACACCTCTAATGTTCTTAATCATTTTCTAAACTCATAAACCTACATAATTTTAGCAACATATGTATACTGTATGGAACTTCATAATTCTGTGATACAGCAAAAATTCCATAATAAATAATTTAGATTAATATTTTACTTATATATTTATTTTCCATAGT
>NW_004524840.1:654227-655863 GCF_000260255.1 Octodon degus
TTAGGCATAACATGGAACAGGTATTTTTCATCAAGTATTGATATGTTGAACTTTAAGTCCCTACAGAATATGATGAAAAACATTTAAAAAATTAAAATATATTTTAAAAACAGGCATAAAGAATTATATAATTCTTATGTTTACACATCAGTCCAGAAATCTAACCATATACAATCTTGTAGCAGGACAGTTCCGCAATATTCCTTTTCCTGTCTCCTGCCTTCATTCATCATCCCCTTCTTTTTGAACAGTTATCTTCCCAAAAGACAGCATGGCAGCAACTGGCATGTCATGGCAAGCAGCCTGTATTCAGAAGACTAGAATGACAGGCACTCCAAGCATGAAACTACTATTATAAATTGCCATCTTGAGTGCAGTTGCTTAGTTCACAGGTGTCAGTATATATACTTAGGGTGAGAATCATTCCAATTAACTGCAAAATTCAAAAATCTTCTGAAGATTCTCAGGATCATTGCCATACCCGTCTTCTACATATAACAGTATGGCTTGCCCCTGTCATGTTTCCTAGCTCTTCTCCTTGCTCTCTCTTCATTGTCTAGTATTGAAGTTCTTGCTTTCCTTTTAGTTGTATCATACCTTTCTATTTGTATTTTTTCTTTTGAGTTCTTATGCTAGGGAAACTATACGATATTTACACGTGTGTCTGGTTTATTTCACTTATGAATATATGTTCAAGTGGCATCCACTTCAATATAAAGATGTTGAGTTTATCATTCTTTATAGCTGAGTAATACACCATTGTATAAAAATACCACATCTTTTTCATCCATTCCTAAGGTGATGGGCATCTTGGTTGTTTCCAAGATTTGGCTATCACAAATTGTGCTGCTATAAACATAGGCACACATATATTACTCTGATATGATATTTTCAGATCCTCTGGGAAAATTCCCAGTAGAGGAATAGCTGGATTGAATGGGATTTCCAGTCCAAGTTTTCTAAGGAGTCTGCACACTGATTTCCATAATGGTTGCACCAGGCTATATTGCCACCAGCAGTGGAGAAGAGTTCCTTTTTCCCCACATCCTCTCCAATATTTATTGTTGTTTGATTTCTTTATGATAGCCATCCTGTCTGGGTTGAGATGATATCTCAGTGTTGTCTTAATTTGCATTTTGCAGATGGCTAGTGATGTGGAGCATTTTTTAATATATTTATTCACTTCCTTTATTTCATCCTCTAACAAGTATGTGTTCATCTCAGATACCCATTTCTGGACTGGGTCTTAAAATTTTGGGGCCCTAGTGTTTCTTAGTTCTTTATAAATTCTTGAGAGCAGACCTTTGTCTGAGTACTTATTAGTCATGATTTTTTCCAAATTTGTGGATTGTCTTTTCACTTTGTTGGTAATTTTTTTTTTGAGGTGAAAAAACTTCTCAGTAAGAGCAGGTCCCAGTTGTTAATTCTTTTAAGTGTTTCCCATGTGATTTCATTTTTGTTCATGAAATCTTTGCCTAGCCCTGTGGCTTCAAGAGTTTCTCCTACTTTCTCTTCCAGGATATTTTGTGTTTCTGTTTAAATGTTTAGATCTTTAATCCATTTTGACTTTAGCTTAGTGCATGGCGATAGACCTGGGTCAAGTTTGAGTTTTCGGCATGTAGAGAGCCAGTTTTTC
>NW_004524840.1:657890-659699 GCF_000260255.1 Octodon degus
TTTTCCATAATTTTATTGAGAAACAAATAGCAATGAGAGAGTTTCAAATCAAATTAGTAGGACAATTTCAATAATTGACACCTTGCATACTGTCTTCCTAGTGGTTATTTGTTGTAGAAGATGCAGACATGATGTCCTATTTACAAACACTATTAGAACAAATCCCTCTATTCAATGAATTGATTGAATATATCTGTATATCCTAACCATTTTGAATACACAGATACAAACTGGTCATTCATCTATATCCCCTTTTCTTTGTTTAGTTCCATTATTTAAATATTATAGGTGTGTGCACTCAGCAAAATATTCCAAAATAGTCCAGTAGTCCATGATAGTATTAGATCTTCTGCTTGACTGGCAATGTCAAAAGTTGTGGCTTTACTTCTTATACTTCGTTTTTATACTTTTCTGCTGGATGGTTAAGACCAAGATAAAGCAAGACCTATGTAACAAGAATTGTAGCTTTCGTATCTGATGAGGTCAGTCAAATCCCCTCAGGATTTATCCTGAGACCCTGTACCTCAGTTTGTAGATCCTTTGTCAGTGTCAGCCATGTGGATGAGTCACAGACATTGCTTGACTAATTTGCTCTCTGTGAAAGCCTGAGAGAATGTTTTTTCTCCATGTGACTCTCCTTAGGCACATTCTACATCATCGATCACTTTCCTCTTTGACCCCATAATTTTCTTGATCAGAAAATTTGGGACACATCTGACTTACATGATGTTACAGTATAGGTTCTCATATGTCATGAGTCTTAATTGACCTTGGAAGGCTAGGGCAAAATGTTGGCTTTCCTTGCAGCCTTCCTTTTTCTCTAATTTTGGTCTGCAAACTTAGGTTGTTAATGCTCCAGAAGAGAAGCTTATTATTATTACCATAGAACCAAGGCTGTTGAGCTTAACTTCACTATCTGTCTGTATATCAAACATCTTTGGCATAACATGGAACAGTTATTTTTCATCAAGTATTGATATGTTAAACCTTATGTCCCTACAGAATATGACAAAAAAATTTAAAAATTAAAATATATTTTAAAAATAGGAATAAACAATTATATATGTTTGCACATAAGTTTAGAAATCTAACCATATACAACATTGTAGCAGGACAGTCCCGCAATACTCCTTTTCCTGTCTCCTGCCTTCATTCACCACCCACTTTCTTTTTAAACAATCATGAGAGGTATTTAAACAATATCTGAGAGACAGCATGGCAACAACCAGCACGTCACAACAAGCAGCACGTATTCAGAAGACCAGAATGACAAGCACTCTAAGCATAAACCTATTATTACAAATTGCCATATTCAGTGCAGTTGCTTAGTTCACAGGTGTTAGTATATGTAGTTAGTCAAGGTGAGAATCCTTCCAATTAACTGCTAGATTAGAAAATCTTCTGAAGATTCTCAGGATCATTGCCTTACGCATCTTGTACATAGAACAACTGTATGGCTTGCCTCTGTCATGTTTCCTAGCTCTTCTCCTTGCTCTGTCTTCATTGCCTAGTATTGAAGTTCTTACTTTCCTTTTACTTGTATTATACCTTTCTATTTGTATTTCTTCTTTTGAGTTCTTATACTAGGGAAACTATACAATATTTACACATGTGTGTCTGGTTTATTTCACTTATGTGTATATCTTCAAGAGGCAACCACTTCAATATAAAGGCTTCGAGTTTATCATTCTTTATAGCTCAGTATTACTCCATTGTATAAAAATATCACATCTTTTTCATCCATTCCTCAGGTGATGGGCATCTTGGTTGTTTCCAAGATTTGGCTATCACAAATTGTGCTGCTATAAA
>NW_004524840.1:659845-661471 GCF_000260255.1 Octodon degus
AAGGGTTCCTTTTTCCCCACAGCCTCTCCAACATTTGTTGTTGGGCGATTTCTTTATGATAGCCATTCTTTCTGGAGTGAGGTGATATCTCAATGTTTTAATTTGCATTTCGTGGATGGCTAGTGATGTGGAGCCTTTTTTCATATATTTATTTGCTTCTTTAATTTCATCCTCTGAGAAGTGTGTGTTCATCTCAGATACCCATTTCTCGACTGGGTCTTTAAATTTTGGGGCCCTAGTGTTTTTGAGTTCTTTATAAATTCTAGAGAGCAGACCTTTGAGTACTTATTTGTCATGATTTTTTCCAAATGTGTGGGTTGTCTTATCGCTTTGTTGGTAATTTCTTTTGATGTGAAAAATTCTCAGTAAGAGGAGGTCCCAGTTGTTAATTTTTTTAAGTTTTTCCCATGTGATTTATTTTTGTTCATGAACTCTTTGCCTACCGCTATGTCTTCAAGAGTTCCTCCTACTCTCTCTTCCAGGATATTTAGTGTTTCTGTTTTAATGTTTAGATCTTCAATCCATTTTGACATTGGCTTAGTGCATGGTGATAGACTTGGGTCAAGTTTTAGTTTTTAGTATGTAGAGAGCCAGTTTTTCCAGCACCATTTGTTAAAGAGGCTATCTTTCTTCCAGTGAGTATGATTGGCCCCTTTGTCAAAGATCAGGTGGCTGAGTGTGTTTGTAGGGGCTTCAGCGTCTTCTAGTCTATTTCATTGATCCTCAGGTCTATTTTGTTGCCAGTCCCATTCTGATTTTATCACAGTAGCCTTGTAGTATAATTTCAAGTGAGGAATTGTAATGCCTCCTGCCTTATCTTTGTTGCCCAGGATTGCCTTTGCTAGTCTAGATCTTTTCTGGTTCCAAATAAATTGAGGAATGATTTCTTTAGGTCTATGAGGTATGTTGGTGGTTTGATAGGCATTGCATTAAATCTGTTCAGCAATTTTGGGAGTAGGGCCCTCTTCACAATGTTGGTTCTTCCTATCCAGGAGCATGGATTATGTTTCCATTTTCTGAAATCCTCTGTGATCTCTTTTTTAAGAGTACTGTGATTTTCCTTGGAAAGATCTTTGAGTTCTTTAGTTAGAATAATTTCGAGGTATTTCATTTTCTTCAGTGCTGTTGTAAAAGGTATTGTGTGTCTAATTTCCCTCTCAGTGTGTTTGTTGTCTGTGTAGAGGAATGCTATTGACTTTGGGTATTGACTTTGTTTCCTGCTATGCTTTTGAATTTCTATATCAATTCTAGTAGCTTCTTGGTGGAGTTTTTTGGGTCTTCCAAGTAAAGTATCATGTCATCTACAAATAATGATAATTTAACTTCTTCTTTACCTATTCTTATTCCTTTTATTTTTTTCTCTTGTCTAATGGCTGTAGCTAATGATTCCAGAACTATGTTGAATAGGAGTGGTGATAGAGGACATCCTTTCTTGTACCAGATCTGAGAGTAAAAGATTCCAATTTTTCCCCATTTAGAATTATGGTAGCCGTTGGTTTTTCATAAGTGGCTTTTATCAGATTGAAATAGAGGCCATCTATTCCAATTTTCTGTAGGACTTTGAACATGAATGAGTGTTGGACTTTGTCAAAAGCCTTTTCTGCATCAATGGAGATGATCATGTGG
>NW_004524840.1:662129-666582 GCF_000260255.1 Octodon degus
ACCCTTTTCATTCCTTATTCCTTGTATTTGAATTTTTTTCTTTCCTCTTTTTGATGAGGTTAGCTAGATGCTTATTGGTTTTATTTAATCTTTCAAAGAACCAGCTTTTGGATTTAATTCTTTTCTTTGTCTCAGTTGAATTAATTTGTGCTCTAATCTTTATGATTTCTTCCTATCTATGGGCTCTGGGTTTGGTTTGCTCTTCCTTTTCTAGAAGTTGGTGGTGCAGCATTAGGGTGTTTATTTGTTCTCGTTCTGTTTTCCTAAAGTGTAAGTTCACAGCTGTGAATTTCCCTCTGAGAACTGCTTTCATCATATCTCATAAATTGCGATCAGTTGTGCTTGAATTTACATTGAACTGTAGATATTTTTGAAATTCTTGTTTAATTTCAACTGTGACCCATTGATTGCTAAATAGGATGTCATTTAATTTCCATGTAATTAAGAGGTTTTTTCAAGTTTCTTTTGTCATTTATTTCCAGTTTCATTGCACTGTGGTCAGATAATGTGCATGGGATAATTTCTGTTTTCTTGCATATACTTAGGCATGGCCTATGGACGAGTATGTGGTCTGATTTAGAAAATGACCCATGTGCAGCTGAGAAAAATGTGTATTCAGCTGTGTTTGGGTGGAACACTGTATATGTCCACTAAGTCCATTTGTTTCAAGCTCTGGTTCAGTTCTGTTACTTCTTTGCTAATTTTTTGTCTGTTTATCCTATCTTTTTAGGATAAGGAGGTGTTAAGGTCTCCTGTTAAGATTTTGGTATTGGATATTAGATTTTTCATGCCCATTAAGATTTGTTTTATATAGTTGGGTGTTTCCATGTTTGGTGCCTACATGTTTATGAGTGTTACCTCTTCCTCTTTAGTTTTTCCCTTAACCAGTATATTGTGCCCTTCTTTATTTCGCTTGATCATTCTTGGTTTATAGTTGAGATTTTCTGAGAACAGGATTGCTACTCCTGCTTTTTTCTGAGGTGATGGGGCATGTAGTATTGTTTTCCATCTTTGGACTTTCAGCTTATGAATTTCCTTCTAAGTTAAGTGTATCTCTTGTGTATAGCATATTGTTGTATTTTGTTTCCTAATCCACTGTGGCAGTCTATTTCTCTTAATTGGTGAATTGAGTCCATTTATATTGATGGTTATAATGGAGATGTATTGACTTAAGATTGATATGTTATTTATCTTCTGTTGTTTACTCCTTTTTCTCCTGTGTTTAATTGTTTGCCCTATTTAGTTGGTTGCTTCTGTTCTCTTTCGTGGAGTTCTGATCATTTTGGTCCCTCTCTAGAATATCTTTCAGGAGCCTGTGTAGGTTTTGACTTTGTCATCATGAAATTCTTTATTGTTCTTTGTCATGGAAGTATTTCACTTCTCCAACAAACTTGAAAGAGAGTTTTGCAGGGTATAGTAGTCTGAGCTGGAATTTGTTTTCATAGAGGACTTGAAGTACTCTGCCCCATGCTCTTCTTGCCTTCATGGTTTGTGAAGAGAAGTCAGTCATAATTCTGATGGGTTTTCCTTTGAGTATGTTCTGCTTCTCTTCTGTAGCAGCTTTTAGTGTATTATTCTTGTTCTGGATTTCTGGGAGCTTCACTATTATATGTCTTGGTGTGTTTTTAATTAGGCTGAGGTTACTTGGCATTCTGTGTGCTTCAGTTACCTGAATGTCAGATTGTTTCCTCATATTTGGGAAGTTTTCTGCTATTATTTCTGCCCTTATTGTTTTAATATCATTTGTGTTGTCTCCTTCTGTCCCATTGATACCTGTTAGTCTCACATCTTTGCATTGCCTTGCAAGTGATGAATTATTTCCTGCATCCTAGGTGTTAAGAGATCTTTTCTTACCATTTCACTAGCTGCACCAGCATCTTCATGATCTGAAATTCTGTCTTCACTTTCACTCAAACGGTTTTGCAAGCTTGTGCTTGAGATTTTATGTTCCTATACATGTCTTTGACTCTGCTTCATGTGATCTATTTCTTTCCTGTGTTGCTCATTCAAGGAATCCATCATTTTTCTAATCTACTCTTTTTTTTTAATATCAATGTCTTCTTTAGAAGCAGTTATTTATTCTTTTACTGTAGAGATTTTTTCAGATTGGGTTTCCTCCCTGTGTTTCTGTATTTGATTCTTTACTTCAGATGCTATGAATTCAGAGATTTTTTTTTTATTTCAGAAATTAATTCTGCTTTGAGTTTTCTGTACCTTTCTGCTGTTGCTTATTTACTTTCCACACTATGAATTCATACATTTGAGCTCAGCTAGTGTCCTCTGCACTTGTTCTTGGGTGGGCGTTTTGTTTTCTCCATGTGTTTCTGCGTTTGATTCTTTACTTCATATCCTATTAATTCAGAGATTTCTTTTTCTATTTCTGATCTCAGTTCCTGTATACATTTCTGCAGTTGTTTCTTTATTTCAGGTGCTCTTGATTCACTGATTTCAGCTGTGTGATTCCCAATTTGTTTTGTGGTAGTGTCCTCTGCACTTGTTTTGGGTGAGTTTGGGGTCTGAGATTACATTTTGTTCCTCTTGTCGTTTTTTATGGCACTGTCTTCTAACCTTTGTTGTAGAGCTTTGGTGCAGTTATAACCTTAACACCTTCTGAAATTCAGGTCAGATCTACAAAGTTTGGCTTTATCTAGCTGTGCCTGGCTTGGATCTGGCTGCTGTGCTCAGCTCCTTCCTGCTGCATCCGTTGAGAGTGAACTTGTTGTGCCCCTCTGGTAAGATCCAGGAGCAGAACCTGGATCAGCTGGGTGGTTCTTTCTTCTACTCTCTCTACAGGGACTGCAGCTGCAAAGTTTCACCCCAGGCCTGTCTGTTAGGCCTGAGCTGAGTCTGAGGGGGACAAGGGGGAGTAGGGGAGAGTGGAAGTTCTCCCACACACTCACTGGCCTGGGCTAGGCCTGGATCTGGGGGTCCCAAGAACATGTCAGAAGTTCTCACTCACTGGGTGGAAATGGGGAGGGGGCTGCGGAGTGGTGGAGTTTCAGGGGTGCGAAAGAGGTTCTCACTCATCTGCATGCCTGGGTTTGGACTGGACAGGTCCCGTGGGCGCAGAGTAGCCGGAAGCTCTCCTAGATTAGTATTTTTATAAAACCCATGAAACAGTGAGTCTGAGAAAGTTGAACCATGAAATAGTGAGCAAGTACTGTACCATATTATGACACTTCATTCCTAAATGCTTGCAATCTATCTTGTAGAATAGACATTCCTACTTGTGCCTCGTATCTGTATATACTGAGAAATTCAAATGGTGAACCTATTCATTTAGTTAATAAATAAGTTCAATTTTGTCCTCAAGTTATTTAATCCAGCCTCAAATTACCCTGATTTTACCCAAGATGTCTTTTATAATTCCTTTTAAAAAATAAGACCTACTCAAATGATACTTTGGTAAACCTAACGCTTCCATTTCTAAAAAATGGTTTTCCAAGTCTAAGTCTAGTTGTCTGATTGTTTCCCATGGCTTTAATTCTTTCCTCTGTCCTATATTTCCTACAAACTGGAAGTGTTTGCAAGGTGGGTGGATATTAGACATTGTCTGGTGATCTGTCGTTTAGATTGCATCATCTGAGGAGTGTCGGTGCCCCCCAGGTAGGTGGGGACTGCCTGTCTTCCTCAGATTCAAGGTCACATTTTTGTGTCCTTGAAATCAGTCATGATTTAATTGTGAAAGAACGCCAGGGAAGGAAGTGTTTTGTGGGTACTTTGTGTCCCTAGTTCTCTTATCCTTTGGTTGTAGCATATGTTGGTGGCCTTCACAGTCAAGATTATGATGTTTTTCTAATTCTTTCTTTTCATTTATTAGTTGGCAATCCCCTTTCAATAGGCCTTCTTTCCCTTGTCATTCCCCTCCTCCTTCTACCCTGCAGTACCACCATGGTCTCATAGACTGACTGCTTCCTAATTCACCTTGTGAAAATGAGTAGTAGTATAATTAGATTTTTGATAGTGATGATTTTGTTTTTTAGTTTGGCAGAGGAGAGGCCCTTAATTGAGTTCCTGTCCTTCCAAAGTGTCCCCATTAAAGTTCTGTAGGACTTGCCACCTGCGATAGGTCCTCTGTCTCTACATTTGTTATTCCCCATTTCTCCAAAACACCCTAATTTTCTTGTTTGTTTGAATCAAATGTTGAATTTTGGAAAGCATACCTGCTTCTGGAATGTTATGCTTTACGGGTCCTGTCAGTTGACTAAGCAATGAAATATATATGCCCATGTGAGTGCTATTCAGTGTATATATTTATACAAATATGTGTGTGCACACACATGTACACATATGAATAGTATTACTAAATGAAAATAAAAAGTACATTGAGATTCATGAGTTCATATGGGCATTTCCAGTTTATTTATTTTTTTTATTTTTTTTTCTTTTCAAAGTTTTATTGATAAACATATAGCAATGAGACAGTTTCAAATCAAATCGAAAGTACAGTTTC
>NW_004524840.1:673749-685158 GCF_000260255.1 Octodon degus
GGCGCAGGGTAGCAGGAAACTCTCCGCACACTCACCGGACCTGGGCTAAGACTGGGTCTGGGGGCTCCTGGAACTCAGCAGAAAATCCTACTGGGCGGGCGGTGTGGGGGAGGCACTGCGGAGTGGTGGGGGGCGGCCCGAGGGGCTGGGAGAGGGTCCAGCCCACGCTGCGCCTGGGCTGGGACTGGTCCCGCAGGCCTCCAGTTTAGATTTAGCAGTATGCAACTTTTTTCTGCTTTTTAAAAGCAGAAAAAAGTTGTATGCTGCTAAATACATTATACTACTAAATACATAAATACCCTGTACCAAATACATTAAAAACTGTTGTAATTCTATTTGTATATTCATTTCTTGCTGTAGTCCAAAGACATATATGTCACAAAATTATAATCTGTGTTACTGTTAAACAGATTGAACAAAATTTAAGATTTATCTTTTTTGCCCTTATATATATCCCAAAACATAGGAGTCTGAAGTTATTTGAGGAAGTTTTTTGCTAACAACTTGATGTATAATTAGTTTCTGTTTATATTTAGTAAGATTTACTCTTTACATTTTAATGTAGCAATTTTTAAATATGTAACACATTTATATGGTTTAAAAATTTGAAACTGTACATTTTTAAAAAGTAAATTCTGGGGCCGGGGAGATGGCTCAGTAGGATAAGCGCTTGACTGACAAACGCAAGGATCTGAGTTCCATCCCCGGTTCTGCCAAAAAAAAAACCAAACAAACAAAACCTGTTTAGGAGCCAGGGAGATGGCTCAGTGGAATAATTGCTTCCCTAGCAAGCACAAAGGCCTGAGTTCAATCCCCGTTTCTGAAAAAAAAAAAAAAAAAGTAAAATAAAAAAGTAAATTCCAACATCTTAATCTCTTTTCTCTCTAAAGTGTGTTTATAGTTACTTATCAGTGAATAGTTTCATCCATTTGTATTTTTCTAGAAATAAGCTGATATCCTGTGTGTATTCTGTTTTTATTACCCTTTCTGCCACGTAGACATGTTTTATGCATACTGTTTTATGCTTTTCACTTAAGTGATTTCTAGGGAACATTTTTCTTAGTGCAGGAGATGATTGCTTGTTGTGCAGCTTGGCCGTACTCACTTGTGGCTGTGTGTGGAATGCTCAGAGCAGTCTCCTTGACCTCTGGGATGCTGCAGTGAGTTACTTTGTGCATTCCTTCTTCTTGTTTGGGGAGAGCCGTATTTACAATAGATTTCTAGAAGTCAGATAGTTGGATCAAGGACAAATGTGTGTGCAGTATTGTTAGCTGTTAACAGATTCCTCTCCTTAGTGGGTGTACCATTTTGTCTTCAGTAGTATGTTTGTCTCCTCAACAAGAGCTTTTTTTGTTTTTGTCAACTTCTTTGTTATTTTTTTTTCCAGTCTGATAGTAAGAATTGGGACCTCATAGCAGCTTTCATTTTTTGTTTATGAGTAAAATTGAACATTTTTGTTCATGTTTTTAAGGGCTATTTATAGACTTTTCTGACGTTTTCAGAGGTTTTGTGTCATAAGAAATCAGTAGGGGGCAATTTATTAGAGTTGGTACTTTCTCTCTTAAAATAGTCACTCCTTCTCTGGTGTGAAATATTTGGGGTCCTTGTCTTTACTGAGTGAGTTATATTCATAACTGCTTTTAAGAACTTATACTTGAATGAATATTATACACTAGCTATCCAAAATAGGGACTTGAATTTGCTATGTTAGTATAAAGTGCAAAATGGTGCCAATTTTATTCATTGTTAGGTCAATTTTATCCTATTTTTATATCTGTGACTATAGTACTTTAAACCTAAAATTATACTGTTGCTTTAATAAGAATAGTGAAATGCAGTACATTGTAGAAATACAAAGCAGGATGGTGCTAGTATGTTTGGGCAACATCTTTGGTGATGATGTCATAAACTATCGGGTTACTTTTCTCATGTCACTATTAGTTATTAATCTGACTAATAGCATAGTAAATGTGTGTTTTAAAATTAGAGTGAAATTAGCCATGTAGAAGTTAGCTTGAAATACAGAGTAACAGATGGAAACATTTAATTTACACAAATAATCATGGTAGGGGGCCGGGGAGATGACTCAGTGGACTAAGCGCTTCCCTGGCAAGTGCAAGGGCCTGAGTTCAATCCCCGGTTCTGGAAAAAAAAAAAAAATCATGGTAGAATTTCTGGGTTATTCTCATTTTAATAGTGAAGAATCAAGCCATCTTGTAGAGGACGTACTAATGAATGATATCCCTGTAGTGGAGTAGGAGGTGTGAGAATATTTAAAGATATGGATATTTACATAAAGATGCATTAGTCATAAAATATTGTATATGTTATGGCATCTGTAGGTTAAGTAGTGGTTCTGGTGTGTGGGAAAAAACTTACATATTCATTATTTTGGTTAGTCATATTTAATTTAAAAGGCAACTCAGCAGTGAAAATTTTGCCTATGTTTATTTAGAATGGATTCATCGCAACTTTGATAGGGGAAGAAAGATACTTTTCACTTTCTTTGGGCAATTTTGTTTCTTGCCATCTTCATTTGGATGGTCTTCTAGGAGTTCACAAAAAGGAAGGATAGAGATCGCATTGAATGTGCTTCTCAGGACGAGCTGTGGTGGGTGTGTTGGCATGCTCTTAGCTCCTGAGATTTGTTTTATCTGAAAACTAACAAATTCTGCATAAGAAAACTACTGGGTGAACCTTGATCTTAGTCTCCCTCTTTTTCTCTTGTTACAGATTTTGTACACATTTCTGTTTCGAAAAACAGTTTTACAGACATAAATTGGAGAGTGCTTTACATATAAAAATTTAGTTCTTTGTATTCATTGTATACCTTTTAAAATTATTACTTAGTTTTTTTTTAAACTACCAATAATTGGATTAATTTTACAGGAGTATTTTTGTATAAAACTGTAACAGTTACTTTTGCATACAGCACAGTTCTTATTACCACCGTAGTTATTTTTCTGCTGGAATTGATGAAAGGATAGAAGTTACAGATTAGTAGGAGGAAGTAACCCGTCTAAATGTTGACAGGTGCCGTCAACTCTAGAATCTGCCTATGCACAGAAAGCAAGCAAAACATGACCTTGGGAGGGATGGCGAGATAGCTCAGCGGACTTGAGCACCTGCTTAGGCAAGCTCAGGGACCAGGGTTCAACCACATGTTGTGCCAGCCCCACCCCCAGGTGCGCTATGCCAGCCACCAAGACTGGGCATGGTGGTGCACGCCTGTAATCCCAGCCCTGGGGAGGCTGACAACAAGAGGACCAGTATGAGTCTGAGCTGCGTAGTGAGACGCTGTACCAAATATATTAAAAAGAAAACAAACAAAAAAAAAATGACCTCTGACTTAAAAACAGATGTAATAAATTTCACAAGAGAAGCCTTTGATCTTCTGTCAACATTTATTTACTCGCACCTTATAAGTAGCTTGTTTATTAGGTTTCCTAGCTCATAATAGATAGGAAGCAATAAAATGGTAGGATAGCAAAGATGAGGGTTAAAAAAAAAGATGCAGTCAGAAGTGATAAGTGATAACAAAGGAGGAATCAGGAAAGTTTCTGAAAAGAAGTCCAGTGGTAGATGTTCTTGTACAGGTGAAAGTTCACACTTGAGTAACTTCACCCAGTGGCATTCTGTCCCTGAACATGTTAAACTCTTAATCCTATCTATATAATGGGCTCAGTATTACTTACCTCAGCAGTCATTGGGTGGATTATATATCTGCGGTTGCATATTTGAAAACATGTAGCATATCAGGCACAAGAGAGCAGTCATTAGTTGAATCCTGCAGTGGTATGTATCTCAGTAGTTAAGCTGTGCATACTGTACTTAAAACTTTTTGTTGTAGTCCATCTAAAATGTCAAGTTCACACTTGTTTTATCTGTGGTCTGCAAATCCAAAAAACTCTGAAAACTGCAAGTTTGTGCAAACTCTTGTCCAAAAACCCAAATTGATGAGATTACAAGACCTCCTTTGTACATTATTTGATATTTTAGTATTTCATTGTAAAAATAGAAAGAAGTACAGTAGTGGAGTGCTGTCCCATATCTGCCCGAAGAATTCTATGCGTATCCATATTTTGTCTCTAAAATGGAAAATTCTGAATTCTAAGGTGTATCTGACTCTTAGGAGCTTTGGATAGATCATGGACCTTTGTTTTTAGCATATTTGAATGAAGGGAAGAATTCATGTGATATGATTTAATAAGAAGATACTGTGGATACTGAGTGTTTAGTCATTTTAGAATGTTAATTGAGGTAGTAATAAACACTTTTCTTTCTTTCCTTCACAGCAAAATGAAAAGGAGAACTTGTTAAAAGAAAGAGATCACATTTTGTCAACTTTAGGTGAGACAAAACAGAACCTGACAGGACTTTGCCAACAAGTCTGTGAAGAGGCGGCTCTGAGTCAAGAACAGATACAGATTCTTGCCAAGTACTCAGCCTCAGATTGCCCTCTTTCATTTTTAATTTCGGAAAAAGGAAAAAGCACATCCGATGGTGAACTTCTGTTACGATCAATTTTCAGTTTATCAGATTGGCCTCCAGCCACGTCCCCCAGTGGGAGAGGAGGCTGTGAGCCTGGCTGCGCAGGGGCGCGGGATGCCCAGCCACCTCCCACAGCTGCCTCAGAGCCTGTGGGGCCTGTGGAGCAGAGTCGCCAGAGTGGTGGGATCTCAGATTTCTGTCAGCAGATGACTGATAAATGTACTACTGATGAGTAAGCTTTCTTTCCCCTCCTTTAGCCCCTTGGATTTCCTACTGAAGTTTTGACAAATTGTCTTAAAAGTCCAGTATGGTCATCTCTTGGTTTCAGATCTTGTTTTCCCCTTGTAACTTTTATTTCATTCAAGAGATCTCTCGTAAATCAATCCTGATTTCCACAAGAGACATACAGATGATTTGCCTCCTAGGTTTTGAAAAATCACATGTGAAAATTTAGTAAGCCCTTAAAACCTAGGTTTCAAAATATATCACTTTTTTAGTAGTTTCCAAGTATTCAAAATAACTATGGGAGTGAAAACTGCAGCATATCACACATGGTTCTCCAGGAGCATCTGCAGATAGTTCCCAGTAAAGAGGTGGCCTGCAGAACCTTAATAATCGCCTTTTGCCATGTACTGGATTAAAAAACAGTGCTGCTAGAGGTCCAGTCTACTCAGAAATAGGGTGTCAGCAGCGGGAGGTAGGGCAGCAGCGTGAAAAGGAAATCGTCTTAGCTGAAGCCTGAGTCCCAGAGCTCTACCCCTCTGCTGCTCCTGACACCGGATGTGGGTTGGGCTGGCTGTGATTCCTCAGCTGCTCTGGGGGACCTGGGTGAACAAGGAGGTGGCTGGCCAAGGAGGAAGCCTTTTCTCCTCCTCCTCATTGACGCTACAATTTCTGGCTGCAAATCCAAACAGCAGATACATGTCATTTTTCCCTCTTGTTTTTTTTTCCCCCTCTCCTCGCTACTCCCTACCACATCTGGGCCCCTCATGAGCTTGCTGTTTTCTTACATTCTTAACTCGTGAACAAGACTCGAGACTGTGCTGAGTGAATGATCTGGCAGCATTGTTAGAGGCGGCTCACCACACATTGGGTCACCAGTGCCAGAAAAGCAGACATTAGTGCACAGAAAATTGCCTGCATTCGCTAGGAGCACAGTTCATTTTTCATCCTGTTTTTAAAGTCTTGTGGTAGACTTATAGATACCATTGTTATAGAAAAAATGTATCTACTCTGACTGTGCTGGTTGATGAGAAAAAGTGAAACTTGATTTGTACCATTTGGGAATCAGATTTTAATCCTTTCTTTCGTGTGGTATAAAGGCACATAAATCATTTTGACTTTTGGGCATTTAAAAATCATTCTTTGTATATATTTGATCCTGTTATAAAATGTATTTATAATTTGAGCATCTGCCCCATAATGTTTTATGATTCTTAGCCAATATGGAATTACAGACTTGAGATTAAAAAATGAAAGCTATAGACCTACACGATTAAACAAAACAAAAACACATACAGGTTTGCCTGCATCCTTAATCATGAATTCTGAAATGCTTCAAAATCCAAAACTTTGGAGCTCTGACATGATGCCCGAAGTGGGAAATTCTACACTGGACCTCTATGGCAAGGAGCAGCCACAGCACACAGACGAACTGTTCTTAGTTACTCTGGGCTGTGTGTGTCAGGTGTGTAAGGAACACAGATGAATTGTGTGTTCAGGCTTGGGATCCATCCCCACAGTATCTGTTCAGAAACCTGAAAACAAATCTGAAATCTGAAAGTTCTGGTCTCAAGTATTTCAGATAAGGGGCACTTAACCTGTGTTCCTGGAACCATTTGCAGAACCCAGTGTTTGGGGACGCACAGAGGTAGTTTATAGTATTTGCAATGGAAAGTACTTCATTTTATTAAGTTGGACACCTGAAAAGATACTTCTCTAGACTACTGCTGACTCCATTCAAGGGCCTACATGACTGAAAGGGGGGAAACATCCGTCCACTGTGTACAAATGAGTCAGAAACAATAGAGCTTTGCCTTGAGAGTGGATGGGGACCAGTTTCAATGTTCCAGAGTGATTTGTTAAACATTACTTTTTTTCATCAGGGTGTGGGGCAGGGTGGGAGTGGATTTGCTAATATATTGTCAGTGTTTGTATGTTATCTGTTATTGACTTAATCAGAAGAGAAAACTGGTTTGTAGAGGCTTCCAGAAGTACTTTTGATTTGTCAGGGAGAATGCTTATTCTATGAGAATGCATCCCATACTACAAAATAATTCTGCGTACCTGTGTATTTCCCCGTGTAGCTGTTTCCTTGATACTTGTAATTTTAAATTTCAGTGTTGCAGTATAAAATAATGCAAAGACTTTTCTGGTTTACAAAATGTAAAGTTTTCTTCAAGCCAATGGAACCCTTGATTTCCTACCTCAGTGTACACTCAACTGTCAATCATCAGTTTGTATGTGCAAATGTCAAGTAATTTTTTTGCTTTAATTGCAACTGTAAATATTTGCTTTGAACAATAACTCTTTTATGCTAAATCCTAGTTATCTCCACAGTTTGAATATAATTTTTAAAGCTCCTATTTTATATTTCTCTCTACCTGTAAACAGGTTAGCATTAAGAGTCATTTTAATGGTATGTGATAATTGGCCACAGGTAATATTTCTTAAAATTTAGCATTACCTTTAATAGCCAGCATGTAAGACAAGTATAACTACACTACCTCATACCTACAGGATTTTCAAGTTGTAATATAGACAAAAGGATTTTATCTTTGTCATTTGGCCATAAGGTGGGGAAGTTTTCTATATATTGCATAGCATTACACATTTATGCCTATTTTAGCATTAACTTCTAAAGAAGTTTTTTCTAAGGCAATTTGTTTCAAGGCAATATTTTTTTTGAGGCTGCCGAAGACAAATGATAGGATTATGTGTATACAGTGTATGCCTTTTCCTTCATGCAGAATTTGCAATTGTTGCTTTCATTTTATATATTGCATATGTACGTGATCATTGTTCCTTGTTTTATGAACTGGCCTCAGTGCTCAATCAAGGTTTTTAAAAAGATATTATGTAAAATAGCATTACCATAAATTTTACTTCTTATTTGAATACTATAGCTATAGCAATTTGTTAAATTGTTATATTTAAAACAAATGTGAATATAATATTGGTTCTCCATCTGTAAGTTTTGTAACAATTTACTATAGCTTAGTGCTTAACCAATTGTAAATAAGGAATTAAGTGTAGTAGATACAATAGATGACACAGATTGCACGTGGACATTCAGCCACATCAACAACTTGGAAAAACAAGAAAAGGCAAATGTTATCATGAATTCTCAGGTGAACTTTTTTCAGTTACGAAACATCTATTTTGAATTTGTAAATATTTTAAATGTTTTATTAAGGCATGTAATAAACTATTCTTTGAAATCTGTTGGGTAGAATGAACATTAAAGCCATAATGGTAAAAGATGGCATACTGATTGTAAAAATAAACAGAAATAATAGCATTATTGATTTTTTGTATCTTTCATAATATAATTTTCTAACAATACAATAAAACCACTAAACTTGTATATCCATGTCTTATTAAAACCATGTTTCATTAAAAGTCCACTTTTATGGTATTTAATTTACATGTTCTTAATGAGCTTATCTAAATGTAGCAAAACTATTAGGTGTTGATAAATTGACAATAAAATTCTCTAAAATTGTTTCTACTTGAATAGAGTTGTACACTCCTTTTCATTTTATTGTCTCGTGAATTTATTAATTTTAGTCTCTTGACCAGTAATCAGAAGTCAATAAGATTGTGGCAGTGATAGAAAGTATTTCATTAGAAAATATTATGCCTGGAAAAAAAAAAGGTAAGCACATCACTCAGGTGTTTTAGGAAGTACAGATTTTTATCTTCTAGCTGATTTAGTTAACTTTGATTTATGGATTAGGAGCTTTTAAAGGGATAATTATCCCTGTCAGGCATTGACTTCATGGTGGTTTTGGTTTTTTGAGATAGATTCTTGCTATGTAGTTTAATCTGGCCCTAAACTCACTGTGTAGCCCAGGATGGATGGCTTCAAATTCATGACAGTGACGCATCAGCCTCCTGAGTTCTGGGGTAATAGGAACGCACCACCCGGCCCAATATCATTGAGTTCTAAAACATTGCCTTCATTAGTCAGCTGTCGTGGTATATTCCAGTTTCTAACATGGCAGCTGCTCAAGGTTCCTAACCTTGTACGGCATGGTCTCTTGTCTACTGATAGTGCTTCTCAGCTGGGGAGGCCTTGCTTTAGGGTGTGGCAAAACCAGGACATCGCGGACAGAAAACCAGGAATGTTGCCAAGCAGTCTTCAATGCAGGCAGCATTCATAGCAATTGTCCACTTGAGGTGTGAGCCTTGCCAGTGGTGAGCAACTCAGACTAGCCTAAGGATGGCCTCAAGATGAGTAAGGAAGTACTGAGTTGGGTAAGGCAGTGTCGTGGCTGCAGGAACTTAAGGCAGAAGGTACATGAAACATGGAATGTCACCAAGACTGCAGTCCAGATGGAGAGAAGGAGGACGAGGTCTCTAGGACAAAGAAACCTGGGTTCATGGGGTGGGGAGGTGATCAGGTCGCAGTGGGAGGGAGGAGGAGCCCAGCCTAGAAAGTTCTTGCAGGACGGTGGTCCCTTTGTCCTTTGCCAGTGTATGTATGCAGCAATGTGCATATCGCCCTGCATTGTTGACTTAATTAGTGAAGGTGAGACTGTCAGGTCTTTAATCAAGTGCTAACTGCTGTGTGTTGAAGAGAGATTTTCATTTATACTTTTTTTTTTTTTTTTTTTTTTACAGTACTGGGATCTTAACTGAAGGAGCTTCATCCCTAACCCTGTTTAAAAGGTTTAAATTTTGAGAGTTGGTAAGCTACCCAGGACAGACTCAGACTTATGATTATCCTGCCTCAGCATCCTAGTATGCTTTTTGAGATTGGCTAATAAATGGTTCCCTCTCTTTGGCCAGGATTTTAAGTCATTTTAGAGAATGATGATTCATACTGCTGGAGCAGGCCAGGTTGGAACTTTGTGAATTTGCTGAAAATGAGCTGTGAGATTAGATTTACCCATCTACTTAGCAACTCTAGCCCAAGTGGTGAAGTTTAGGGAGGAGCAGGAAAAGCATACTTTTTATAGCAAATCCAAATGTAAGATCTGTAGAACCATGTAGGTTAACTTGTGATACAGAAGGCAGGCAGGTCCTTAGGGGATCTGGACCGGAAACATGTTCCTCTTATGCCTTCCAGTTTTAAGTTTTCTTAAAGCAGTAACCTTCACTATTGCCCACTGCTCACCTAGGGCTGTTGGTGGGCACCCAGAGGAGGAGAGCATCACTGTCAGGAAGCGGAGCTGCCATTGCTGCTCCGAGGCTGCTCCCCAGCACGGGGCTGACAGAGGAAGCTGGGTAATTGAACACTGAAAGCTCTGAAATAGATCCAACGAAAAACTATTAAGTAAATAGGCTACTCATACCAAAATGTAAAAATAATGCTTCCCATTCCCCAAATGCCCCTGCTTCACTGTCCATTAGAGCAAGCTCCACAGGTTCTACATTGAGATTAAATCCCAACACAGGAAGATGCTCATAGGAAAAAGCATAAAAGTTTGTCCAGTAATGATGATAGCCCAAATCTAAAGAGAAATACCCTCCAGTTTTTTAGGGGGAAAGGACAGTTGGAAGGTTAAATCCCTTTGGAAGCTAAAATACAAAGACATTAATGGAGTCAGCTAAATCAAATTCTCTTATACACAGGAGTTCAAAGTTTAAAAACTTCTAGAATAATGTATCTAAAAACTCTCCTGCTGTCTAGTCAGCTTTACCTAGATGCCCATTGGAATTGAGCTTCCTTCAGGAGTTATGGCTATGGCTGTCTTGATGGTAGATCTTGCAGGACCTCTTAAACTAAATTCAAGGCCAACTCCAATCTGCTTACCTTTCAGAGTATAAAGAATTGTCACACTTTGGCCCCATAGCCACATCTGTTTCAAAATAAGCCACTCTTAAGGCATTAAATCAGCTTAGTGCCTCCAAAGACCAAAGTAGAAACTTAGTGGTATCAGAAAAAAGCCTAGAAAATTTTAGTTTCAGCTTTTGAGAGATTCTGCTGTTATGCAATCCACAGCCCATGACCTTAATCTGTATTGGGATGACTCTGGGATTAATTTAGGCCCTGTGCATTGCTCCTTTCTTGGAGAAAGATCACTGTTACAGTTTATTATCTGTATGTCCCCCAGTGGCTTCTGGAAGGTGACTGGATTTGGGGGCATCATGGCAGACTTGCTGTTTGGAGTCTGTTTGGAAGAAGCAGGTCACTGGAGTTGTGCCCTGGGAGGATCTAGCTCCCTTCCTGTGCCCACCCTTGTCTCATTGCTTTTTGGCTGCTGTGATGTGACAGCTTTTCTCCATCAGGCCCTTCTACTGTGCTAGTTGAACATGGAAGGACGGAAACTTCTAAAACATGAGTCAAAATAAACCCTTTTCTGGCTATCAGGTCTAGGGAAGTGATTAAGATAACCACCATGGCTTGATGGTGTCATTTGCATTTCCCCTTCCAGCAACATCTCTCACACCTGACTGAGGTAAGAAAGTGAGCACATCTTCAGAGCTTTAGGCCTGTATTCCTATGCAGACATCATCAGGCCTATGCCCTGTAGTTGAGTAGGCTTAAGAATGTTGGGCTCTTGGGATGCTTTCTCCTCTGTGGATTTAAGCAATCAGAGTCAACTAGAGATGAGCCACATGGATCCAAGGCTGGGCTCTCCACTGCTCCTTCCCTGGTCCTGAGTACAGAAGGAAATTTGAGGTGTCACATAGGATAAGTTTTTTCACGTCAAAAGAAATTACCAACAAAGTGAAAAGGCAACCTACAAA
>NW_004524840.1:692160-700370 GCF_000260255.1 Octodon degus
AGAGTACTGTAATTTTCCTTGAAAAGATCTTTGACTTCTTTAGTTAGGTTAATTCCAAGGTATTTCATTTTCCTCGGTGCTATTATAAGAGATACTGTTTTTATAATTTCCCTCTCAGTGTGTTTGTTGTCTGTGTAGAGGAATGCTGTTGAGTTTTGGATATTTACTTTATAACCTGCTATGCTACTGAATTTCTGTATTAATTCTAGTAGCTTCTTTGTGGAGTTTTTTGGGTCTTCCAAGTAAAGTATCATGTCATCTGCAAATAAAGATAATTTAACTTCTTCTTTACCTATTATTATTTATTTCATTTCCTTCTCTTGTCTAATGGCTGTAGCTAGTGATTCTAGAACTATATTGCTTCAGAGTGGTGATAGAGGACATCCTTGTCTTATGGAAACATTCCTTTGTATTTCCTTACCACACCCCTTTTCAAATGGGAATGATTTTTGCAGGGCGCCACAGTGAAAAGTTTGCGTTGAGTTTCAGAAGAAAGTTTTGAATTTTCATTTTTAAGCAATACTGGAACTGTTCAAATTTTGGTTACTTTCAGAGATGGACTGAATGAATACATTTTGAATAATGAGATGCACATATGAATTTTCAAGGAAACAAGGGCAGAATGTTGTTGATTGCATAGAGCAAGCCCCCCCCCCAAATGAAGCCCACATATGCTCATAGGTGGGAATTTGTGACGGTGACTGAGTCATGGGGGCATTATAGTTGACTTGCTATTCATAGGTAAGTTCTGGCTCAACAGGAGAAAGTGGCTCAAAGAAGAGGTGGCTTAACAGGAGCATGTGTCTCCTCCCAAGCCATCTTGCCACTCTTTCTCTTCCTGACTGCCATCTTCTGAGAAGCTGTCCTCCACAAAGCCCATTTGCCATGCCATTTCTGCCTGAAATCAGCAACTGTACAGTGAAACCTTGAAATACTGCATCCCCAATAAGTTGTAGGTACTACTACGTATTTGTCCAAGCAGAAGGAAAGTGACCAAGACATACTATTTGTCTTCTTCCTTCTTAGTTTACATGTAATAATTGTCCAAAACATCAGCTCTTTCCTTAACATATATATAATTGTATAAAAACCATGTTTACATGCAAGTTTCTGTGCTATTCATTTTGCATGAAGAGATGCTAATCATACCCAGAACACCAATATTAAAACATGCACTACTGTTTAGTCTTTCTAAAGAAATGCCTCTTTGTTCTACCCAAGAAAGTTACAGAGTTTTTTCTTTGGATTGACTTAATATCACTTAATATCAAAGAATATTTACTTGTGAAATAAGGATGATGATGTTTTTCTTGCTTTGATTTACATGATAGCTTGAAATGTGAGGCTTAGAGCTAATATTAGAGCCTTTATCATCGATTTTTATGAAGAAAAAATTTCTTTAATCACCATGCTGGCCCTGTCACAGATTTTTATCTGTTTTTTTTTTTTTCTTTGTTTTGTTACCTCGCCATTTAAAGGGTCTGTTTCAGGGCTCTGAAGAAAATCTGATCTGTCAAGAAGGCTTTCATAGCATTCCTAGAATGTTAGACTGCTCTGTCTCAGCTAGCATGTGGGAGGGGGGAGAGCTTAATATGGAATCAGGGATTGAGCTGGACACTGACAGGAATGAGGAGTGGAACACAGAGTTGCTAAGATAACGGGGGAGAAGCTGTCCAGCACAAGCACACGATATGCCAGCCTTGCATTCACTAGGCCTGCACAGTAGACAACTTCCAGCACACTTAACATAGTGTAAATACAAAGTATGTACTTAATGATTAGAGGAATTGTACAAATTTAGGGAATGACTCAGGCACAAATTCTTCTGTCAGGGGACTGGGGGAGGGATTAAAATAAGGTGCACGGAACTGGAATTAAGACTGACCCAGTTTTGGAGCAGTTTTGTTACTTGAGGACTGCACAGCTAAATAAGAATTACTTTGTTTCTCTCAGATATAGTTTTCTTCTGTGTGTCTTTTCCATATTGTTTCTTCCAGTCCTTGAGATCAAAATAAGAGTGACTCAAACTCCCATTCCCACTCTCTGAAAGCTCGTGTCCGTGCAACACACATTTATTGAATACTGTTCCTTTGCAGTGGTGCCAGGAAAGGGGATATTTCTGAAGTGTAACTGTGGGTGTTTATGGTACAGCTGGTTTAGTCTCATGATTACCTTGTCTTAGGTACCTGCTTACGTCAATCCCTTGTTTATCAGTTATCTTGTTCTGTGTTTAATACATTGTTGATAAAGGCCTTCAACTCAACTATGTATTTTAGTTCCAGCAAATTAAGTAAGTAAATAATTCATATGCCCAAGGGGTGGAGTTTTGAGTAAAATGGACTGTATTAAAATTTTTGTCAATATTAAATTTACGTTGCAGCAGTACAGATTATTTTACAAAATAAATGCAATTAGATAGACCTGTCTTAAGATCGTCCCCTGCCACTGGGGAACGTTGGTATGTCCCGCTGATCCCTCTTCTTTCCTGCTCCTTGATTGCCCACCAGGACCATACACTCTTCCTCTCAATACAAAGGGCAGTTCCGCTCTCCTGGCTGTCAGTCTCTGAGGCAGGCATTTGACTCTCCTCATGCATAAATCCACACTAGGGCTCAGTAGAGCAGAAAAGCAATATGAGAAGCAGGTATCTGTCCCATCAGAAAGCATGTTGCTCATGCATTCAAAAAACAACAAGCAAACAAACAAACACTCTTGCTGCATCCAGAGGGAGCTACACACTCTGTGTTCCAAGGATACCTCACAGAAAAAGTTATAGACATTTCTGAAGTTTATCCTTTAGTTGGGATCAGTGGACAAGTAAGATCAAACATATGATGTATTAGGTAGTGAAAACTGACCTACTAAACACAAGCACAGAAGGGAGAGCGTTTGGAGGTTCAAAAGGTAGCAAAAGAAGGTCTCACTGAGAAGGTGATATTTCAATGAAAATTGAGGAAGGTGACAAGAGTTTTAGCTTATTATTATTCATTGCAAATTAATTTTTAGTTTCTTTTTTCTTGGTATAATTTTGTGACACATGATGATTACATTGATGGAGAATACCTATATGGAATCTTGGCCCTTTCTCCTCCCCTTCTTCCATCCTCCTTTTTCCACCATCCTTCAGTTTCCTTCCCATCTCCACAGAGTCAACCTTTCTGTCTCCCACTATCTCCCTTTTATCTTTCCTTGTTAAATTATTTATATTTTAAGGGCCAGCCAAATATCTCAGTGGATTAAAGCACTTGCAAGCAGGTGCAGGGGCCAAGGGGTTCAGTCCCCAGATCTGTCGTGCCCTCCCCGCTTCCAGGGCAAGCTGAGATGTCAATTGAGACTGGGTGTGGTGGTGCGCACCTGTAATCCCAGCTCTTGGGAGGCTGAAAACAGGCAGATCACTGAGTGTGATCTAGTAGTGAGACCCTGAACACCCTGTACACCCTTCCCTAAAATACAAAGAAAAAAAATTATATTTTAGAATTTTCATCATAAGACAAACCATGTGATTTTTTTTGGCACAAAATTAGGATATATCAAAGAAGAATCAATTTGATTCCAAAGTTTAAAACATAGTTTCCAAAATGAATCCTTAAACTGAAAGAATAAACCCCTATGAATTAACACTAATTTGGATCCTTGACTAAATTATAGTATATTTAACCTTCTTGTTTGATTTATTTCACTTAGCATATGATCTCAAGGTGCTCCCATTTTCCTATAAAATGACTCAAATCAACTCTTTTATGGCTGTGTAATGCTCCATTGGGTGTACACAACACATTTTCTTTTTCTATCTGCTTATGAAAATATAGATCACTTTCAATATTTAGTTATTATAAGTTGTGCAGCTATAAGCGTGGGTATGCATATATCATTGTAATAGGATGCCTTTAATTCTTTTAGGATGATACCCTGAAGAGGTACAGCTGGGTCAAACAGAATTTTAGTTTTTAATTTTTCAGGGATATGCATACTGATTTTCAAACTGATTATACTATTTTACATTTCCATTAACAACATGTAAGTGTCCCTTTCCTTCCATAGCCTTGCCAGCATTTGTTGTCTTTTACATTTTCAACGATAGCCTTTCTTTATGAAGTGAGACGAAATTTTAGTGTTGCCCTGATTGACACTCCCTATAATAACAAAGATGTCGAAATTTTTTTTCTTGCATTGATTGGCTACTTGTAGTTTTTCTTTGGAGAAATGACTATTCATTTTCAATGAACCATTTTCTGATTGGATCTTTCATTTTTTTTAAGGGTCTAAATTTTTAGAGTTCTTTATACATCCTAGGTACTAATCTTTTGTCTGGAAAGTGGCTGGCAAAATGTTTTTCCCATTCTGTAGGTTGTTTCATCATTCTCTTAATGATTTCCTTTGCTGTGCAGAGCTTTTTTATTTGGTATAATCCCACTTGTCGATTGTTGGTACCATTTGTTATGCAATTGGTGTTCTATTCAGGAAGTACTTGGCTATATCTAATGTCTTCAAGAGTTTTAACTATTTTATTTTCCATCACATTTACTATTTTTTTAATTACCTAGGTCTTCAATCCATTTTGATTTAATTTTAGTAAAGGATGAAGGACATGGGTCTAGATTCATTTTTCTATGTGTGACTAATCAGTTTTCCCAGTGCCACGTGGTGAGGAGGTTACGCTTTTCTGCCATACATGATCATGTGTCATGGATGGCTCAGTGTCCTTTGCATTGTGTCTAAGTCAAATGGCTACAGTACTGAAAATGGTGTATTGATTTAATTTCATTTCAATAAAAATACCAATAGCATTCTTTACAGAACTAGAAAAAACAATCCTAAAAATTAACATGATGTCCAGAGAGTTATCCAGAAGAGCCAAAGCAATCTTGAGCAATAAGAGCAGTGATAGAGGCATTACAATCCTTGATTTCACGTTACGTTAAAACTACGTAATAAAGAGCGTGGTATGGACCCAGCAGCAGAGGTAGAATACTGGAACAGAAATGAAGAAGCATTAACCTTCACTCTCCTTAGTATATGGAATAGTGCCATCCAATACACTACCAGTGAGCCACATATGGCTAGTTTAATTTATATTGATAAAATAAATAATATGAAAAATTTTATTTCTAATGTCACCAGACACATTTTAAATAGCCTCCCATCACATGTGAGTAGAGGGTACATTTTCTGTAGTACAGACATAAGCACTTCCATTATTGTAGAAAGCTCTATTTGATGGAACTTAATGGAATGTTTACCGCTGGTAAATCAAGAAAATATTACTGGACATATGATAGAAGTGTAATGAGATTTTTATTAAAATGGGGCTTCGGGGCTGGTAAGAAAGCTCAGTGGACTAAAGCACCTGCTTAGGCAAGCTTAGGCAAGCACAGGGACCCAGGGACCAAGGTTTGATCCCTGGCACCACATGCCACACCAGTCCTGCCCCCAGGGCTGACTGAGCTGGCCAGAGTTCATGTAGGGATCCGTTGGTCTTACTACAAACTGCAAATGGTTCTACCCAGGGAGACATGGTAGCACCAATGAAAAAGATAGAGAAAAAGATAAAAGCTGGGCTAGGTGGTCACTAGCCTGATTGATGGGCAAGACTAACTCAATGCACAACAAAATGATTCTTTATACTTTTGCAAAGTTTGTAACACATGACACAAGATTGCTTAGCGACTAATAGCTGACCTGAACCAGACAGGATGTTTTTCTTAGGACTGAGGTAGCTTGTTTGCTTTAGGCACTGAGGCCCAGTCCCACCTATACACATTTGATCAATTTCCTACCTTCCTGCGGCTCCCAACATATACCTCTTTTTTTGTGTTTTTTTGTCAGAGATGGGTGTTTCCTTGCAGTTAGAGAAGCTATATTTGAAGTCTTTGATGGACCTTTTCATACTTGCTGGCAATCCAAAGATTGTAGATACTCGAATTTAGCAGTGTAACCCTATATAGTCCAATAGTCCATAATTGTAGCAATTGTCAACAGTAGTTGACTTGAGCTTTTTATAGATTAGCATATTAATATGGTATTACTTTTTATACTGCATGGTTACATATTTCTTAACCTTATCAGATAGTAAAAGTTACATTTTTAGTTAAAGCAAGGCCTGTATAACTAAAAATGTAACTTTTACTATCTGATAAGGTTAGCCAAATCTCCTCAGGATTTGCCTGGGAACCATATAAAGCACCTTGTAGATCTTTTGTCAGTGTCAGCCATCTGGATGAGTCATGGCCATTGCTTGAACAATTTGCTCTCTATGAGAGTCTGAGAGGTATTTTCTCTCCAGGTGACTCTCCTTAGGCACACTATATATCGTCAATCACTTTTCTCGGTGGCCCCATAATCTCCTTGATCAGAAAATTTGGGTCACAATGGAGTTACAAGATTTCAGAGCAGTGCCTGAGCCTGATGGAGCGGCGACATGGCGGCGCCGGGAGCGGGTGACCCAGTGGACGCCAAGGATGGAAAGGCTCCGTTAGCTCAGCGTATGGACCCAACTCGCGAGAAACTCACTCCCGCGCAGCTGCACTTCATGTGGCAGGCGCAGCTCGCTCAGTGGCCGAAGACACTGCCACGGCGGCGTACGCGGAACATCGTGACCGGCCTGGGCGTCGGGGCCCTGGTGCTGGGCATTTATGGCTACACCATCTACTCCATATCCCTGGAGCGTTTCCTCGATTGGCTGGAAGACGAGGTCAAAGCTGCCCGAGCCCGCGCTCTGGAAAGAGCAGCGGTACCCCGAACCTGGGCATCGCCTGTCTTCAACCTGCCGGAGCCACGTGGAACCCTTCCCTGGCGGAGGCTGCCCCACGCCCTGTGGAAACTGACAACTTCGCACACCATACCTGGCCCACTTACTCACTTTGGACCACGACTGGGCCCAAGAAGCAAGACACTGAATTTGGCCACTGTCAGTGTGCCAGTTGTTTCCCATGCACTGTACCCAGCGACTGAGCCGTTGCTTGTTTCCTTGTTTGAGAAGTATGCGGCTTTGGCTTCCCCCAAACTTCCTGAGTTTGTGATTTTTCCCCCTTCTCCTCCCAGGGCCCCGGTGGCAGCACTGTGCAGTGTTGGAGCCTAAAATGGAAAAGAGTTAAGAACAATAAACTTGAGTCATCTCCCCTGGGGGGGAAAAAAAAAAGATTTCAGAGCAGAGGTTCTTTTATGTCCTGAGTCCTCAATGACCTTGAAGGACAAGGGCCTAAATATTGGCTATCCTTTCAGCCCATCTATCTCTCTAATTTTTGGTCTGCAAACTTTAATTGTTAAACATCCAGAAAAGAAGCTTAGTGACATTACCCTGTAACAGAGGCTGTTGAGCTTAACATTGCTATCTATCTGAATATCAAACACCTTAGACATAAAATGGAACTGTTATTTTCCAACAACCATTGATATTCTAGTATTTAAATCTCTACAGATTGTTAAAAACCAGGGCCAGGCAGATAGCTCAGTAGAATAAGTGCTTGCCTAGCAAGCACATGGTCCTGAGTTCAATCCTCAGTACTGCAAAAAAACAAAACAAAACAAAAACCCAAAAAACAAAAATCCTATATGACTAAAAATGTAACCTGGGGCTGGGGAGATAGCTCAGTCGAATAAGTGCTTCCCTGGCAAGTGCAAGGGCCTGAGTTTAATCCCTGGTTCTGAGAAAAAAAAAAAAAAGGAAAAAGAATGTTAAAAATGAACAATCACACATTTTTACACAGAAATTTAGACATCAAACCATATGCAGAATTGTAGCAGAACAATCCTGTGACATGCTTATATTTGTTTTGATAAAACATAACCCTTTTAACCTATCTTCTCTATCTAATACATAAAAAAATTTCACCTAATTATCCTTAAATGAGATAGACATCACAAGGCTTTTCCCCACCTTTTGTTTGTTTTTTGCAGCTAAAGTCTTCTCACAATAAACAATCTTGTTATAACATTCTAGAAGACCTGTATACTTGAAATCATGGATACACTTAAGACACCATGAGATTAACAATAATGAGTCACTATACACATGTGTAAACCTTTATTTCTTAATTTAATTGAATATCAAAACCATTTTTAAGAGAAAAACAAATAATAACATTTCTGAGAGACTCTTAAAAGTCACTTTCTTTTTTTTTTAAATTTTATTTATTTATGTGTGTGTGTGTGTGTGTGTGTGTGTGTGTGTGTGTGGCCAGCTCAGCCCACCAGGGGGCGGTGCTGGCTGG
>NW_004524840.1:700470-704359 GCF_000260255.1 Octodon degus
TGTTGGAGAGGCTGTGGGGAAAAAGGAACCCTTCTCCACTGCTGGTGGGAGTGTAGACTGGTGCAACCATTATGGAAATCAGTATGGAGACTCCTTAGCAAAGTTGGTCTGGGCTCACTGATCTTTCATTACCCATGGAAAGCTAGACTCTTATAGGTACTCTGAAACCTCACTGCCTTGAAAATAGTTCACAGGCAGCACATATTATTCTTCCCAGTTGCAATAAGTAGTTCCATTAGTTTCCTTTTCTTGTGGAAACCACAGCAGCGCACCTCATGTTCATTGGCCCTGACTTAGCTAACACCGTAGGGCTCCCTATTCTATAAGGCTTCAAGTTGCTGACATTGGAAACCATGCAGCCTGCTTCCCACAGATTAATTTATTCCATGTCACACCCACTCAATTTATACCTCTTGCAGTTCATGGGGATAGGAGATAGGGAATTTCTGATACTTAGGTTTATAGATTGAGTGTAGTAGGTGGCCAAAAGAAGGCAAAGATTATGAGGCCCTGGGAGAAGCAGAGAAAGGTTATTCTTTGTATGTGATCTTTGGGCATATCATATGCTTTCTGGAAATAGCTTTTTAGAGGTAACTTTTAATAGCTAAGGCTTTGCTTGTTTTCAAACTAAGTAGCACAAATTCTGTGATAATCTTTTGTGTGTCTTGTCAGTAACTTGAGTCAATGTTGGCATCTGGCCAATAAAATGGAGTCTCTGAAGGAATCACACATTCTAGTGAGGGGCAACCCACACCTCTGGTAAGGTCCTAGTGCTTTTTGGCTTTGAGGCCATTAAGGTTTAGATCGAAAATGTCCCCCAAAGTCTCACATGTTAGAGGCAAGGCTTTGGGAAGGTTATTGGCTCGTGGGGTCACTATACTCACCCGTGAATTAGTTCATTGATTTGTTAATAACTAAAGGCGCTATGAAGAGGTGTGGCCTGGTTGGTTGGAGGAGATGGGTCACTGGGATCTGATCTAGAAGTGTGTCTTGTCTTCATCTCCTACCTCTGTCTTTGCTTCCTGGCTGCTGTAGGTCAAGAAGCTTTCCTCCTCCAGGCCCTTTTGCTGTGTCATTCCTGTCTTAGAGCCAGCTGATAGAGCCCTCTGACACCATGAGCCCAAATGAACTTTCTTTTAAATTGCGAGCATTAGGTGTTTTGTCTCAGCAGTAAGAATGTGACTGATATGGATGCTCTTTTGATCTGTTATAAGGCTGAAAGAGGAGGACAGCTGAAGCGCCGCAAACAATCACACTCTCACATAAAGCACCTGTGCCACAGTGACTCCAGATTAAAAATGCTCATAGGCTGGTCTAAAATCTTTCACCAAAGCCAACTTCATTACTGTAAACACCCACCAGGCCTACTATAAGCCTCTGTGACACACAATGGCTCCCAAGATTCCCAAATTCTATACATGACTTCCAAAATGGTTTTTTTTTCAATGATTCTGAAAAATGGCACACTGTTTAGTTTTCCAAAGGAGCCATTCATACTCATTTTTTTCAATTATGGACAATTAAAAATAAAACAGTGATACAAAACCAAAATAAAGCTTTCATAGCTTAATGAGGACCAGTTTGCAGTGAGAGCTTAGCAAATTCCAAACTTAGACAAAGTTATTCCATCAACTTGTTTCTCGTTGCTAGAGGGATGTAACTCTTCTCCCCACTGGTTTTTACCAAGAGATTTTCTTCTAAATAGCACATTGCCTATACTCTTGATGGTGTGGGAGTGTGAAGGAACAGAGAGAAACTGGTAACATGTATGCACCAAGATGCAGAATGAAGATGCTGAATGGAAAAAAACCAGTCGTTCTTCCCAGATATATCAGTCAGTCAGGGCATTCCAGTTCTCTAAGGATGGAGCAAGCAACAAGTTTAAGAGATCTCCAGAACAATAGGGGACGTGTGAAGAAGTGGGGTGATGTGGAAGCAGCAAGTCTGGAGCCTTCAAGAAGCTTGACAGACAGGAAGCAGCAGGATACTGCCAATGAGGAACAAGTCCCAGTGACATGTGAATTTGCAGTGCCATCATCACGCTGTACTGCTGGTAGGAACACAGGTTCAGGTTTAAAAATGAAGTGTTACTTGTGCAAATACTTTTCTTTTTGCGTTATATCTCTGTATCTGCATTGTTCCCTAACTATAAATGAGAAGATTGCTCACAAGATTTTAAAAATTGATTGTAGTGCACTTCTTTTTTTCGTTTAGCCATAGGCATCTTTTTTGCATTTACTGTGTGATGGTTTAGATCAATTGTGTTCGCCATAGGCTTTGTGTGCTTAAGGCACAGGAAGCTTTTGGAAGGTGTTTGAATCTTGGTGTCAATATAGCTGTCTTGCTGTGAGAAAGTAGAGTCTTCCTAACAGTCATGGTTAGAAGATGGGGTGGGGAGGATCACTGGGGAGGGTCTGTCTCCCTCCCTGGGCCCTCTCTTCATTTTCTGTTCCCTATTTGCTAGGATATGAGCAACTTTCTTCTGCCAGACTCTTGGCCATGCTGTTTCTACCTTAAGTTCTATGAATACTTCTAAAACTGTGATCCTAAATTATCTATCTATCTATCTATCTATCTATCTATCTATCTATCTATCAATCTATCATCTATCTATCTATCTATCTATCTATCTATCTATCTATCTATCTATGCTGGGAATCAAACTCAGGACCTTGAACTTGGCAGTCAGGTGCTGGTGGCACTGAGCTATATTCCCAGCCCATTTTTCTCCATTAAGTTGTGGCTGTTATGTATTTCTCCCCAAAACAGCAGAGTAATTGAGATATATCTTAGTACCAGAGTATTGGGACTATTGACCATCGGAGTCAGAAGCCTTGAGAATTGGCTGGTGGGAGGAGTTTAGAAAGGTTTGGAGATGCCACCTAAAGAAGTCCTACAATACTCTAAGCTTAGATTGATGAGTGACTTGGGAGCTCAGAAGAGCAGAATGCCAACAGTAATGTAGAAAGTAAAGACCAGGCTAAGATAGTTTCAGTTGAGGATAAAGATTCATATGAGTGGTTTAAAGTGTTTCACCAGAAAGGAAATGCCTTCAAAGTTGGGAGCTGTAAAATGTTGGCTCAGAACAGCATAGTTGCTGAAAAATGAACATCAAAAGGACGTTTAGTATTTTTCATCAGACAATAAGAAAGATACTTTGAGGGCATCCTGGGAAACACAAGACCTCACCCTTCACAGGTTCAAGGGTCCAAAAGGAAAAGACCACCCTTTGAGTAGAGAGCACTAGGATACCTTGCTTGTGAGTTGATTCCGTGGGATTTACTTCAGGGTACTCAACCATCCAGGCACTCAGAGGCTTCTACATCCATGATCCAAGGAACCATAGTTGCTGCTTGAGAATCAGACCCCTGGTGTTGATTTTACAGGCATGCAGAATGCAAGCCTCACAAGTTCAGAGACTTCCCTCTGGATTTTAGGAGAGGGCCTGGGAGGCTAGGCAGTGTGATCCTCAGAGAGCAATATTTGGAGCTGTGAAAGTGAACCCACAAAAGCAGTGGGGACCCCAAAAAGTTGGAGAAGCCAAGAACATAGACCATCTGAGGAAAGCAGAAGGCAAGGGACAAAATCAGGCTGATACAGAAACCATGTGAGTGACAACTGACAATGCTGTGTGGGTGGAGTCACCCAAACTGTTTGGAGCCCACATCTCAGCACATCATGTCCAAGATGTTGGGCATGGAGTTATAGGAATTCGTGTTTGTTTTTCTGGGCTTCTTTTGCTTTGGTACCATTCCTTTGTTTTTTATTTTTTATTTTTTTTCCATAATCTTATTGAGAAACAAATAGCAATGAGACAGTTTCAAACCAAATTGGTAGGACAGTTTCAATAATTAACACATTGCATACATTCTTCCTGGTGGTTAATTGC
>NW_004524840.1:716019-722295 GCF_000260255.1 Octodon degus
AAAAAACAGGGCCAGGGTGATGGCTCAGTAGAATAAGCGCTTCCCTGGCAAGCACAAGGGCCTGAGTTCAATCCCCAGTTCCACCAAAAAACAAAAACAAAAACAAAAACCCGATTTTAGTATGACTTAGAGCAGCTGGTAACTGAGTAAAAAGCATGCTTTTAAGTCTATACCCCAAATTGTAGTATGAACAAATGACCAAAAAGGAACAACAAAACAACTAAAGGATAATAGCTGTTCACAGAATGGCACACATACATAGATAACTATACAATACACACAAACAACCATCTTGACAAAATTATGAGTGCAGTCAACTATATATTTTTGGCCAGATTACCCTATAGTAACTCTATTGAAAATTTTTTAAAAGAAATTTTAAATTATAAGTAGACTAGTCAGATTTTGTTATTTGTCAATAAGCAGAGATCTCTTATTAGAAAGTTTTGGAAAAAATAAAGTTTTATCTCTGGCTAATATGTATATTTTATTTTTTTTGTCTTAATACTTGTAAAATTTAGCTCAATGATTTTTATATATTTTAACATCTATTTAGACCTCAGATTTCCATTTTGTCAGTTCCTTCAATAGGCCTCAGGTTGGATCTGGCCTCCTTGTTGTTAACTTCTTTTTTTTTTTTTTAATGAGGAAGGTTTGTAATAGCCTTCTCCCTTTTCTCTTCCACTCCTTTTTTTTTTTTTTTTTTTTTGGTGGAACCAGGGATTGAACTCAGGCCCTTGTACTTGCCAGGGAAACGCTTATTCTAATGAGCGATCTCCCCGGCCCCTTCCTGTTAACTTCTTCCCAAGATCTGACATCATGATATAGCTTGACAGTGCACTCTGGTACCCAAATAGGTCACTCAACAGTCTCTGGAGAAACACAAGCATCCCCTCTTCCCCAGGTTAGCAGTGGACTGGGTTCCTTCCATTGTCCAGTATGGAGATCTCTCCAAAGGACTCTTCCTAGCCTTTTTGCATGTATTTGATGGAATTGTCTTTCTGCTGCCATACTTCCATCTTTTGCGGAACTTAGAAAGTTAATAGTGCTTTATACCTGCAGAACACTGTTTAACAATTTCCTGGGCCAGAGCTTGAGTCTAATGAGACTGTGAAAGGCAGAATCATTTTGATGAAAAGTGGGATGAAATGCAGAAGCTTGCTGAATAGCATCTGAGGGAGTAATAGTTTTATGTGGTGTATGTGGCATGCGTAGCCATTGTAAGGGACCCTGAGACTGCCAAAGAACCCCAGTGGGCATACACTGAGTTGGGAAAATAATTAAAATGTTGTCAAAGATGGGTCAACTCTAGAGAGCTGACCATTAGAAAGAGCCTGATGAGCTTTATTCAAGGCAGTCTTAGCCTCTGGTGTAAGTGTTCTTTTTAGAAGTAGGAGCTGATTCTCCCTTGAGAATGTCAAAGAGAGGACTTCGCTAATAGGTGGTTAGATTAAGAGCTGCGTGGAACCAATTATTGTTACCAAGTCTGAAACACGTTTAGGGTTGTAACATGTCTAACCTGGATGTGAACAGTTTGGGTCACAATTTGCCTCTGTTGAATAAGGCATCTCAAATATGAAAAGGGTGCCATAGTTTGTACCTTTTCAGTAGGTATTACTAAACCTGTGTTGTGGAGGGCATCATCTAATCAAATAAACATTCGATGTAACGTGGATAGGGATTCATGTGTCAAGAGAATGTCATCTATATAATGAGTAATGTATGCAGATGGACAAACCTGTCCCACTGACTGAATGGCTGCAGCCACACACTCTTGGCTCAGGGTTGGACTATTTGCCATACTTTGAGGTGGACAACACCACTGAAAACGGCCTGATTAGTAATAGAGGACAAACTAAAAGCAAAATGTTTTTTAATCTTCAATCAAGTGCTTGGTAAAAATAATCAAGGGAGAAAAGAACCTCTTTTGGCATAGGCCATTTTCAGGAGGGGCCTTGATCTCTTTTCTGACTCCATGGATGGGACTCAAGATAACTTGGATGTCTGATGACCTTGTTTGCAGGTGGAGAGGGACAGAGAAGAAACAATCTTTTAAATCGATCACCATAAGAGAAAAAAGTAAAGAAATAGCTACAGGACTGGGTAATCTCTGTTGCAGGGCTCCCATAGGCTACATGGTGTGACTGACCACCCACAAGTCCTGTAGCAATCTCTACTTCCTCGACCTTTTTTTAAATTACAAAAATTGGGGTATTCCAAGGGCTAGTGGAACATAGATGCCCCATCATCAGCCGTTTGTCAACCAGTGTATGAGTTGCTGCAATCTTCTCCTGAGTTAGGGGTCACCGATCAATGCAAACAGGGTCATCAGACATCCAAGTTATCTTGGATGTCATCTGTGGGGTTGGAAAAGAGATCAAGGCCCCTCCTGAAAATGACCTATGCCAAAAGAAGTTCTTTTCTCCCCTGATTATTTTTTACCAAGCACTTGATTGGGAGAGAAATCTTGTAATATCTGATGAGCTGCCAGGGAGTTAGGACTGGCCAAAAATATCTAGAATTTTTGCAATATCTAGAACGGCCTTGTGCATCCCTCCAAATCAGCAACTTAGCACTTCTGCTAGGGTAAGAAACCTTGCCCGCCCTTGTAAATCTGTAGGGACCACATCCACAGTCCACGCCTCAGGCCAGTGATGCTGAGCAATAACTGAAACATCTATCCATGTCTAATAGATGGATAGATGTTTCCCTTTAAATGATTTTCCTTCAATAGTCAACTCCATCTTTGGATGATTTCATTTAATCTGCTGAACCCAATAAGTATTAAGAGACCCAAAACCTTAGATTATTTTTTTATTTATAAATTTTCCAGTTTTTTTTCCAAGGGAAAAAGGACCAATTGAGCAACGAGAGTACCTGGAGTGATTTTAGCAATGGTTTGGGTAATTGAAAAATAACTGTAATTTCTCTGGTATAATCAGCATCAATTAAACCAGGCAAAACCTGGAGACCTTTTAAAATGAACTGCTGAGGCCTAGCAAGATTCCCCCATATCCTGAGCATATGTCCATGGACTCCAGTAGGAATAAGTTGGAGCCCCATTTTAGGAGTCAGTAGGAATCTCAGGACTGAGGTAGCTTGTTTGCCTTAGGCACTGAGGCCCAGTCCCGACTACACACATTTGATCAATTTCCTACCTTCCAGCAAGGCTCCCAACAAGTCCAGGTGTAGTGGCCCGCACCTGTAATCCCAGCGCTGGGGAGGCTGAAAGCAGAAGGATCACTACAGTGGGAGCTGTGTAGTGAGACCCTGCAACTACCAAATACATAAAAATAAAATAAAATAATAAAAATAATAAAATGGGGCATAAGGCTTAAAGTCTCTGACAATGGGAGACCAGTTCTTCCCGCATACTAAAGATAGATGTCAGCAAAGACACATGCAGAACTTAAAACAGATAGCGAGGGAAGTCTTGAGGCCATATTCTCTCTGATCCTCAGCCAATCTAAGAAGAAGTGTACAATTCATGAAGAGGACAGACTCTAAAATGAACTGGTAAGGGTCAAAAGCACTGCAGAGGAGAACTGTCCTTCTTACAAATCAAGTGAAAGCACCTCTAATGAGAGGCCCTCCTGGAGCCGAGGCTGTCTCCGGGAAGAATGGCTGACATCACACTCCCAGCTGGATGCATCTGAGCTGCAGAAGCTTGTGTGCTCTTTTCTGCTGCTTGTAGGGATGAGCAGGGCAGGCTCCCTGTGGGAAATTGATGTTTGTTTCTGCAAATTTGGGAACAGAGTTGGCCCAAAGCCAAACGCCCTGCTCTGTTATGGAGAAATGAAATGGTGAGGGGCTGGCAGGGCTGCATGTGAGGACAGGCTGAGGAGGGAGGGAGTGGCAGGCGGGTGTGCCTGACCTTTTACTTGTGGCCACCCCAGAGGGGCCCATATTGGTGCCAGGTGAATGCCACAGAGGGTAGGTAGGCTCACGCCATATGTGCCTTGTCTTTGTGACAAGTAAAAAAGTCTATATTTATATAGCAGAGGACAAGAGTCCGGGTGGAAGAGTGTCAGCTGTCACTTGGAAGATGCCCTCCCCCAGCCCGTGTTCCTTCACGGGGTCCCTAGGGGCCTGCAGGCATACCACTCGGTGAAGGGCCAACATTGGACTGTTTGCCTTGACAAATGGGTTCAACAGCCAAGGTAAATTATAAATATGGGTTCATTGGGAAAAAAGCACGAGGACAGATCCTGTGACAGAAGTGACCATGTGCTCATTCCCTGGAGCTTGTGTAAGAGTCAAAAGACCAAAAAATGTGAGGTTAGCCCTGCAGGTCAGGTAGGGCTCTTCTTGTCCAAGAGGACAGATGCTGATTGGCTCTGGCAGGTTGTGGCAATGAAAGCCCAGTGTCCCCCAGAACTTCAGGTTTTCAAAAAAGCCAGAATACTGGATTTTCATGTGAAACAATCTAACTTTCAAAAGTAGTATATATTTTAAACAGATTTTGTTCTGAGTTTTTGAATATCTGAAAATGAAATCATTTGTATTGTCAAGAATGGTGGTAAAATCTTAAGATTTGCCCAAACTACGAGTACCAAGAAGACAGTAGTATAGCTTTGGAAGGTTATGAATAGCCTTGTGTTTCAAAACTTTGCTTTGTCTGCAGTGAGGAGGGTATTCTGTAAAGTGAAAGAACAGAACTGGGGAAGCCAATAAGAGGCTATTGCTATAGTCAGATGTGGAGTAAAGATCAGCTGGACTAGGGATGTGCTGCTTGTGTGGCCAGATTCATGAAGCAAGTGACTAATGTGAGGGAAGGAGAAGAGCTGGCAAAAAAGATAGAATAATTATGGATAATTATCTTGAGTAACAGAGTGAAAGATGCTGCTACTCAATGAGGTGTTGAATGACAAAGCTGAAGCAGGTTTAAGGAGCTAGACACTGAATTCAGCAATAAGCATGTGAAGTACGATATGTAGCATCTATGTGGAGAAGTCTATTTGGCCACTCGTGCATCAGATTCAGGTTGAGAAGAAAGATTTCAGTCAAAGCTTTCTGATAATGGCATTAACACATGGCTCCCTTTGGAAACTATGTAAGTAGGAGAGTGTGTTTAAGGAAAACATGTACAATGAGCAGAGAAAGCCCAGATCAGACTCCAAAGCATAATATTATAGAGAAAGAAGAATCCAGAATAAAGATAAGAAGGAGATGGAAAATCAAAAGAGACAAGTAACACAGATGGATATGATTGGGAAGAATGTAGAAGGAAGAGACTCATAAAGAGAGGACTGAGTTTCTCCTGTAGCAATGAGGTGGCCACAGTGAGCCTGTATTTGTGGAGAGAGGGACCTAGAAGAGCTGGTGAGAGGTGGAGAGCAGAAAGATGGGTAGAGAATACACAGGGCAGCCAGCAAACAAGGGAAAAAGTCTTCAAACTTGACTAATAAGGTATGAAACAGAAATAAGGCAAGTTTTACATGCAGAGGTCTATAAGACCATCAAAAGGTAGTGTCAACAAGTGTGTGAAGAACCACTGTTGAATGGTAAGTTGTCACAGCCTCACTCATGGTGTTCTGATGACATCTAAGTATTATTTACAAGGGTGCTCAAGGTCGCATATGCAGTTAGAGGTACATGGCTAAAGCTGTATTTGGTTGCATTGGTAATATGGTAGAATGAAAAGGATTTAGGGTACAGAACTCCTTATATGTTGTGTTGGGTTTATTTGTAATGTACTATACTTTCATTGTGCTAAAATTCAGTGGCATTAACTATATTATGTTTTGAGGCCACCACCATTACCCACTTCCAGAATTCTTTCAACATCCAAACTGACACTTAACAGTAATCGTGTGCACTTAAATATTACTCCCTAGTTACTCCTCCCGTGAGTCCTTGGTCGTCACCATTGGACTTTTTGTTTCTATGAAGTTTCCTGCTGAAGCTACCTCACATCAGTGGAGTCATACCTCATTTACTCTTCTGATTTCAGCTTCAGTTTATTCAGTGTGCTTTCAAGGGTTGTTCAGGTTGTAGTATGTATCAGAACTTCATTCCTTTTTAATGCTGAATAATATTTTATTATATGAATATGCTATAGTGTGTTTATCTATTTTCTTATTTCACTGGTGTTTTAAAATTACGATGGCTATTATATTAATTACTTTAGAAACTGTGGGATAGGTGTGATCCTCCAGTGTGCTGTGCCAGCCCTGCCCCTGCCCACAGGGCGTGATGAGATGGCAACTGAGACTGGGTGTGGTGGCGTGTGCCTATAATCCTAGCGTTTGGGAGGCTGAAAACAGGAGGATCACT
>NW_004524840.1:723590-726501 GCF_000260255.1 Octodon degus
TCTTGGACACTGCATTCCTTCAGAAGAGGGTTTATGCTCACTGTTACAAATTACAGCTGTGCAATCCAAGAGATGACTCTGCAGGAAGATTGCTACACTGTGCTGCTTCTCCATCGGTGTGGGAAACACTCCACACGTGAAAGAGCAAGGGCAATGCTGGCAGGAGGAAGGCTGAATGTTTCCAGGCAATGACCATGATGTCTATAGAGCTTTGACTTTTGGGAACTGGGTATTGTTTCAGGGAGTTGATGGAATGCAATCAACTGCATAATCAACCTCAGAAAGCAACTGAAATATCGACAAATTAGTCTTTACAGTAATTAGCTGAAATGCCTAGAAACTTCCTCTCTAGGAGCTAAGTTAAATGTTCGTGAGCGCAAGCTGCCAATAAACTTGTTCTTGCAGAGCATCTATGGGTTTCTGTGTCTCCCATGCCCTCCTTTTAAAATTCTCCATCCAGTTTTTTGCCTCCATTCCAATATTTGAAGGACAATACATCATTCATCTTGTTTGAAGAGGTGAATGTGTTTAAGCCATGGCCTATTAAAGAACACAATACTTTCTTTTGTGAGAAATCTGTGACCTCCTTGTGAGGCTCTATCAGAAAAATTGTCTTTTAGTAATAGGGAAGATTTTAGAAATATGAAGAGGAAAAAACTATAGCTGCTAGTCACAGTAACCAACAGCTGACTATGTTTCCTTTTTTGTCTTTTTTGCTCAAAAACATAGAGTATTTGAGGCCCACTTCTAACTGCACAGAAATTTATAGAGCAATTTTTTTTCTTTTATTAGTTCCTATCAATTTTATTTATAAAATATGGGGTTTCATGTGGCAATTCCATCAATGTATATACAGAGTCAAAAAATGTATACACGCTTCAGCAGCTGCCTTACTAATAAACATCTGGAAGTTAATGCCCACCACTGTAAGAACCTCTTGTGACTGTGGAGGCCAAAGGTAACTTCAATTAATCTCATGCCGGGTCAATAAATTTAGTATTAAAATATTGACTCGAATTTTTCTTTTCCTGATGTGCACATTTGTTTTGGTGGACTCTAGATTTTTATTTTATTACTCTCCCTATATCTTACTATCTTATTCTTGTCTAGTAATAATTTCCCTTCCTCTTCCATATCATTTTTTTTTATTCCAAAGATTAGGAGAAACATGTTTGTCTTTTCTTCTTTAAAACTAAATAATATTTCATTGTATGCCATGGTGTCTTTATCTATTTGTCTGAACCCTAGGCTGGCTTAGTGTCTTGGCAATGGTGACTTGTGCTGGGTACACATAGGTGTGCAGCAATCTCTATAGTATGCTGACTTAATTCCTTCTGATGTATATCAGGGAGCAGTGAGATGGCTAGGTCCTATGGAGTTGTAGTTTTTGTTCTTTTTCATTTAGTAAAGACTCTGTCTCTTCTCCAATGTATGTTTCTGACCTCATGGTCTACAGGCAGATAGCTGCAGTTGTGTGGTCTCTGTCCTATTCCACTAGCCTATGTGTCTCTTTTTGTGCTAGTAGCATGTTTTTATTACAGGTTTTGGTAAGGGTTTTGTGATGCCTCTAGTGTTACTCTTTTGGCATAGGATTGTTTTGGCAGTTGTGGGTCTTTTTGTTTTCATTCAACTTTTAGGATTTCTTCCCCTAGTTTTGTGAAGAGTAGAATTGGAATTTTGATGAGATTACATTGCCTCTATAGATCACTTTTGGTCATGTGGCACGTTAAAAATATTAATTTTGCTGACTCGCACGAGGGTCCTACCACCTTCCAGATGAAGAGAAGGAATGTGAACAGGAGCTGAGTGGCAGGCAAGATGGACAGAACTTCGTGTGTTTGCAGCTGCTCCCCACCACTCCCATCACTACTCGAGACCCCTCCTGTTGGATCAGCAGTGGCATTAGATTCCTAGAGGAGAGTGAAGATCACCATGAATTGTACTGCAAGGAATCTATGTTGCATATTATTTATGTGAATCCAACACCTGATGATCCAAGGTGGAACTGATGCTGTTACACCGTGCTGGGGCACAGCTAAAATACAGATTGATATTAGCAAAGAGGTGTGCCTGCGCAGAAACAAGTCAATTGGCTCTCATCACAATGCTCGCAGTAAGTGGCTAGTGACAAACTACATCTTGTGGCAGGTTTTATAGAGGCAAGTAAGTTGACATGCTCCAAGAATACACCTTCAAGTATGTGCTTGAAGGATCCTGCACCTGGTGGCAGGCTTTAAGTCAAAGCTGACACTTGTTTCAGTCAGCATGTGGTCACTCATTTTATTTACCTCTTCCCCACAGTGTACATACTTAACTCAGTCACAGTTCTGATAAGCACCAAGTGACCCTGACCCAAATGGGCAAAACCCAAACATCCCTCAAGAGCTTCTTTGAAAGGGGAAAGGACCCAATGATGAGAAAGCAAGAGACTAAGATTGCCAACAGGAAAAGCTGAATTTAAAAGAAAATGTCAGTGCTACTTAAGTCATGGGTTCATTGCAACAGCTGACTCACATCCACCAAGCCTGGTTTGTATACTATTTGGCAACCAGCTATCCAGTGAAGCTTTCATGATCACTTTGCCATATGGACCCTACATTACTACATAAGGCTTTGGAGATTTTTTTTTTAAAGAAAGAAATGTAAACATAAATAACAGGAACAATTATAGAAGGCCACCACTTCATCAAATGTGTCAGCACTGACAACATCCTTTTATGTTGCTAACCACCTTTTAAAAGCTTATAAAGTCCTTTACTATTGGTGAAGAGTTCGTCCTACATACTACTAAAGATATTTGTGGTGAACTTTTAGGAGAGACTACAGTTCAGAAGTTGACACATATTCTACTTTTGACTAGCATTGTAACAATATGAACTGATAAAATAACAAAAGATACCGAGCCACAATT
>NW_004524840.1:735176-741312 GCF_000260255.1 Octodon degus
AAAATCCTATAGAAAATTGGAATAGATAGCCTCTACTTCAATCTAATAAAAGCCATTTATGAAAACCCAATGGCTAACATAATTCTAAATGGGGAAGTACTGAAATCTTTTACTCTTAGATCTGGTACAAGACAAGGATGTCCTCTATCACCACTCCTATTCAGTATATTTCTGGAATCATTAGCTGAGCCATTACACAAGAGAAAGAAATAAAAAGAATAAGAATAGGTAAAGTAGAATTTAAACTGTCATTATTTGCAGATGACATGATAATTTACTTGGAAGACCCAAAAAACTCAAGAAGAAGCTATTAAAATTAATACATAATACAAAAAAATTAATACACATTGGGTAGCATAGCAGGATACAAAGTCAATATCCAAAAGTCAATAGCATTCCTCTACACAGAAAACAAACATAATGAGAGGGAAATTGGAGAAACAATACCTTTTACAATAGCACTGATGAAAATGAAATACCTTGGAATTAATCTAACTAAAGAGGTCAAAGAACTTTCCAAGGAAAATTACAGTACTCTTAAAAAGAGATTGTAGAGGATTTCAGAAAATGGAAAGATATTCCATGTTTCTGTACAGGAAAAACCAACATTGTGAAGATGACCATGACTCCCAAAAGTGCTGTACAGATTTAATGCAATCCTTATCAAACTACCACCAGCATACCTCTTAGACCTAGAGAAATCATTCTGAAAATTTATTGGGACCAGAAAAGACCTACCATAGCACAAGCAATCCTGGGCAACAAAGACAAGGCAGGAGGCATTACAATTCCTGACTTGAAAGTATGCTTCAAGGCTACTTTGATAAAATCAGCATGGTGCTGGCAACGAAATAGACCTGAGGATCAATGGAATAGATTAGAAGACCCTGAAGCCTCTACGAACACACTCAGCCATCTTATCTTTGACAAAGGAGCCAAAAATACTCACTGGATGAAAGATAGCCTCTTTGACAAATGGTGCTGGAAAAACTGGCTTTCTACATGCTTAAAACTAAAATTTGACCCAGGTCTATCAAAATGCACTAAGCTAAAGTCAAAATGAATTAAAGATCTAAACATTAAAACAGAAATACTAAGTCTCCTGGTAGAGAATGTCAGAGGAACTTTTGAAGACATAGGGGTAGGCAATGAGTTCATAAACAAACATCAAATCACGTGGGAAACACTTGAAAGAGTTAAAAACTGGGACCTCCTCTTATTGAGAAGTTTTTGCATGTTAAAAGAAATTACCAACAAAGGGAAAAGACAACCCACAAATTTGGAAAAAAATCATGACAAATAAGTACTCAGATAAAAGTCTGCTCTGTAGAATTTATAAAGAACTACAAAACACTAGGACCCCAAAATTTAAAGACCCAGTCCAGAAATGGGCATCGAGATGAACACACACTTCTCAGAGGATGAAATTTAGGAAGTAAAGAATTATTTGAAATCATACTGCACATCACTAGCCATGTGTGAAATGCAAATTAAAACAACATTGGGATATCATCTCACCCCAGAATAAATGGCTATAATAAAGAAATCAACCAACAACAAATGTTGGAGAGGCTGTGGGGAAAAAGGAACCCTTTTCCTCTGCTGGTGGGAATGTAAAATGGTACAACCATTATGGAAATCATTGTGGAAACTCCTTAGAAAAGTAGGACTGGAAATCCCATTCAAACCAGCTGTTCCTCTAATGGGAATTTTCCCAGAGGTTCTGGAAATATCATATCACAGTGATATATGTGTACCTATGTTTATAGCAGCACAATTTGTGATAGCCAAGTGTTTGAAAAAACCAAGATACCTGTTCACCCAAGAAATGGTTGAAAAAGATGTGGTATTTTTATACAATGGAGTATCACTCAGTTATAAAGAATGATAGACTTGAAACCTTTACATTGAAGTGGATGTTACTTGACGATATACACATAAGTGAAATAAACCAGACACACATGTATAAATATCATATAGTTTCCCAAGTATAAAAACTCAAAAGAAGAAATACAAATAGAAAGGTACAATACAATTAAATGGAAAGCAAGAACTTGAGGACTAGACAATGAAGAGAGAGTGAAGAGAAGATCTAGGAAACATGACAGAGGAAAGCCATACAGCTATATGTACAAGATGGGTAAGGCAATGATTCTGAGAATCTTCAGAAGATTTTCAAATCTAGCAGTTAATTGGAAGGATTCTCACCTTTACTAACTATATATGCTGACACCTGTGAACTAAGCATCTGCACTGAAGATGGCAATTTGTAATAGTAGGTTCATCCTTGAAGTGCCTGCCATTCTGGTCTTCTGAATACGGGCTGCTTGTCATGAAACACCAGTTGCTGCCATGCTGTCTCTCGGGTAGATGATTGTTTTAAAAGAAAGGGGTGGTAAACGAAGGCAGGAGACAGGGTAAGGAGTGTTGCAGGACTGTCCTGCTACAATGCTATATATGGTTAGATATCTGCATTTATGTGTAAACTTATATAATTCTTTATTCCTATTTTTAAATATATTTTAATTAAAAAAATTTTTTCATGAGATTCTGTAGTGACGTAAAGTTTAAAGTATCAATGCTTGATGAAAATTACCTGTTCCTTGTTATGCCTAAAATGTTTTATATTCAGACAGATAGTGCGGTTAAGCTCAACAGCCTTGGTTGTATGGGAATAACAATAAGCTTCTCTTCTTGAGGGTTAACAACCTGCATTTGCAGACCAAAATTAGAGAAAAAGGAGGGCCACAAGGACAGCCAACATTTTGGTCCTAGCCTTTCAAGGTTAATTAAGGTTCATTATGTAACTCAGTTGCGTCCCAAATTTTCTGATCAAGGAGATTATGGGCCAAAGAGAAAAGTGATCTTTGATGTTGAGTGTGCCTAAAGAGAGTCACATGGAGAGAAAACATTTTCTCAGCCTTTCACAGAGAGGAAATTAGCTAAGTTACGGCCGTGACTCTTCTTCATGGCTGACACCAACAAAGCATCTACAAACTGAGGTGCAGGGTCTCAAGATAAATCTTGAGGAGATTTGACTCACCTTATCAGATCTAAAAGCTACAATTCTTGTTACATAGGTCTTGCATTATCTTGGTCTTAACCATCCAGCAGAAAAGTATAATAATGAAATATGAGAAGTAAAGCCATGCTGTTATGTTGAGCTGTAGGGGACTCAGATCAACAACTTCTGACATTGCCAGTGAAGTGGAAGACCCAATACTATTATGGACTCCTGAACTATTTTTGGAATAATTTGCTGAGTTCACATACCTATAATATTTAAATTATGGAACTAAACAATAAAAGGGGATTATAGATGAATTACCATTTTGTATTTGTGTATTTAAAATGGTTAGATTCTCTTAATGAACAGAATGATTTGTTCTAATGGTGTTTGTAAATAGGATCTCAAGTCCACATCTTGTACAGCAATTAACCACTACGAAGAATATATGCAGTGTGTTATTGAAACTGTCCTACTGATTTGATTTGAAACTGTCTCATTGCTGTTTATCAATAAAATTATGAAAAAAAATTTAAAAAAATAAAATGGTTAGGATAGATATATGGCTACATTCTCTTAATTCAATGAATAGAGGGATTTGTTCTAATAGTGTTATTAAACAGGATATCATGTCTTCCTCTCGTACAACAAATAACCACTAGGAAGGCACTATGTAATGTGTTGATTATTGAAACTGTGCTACCAATTTGATTTGAAGCTGTCTGATTGCTATTTGTTTTTCAATAAAATTATGGAAAATAACAGATTGTGTGAGTTTTAAAGCTAAGTGATGAAAAGTCAATATGTGGGAAGATGAAGTACAAAGAAATCTTCATCAGACTTTTAATGATACTAGTTATGGCAGTCAACATATATGAGAGATGGACTTTTGGAGACAAAAGTCAAAACCTCTGTGCATTTGAAAAGAAGATATTAAAAATAACCAAAAATTTTTTTTCTCATCATGCATGTAATATTTCTTATTAGAAATGTTGGGTATATGAGAGTGTTGTTATTTACTTTTTAATCAGTCTGATCACATATATTATTTTGTAATGCAAAAGTTATTTTTAGAACCTATTGTTATGCAGATTGTGTAACGTTACTTCAGGAAAAGAAGAACCTGAGTTGGACAGTGTTTTAGTCTATTCAGGCTGCTAAAATGAAATGCCATAGACTGGGAATTTATAAGCCACGGATACTCATTAGTCAGTGCTCTGAAGACTTGGAAGCCCCAAATTAAGGCAGTAGCAGGGTTGGTGTCTGGTGAAGGCTCACTTCTTAGTTCAGAGACTGAGTCTTTGCAGCAGGTCCTCACACAGTGAAAGGCCCTCTTTTGAGTGCTCTTCTTTTTCTGCTTTTCTTGAGACAGGGTCTTGTTATGTAGGTCATACTGGCTTAATCTCACTTTGTAGCCCACTTTGAACTTACAGCTGTCCTTGTGCCTCAGCTTCCCAATTGCTGGGATGACAGGAATGTACCACCAGGTCCAAGTTGAGCCCCTTTTATGAAGGCACTAGTCTCCTTCCAAAGGACTCCACCTTTGTGACCTAATTACTTCCCACAACACCCCCCCATGCCACCATTTTATGGGGCTACATGTCAAATTACGAGTTTTGGGAGATGTGAACATTCATACCAACTGTGTTTCCGCTTACTAGATCTGCAATCAGTACAATCCTTCTCACTACCATGGCTCTCAAGTGCCCTCAGAACTCGTCAGTGAAGCCTGGCATTTCACTGTCCCCCCACCACCCCACTTCTATTGATTCCTTATACTTTTTAACTGAAGTGACTGGTCCAGAGAGATGGGATGATGCTCCATCTAGGACACAAGGGAGAGACTCTGGTTCCCTGGGGCCATAGTGCTTCCTCTGCCCTTTCCTTCATGGGTGGGACGGGCAAGGTGCTTTAGATCATGGCAGTTAAAGGTAACAACGATTTGACGCCGAGGTTTAGAATAATTATCTAAAGGTGAGATCAAAGGCTAATGTACTTATTATGTAAAGACAGTTGACAAAACTCAATAAGAAGACACAAGAAGTGACAGACCAGCAGAACAGAAAGGCAAAACAGGAGTACTTAGCAAGCATCAACTGGAAGAGGCAGAATGCGTGGGTGAAAAATCCTCCTTCTCTTCTCATGCGTGTGTCTCAGGAAGGCTGATGAATCTCTATTTCAGTTTCTTCATCTGTGAGATAGTATGATAGTAGAAATAATGCTAGCACCTAACTTACATGAGTTTTTAAAGTACCAAGTGAGCTTGTAAGTGTAAAGTTCTTTGATTGTCCCTGGCACATACCGTATTGAAGTGATTTACCTGAAAATCACTATCTCACTATAAATGCACAGTGTGATAGGTAAAAATAATAAAAGTATGTGAAATTAAAAAATACAAAAAATGAGAGATAGGACCAGCGAGATAGCTCAGTCATCTAAAGCACCTGCTTAGGCAAGCTTAGGCAAGCACTCTGGGATTGTGGCTCAATCCCGGGCACCACATGCTGCTCCAGCCCTGCCCCCAGGGTGGGCTGAGCTGGCCACACACACACACACACACACACACACACACACACACAAAGAGGTAGTGACATTTCCATCTTCACATTAGGGACATATCATTCCTTTGGTAAAAGGCAAAAGATTTACATGATCTGAAGGAAGACCAGGTACAGTATTTTGTGCTGTCATGGTCACTCTCTTCTCATTGTAACACAATATCTGAAACCCACGATTTCAAGGAGAAGGTAACCTTAGCTTGCAGTTTCCGTTCACAGGGCAGCTGGCTTCAATGCACAACTGTCATGGCGGGGAGTGCTGGGCGGAGAAGGCAGCGCATGTCAGAGCACCCTTCCGGGCCAGGCCTCCAGTGGGCTGCGCCTTCTTGCCAGGTTCTATCTCCTCACAGTACGTGTCGACCCAGGGTCAACCCGCAGAGGGGTGCAGTGCCCCTGTGGACTAGTCACCTTCCTCAAGCCTCACCTCTGACCTAATGGGGATTTTTCCATGATCATCTGTAGTCAAACCGCAACACAAGCTTTAGAGAAACAATTTCTCATTTTATTTTAAACACTTTAAGCTACCCTAATCTTTGACCTCGTCATTGTATGTTTAGGAATTCGTCTCTTT
>NW_004524840.1:741412-753268 GCF_000260255.1 Octodon degus
TTTTTTCAGGAACCGGGGATTGAACTCAGGCCCTTGGGTTTGCCAGGGAAGCGCTTATTCCACTGAGCCATCTCCCCGGCCCTTACATTTTTTTAAAAAAATCTTTTAATTATTCATTTGATACAGGGTCTCGCTACACAGTTCAGACTCATAATGATCCTCCTGTCTCAGCCTCCCCAGCCCTGGGTTTATAGGTGTGCACCACCATGCCCTGTTTCAGTGGCTGTCAGTGCAGGTGTGGCGAGAGGCGCCGCGAATCGAATTGAATCCTTGTGCTTTTCACGCAGGTGCTTAGACTGCCTAGCTGTCTCCCAGCCATCTAGGAATTCATCTTAAGAAATAAACATGGGATTTTATTTTACCAAGATGTTTATCATAGCATTATTTTTCATAGCAAACAGTTGCGAATTACTTTTTAGATATGGGAAATGGCAAGTCGCTGTGCCTCTATTCAATATTAAGATTTATTGAGGTTTTATCCAGTGCCTGATACAATTTCTGCTCTTTTTATGAAGTTTGTCCCTCATCCCTCAAATCACTTCAAAAGACAGATTTTTTTTCCCTTGAAGAGTCTTTTTCAGCTAATAAAATGTTGATGATAAATACAACATAACATAAAATGCTCCTGATAAATGTGATACTGTGAACCCCTTACGATTGTAACCAGGCAGATTATAATCTCTCTGAATAAAAAATATTGAGAAGAAGCCCTTGGAGGTAAACAGTTATTCATGAAAATGTGCTTTCATGAGTGTTGGTGAATCTTGAGACATCATCACTACCACAGTAATCAAACTATGAAACATGATGGCAAAAGTTTTTAAAATGAGAAAAAAATGTAGGGCTACATTTGTCAGATATCTAAAAGCAGGGAGTTTTGCTTCTCTCTGCTCAGAGCAGTTCCTTGACAGTGCCTGTCACACCTTTCTGTCATGGGCTCCCACCTTGTCTCTCTAGCTTAATCCCTTGGGCATCTCTGGGAGCTCCAGGTCCCCAGGCCTCATCTTCCACAGTACTCCAGGTAGCATCACTCTACCTGGGCCCTGAGTGGTCCCTGTCCTCTGAGTGCCCTCCCTACAGATCCCTTCCATGCCTTCTCAATGGCATCTGGCCACCTGCTATCTTCTGAGAGGCTCCCTGCCCATCCCTGATAAGACTTTGTCCTTTCCCAGCCATGCCATTCTACCTCCAATTGTGTTCTAAATTTGTTCTCTTTGCACGGCACCCTCCACCTTCCAACAGAGGCCAGGGCTGGCTTATTTATCTTATGTAGTATTCAATGCTTCTGTGTATTATCCATGACACTCCACTAGAATCCAAGCAAGTAGAGGGGCTGGACTATGTCTCAGGTGCCTAGAAGAAAGTGTGGGACTCAGGAAGGCCTCCAAATGCTTAATGTTGCTGATGGGGGTGTGGCATCCTGGAACAGGTAGGAAGACTGAAGAGTGAAAAAACAAACAACCAAACACCCCTCACCCCTGCACTCCCCCAAATCCCTAAACCTTTATATGATTTTTGAGAAAACACAAATAGAAACTTCCTTGGAAAATAATTACAGTAGATCTTATACAATTTGAATTATTAATAGTATAGATCTTTTTGGCTCACCAGGAGTAACTGGGTTAAGGTTGTGTTGTGAGGTTGTATTGCTTGATTTATTTAGGTTTCATTTTGCTTGTAAATCGATTGATGTTTTACAATGTTTTTAACACGGGGAAAAAGGCCGTAGTTGTATACTTGGAAAAGCATTTTTTTTCATCTTATGATGATGATCATTATTTTCACTGTAATTCTTTTCAATAGCATGGCTCTATTAGAATTGCTGCTCATGATCTGTTTTTCTTTCCAGCTATAGATGGCAGTACACGACTACCTACTACTGTAAAAACAGGCTGCGTTTCCAAGTCAGGGCGTCTGGTCAGGGAGAGTAGAAAATGAGCAATCAGTCCAAGCTGAGTGGCAAATCAATGTCTTCATTAAGGGAACAAATTGGAATTCCTCTTTAAACAAGGTTATTGTGTTCATAATTCGGTGGATTTCATAAAGCAAACCCCGTCCACATTATAATGCTTTTGTATAAGGGAAAAAAACTACCAACCTGAAAGATGTTTGGGAGGAGTTCGTGTTCTCTAAAATCAAAGAATGAATTTTAGGAGTAAAGGAGGTTAAGAACAGGATATAGTTATTGTAGGAAAGAAAGCTTCTGAGGGGCCTGGGAGATGGCTCAGTGGAATAAGCTCTTCCCTGGCAAGTGTAAGGGCCTGAGTTCAATCCCTTGTTTCACACACACACATACACAAAAAAAAAAAAAAAAAAAAAAAAAGAAGAAAGAAAGTTTCTGTCCAAGAGAGAGACAGGAGAGGAGCCAAGTGGTTTGGCCAAGGAACCTGTCTTTTGTAGGGATTTTTGTAGAGCAAGTCCATGAGATGAGGTGGGTCTAAGGTGGGAAACACGGGGACTTGCAAGGTGGGCATAGGGTGGGACAAAACTATGGTCAATCAATAAGATAACAAACACAATTGCTCAGGAAAATTGATTAAATCAGGATCAAATGGAGGAGTAAGTCATGTAACAAGTGGGCATGAATAGCGGAGTGTGCAGTGTTTGATCTCTTGTCTTGAGGTCTGGCCCAGAGCAGGAGAATCTGTCTCTTCCACAGTTGTTTTCCATACTGGCCCCTTTGAGGACCCAGCCCTAGCCGACTGCTTATGATATTTCTATCTAACTCAGCTGCCTACAACAGTTTCACCATAGAATTCATGAGTTTTCCGCATGAGGCAAATGCAAAATCTCACTTACAGACTATTTTTGCTAAGGATCAGTACTATGGTTGTGTAATTATTCCTAAAAGTCATTCCTGATGTGTAGTCTCATTTTCCTCAGACATGGTAAATGGAAGGATTTTTTTTTTTTGGTGGCCTCAGGATATCTTCAGGGCAGGTCTGCTTTGGCTTGAGGATCTGGGGATTGATCCACAGCATCCTGAACCTCACTCAGACATGATAAATGGAAACGTGATGATCTTAAACAGAAACCATTCTAAATTGAGCTCTTAGCAATAAAAGTGAAGTGCAATCTTCATCCATCAAATGTATCTGCCACATAGATTAGAGGAAAACTGGTTTAATATTTAGTAGAGGTTGCACAAAGTTTGGTTGTGTAAAATTTGGTATTTACTGTGTACTTTATGTCTCTTGCTTGTCTCTTTCCTCCCCTGCCTTCTCCCTTCCTTCCCTCTTTCCTTCTTACTTTCTTTCCCTCCTTGCTTCCTTCTCTCTTCCTCTCTTCCTCCTCTTCCTCCTCCTCTTCTTGTTGTTGTTCTTCTTCTCTCTGTCTCTGTCTGTCTCTGTCTCTCTCTCTCTGTTTCTCTGTGTCTTTCCTTTATTTCTTTCACTATGGATCAAACTCAAGAGTCTCACCTGGGGTAGGCCAGTGCTCTGCCACTGAACTATGCTCCTGGCCTCCTTATGTGCCACCTGTTAAGTAAATTAAATTCCTTGCTTTCATTGTTTTCAGAGAACAAGTGCAGAAACACTTCTCAGGGCTGAGGAGAGAGCTCAGTGGCAAAAGGACCTGCCTGGCAAGCATACGGTCCTGAGTTCAAGACCCAGTACAAAAAAAAAGTAAAAGAAAAAAGAAAAAGAAAGAGAAACACTTCTGATAACAGTAAGCAGATGTGAAGACCACAGTAATTTCTGTTCTAGATAAGTGTTGCCTAACAGAAATATAAAATAAGCCAAAATATGAGTTGCATGTGAAATTTATAATTATAATTATCTAGATATAACATTAAATATAATTTGAAAAGAAAAATGTGAAATTAGTCTGAACATTATATATACTAATATATTGAAAATATTTTTAGCATGCAATCTATATAAAATTATTGAGATATTGCACATTCTTTTATTCTTTGAAGTCTGGTATGTATCTTACATTCACCTCAATTCATACAGACCACAGTTTTTTCTTTTTTTTTTTTTAAGACAGAGTCTCATTATGCAGTACAGACAGCCTTTGAAATCACTGTGGCACCCAGGTTGACCTCAAACTCTCCATGATTCTCCTGTCTCTGCCTCCTGACAGGGATGAGCCACCACATGTGCCTCAGACTAATCGCATTCTAGGTGCTCAGCATCCTTGTATGGCCAGTGCTGTTTTAATGTCTGGAACATGTTGAAGGCTCTGCATCTGTCATGCAGTAAGCTGCGTCCCCTTCCTACTCATATGTGGAAGTTCTAGTCCTAGGAGGTGAGCATGTGTCATCACCTGGTGGTAGAGCCACTCCTGAGTAAAAATGGGTTGACCAGGCTGGGTATGCCTGGTCCTTATTGGTAGGTCTGGGGACAGACTCACACACAGGAGAGTGGTGTGCAAAGACTTGAGCGGAGACTGCAGTGGTGCATCTATCAAGCCCAGCACCCGGAAATCGCCAGCGGATCACCAGAAATTAGGGAGAGCCCTGGAACAGATTTTTCTCTCACATTCTTCCTGAGGAATCTGTGCTACTAGGCCTTGATGTTGGACTTTGAGCCCCTGGAGCTATGAGACAATGACTTTCTCTCATTCAGGTCACCCAGTGGGTGGTGGCTTGTTACAGTCACATTAAGAGAACACCACCTAATGCATGGCTGGATGTTACCAGGCTGCTCTGCAACTGGGTAGCTTTTCCTCTCTTGCTTAGAGTTTGCTCTCCTCTTTCTTCTCTGGTCTCTCTGTTGCTCAGGCTTCTCGCACCCTTGTAGAACCTGATTGTGTCTTCTCTCAGTCCTTACAAGTGAGCAGGAAGCTTCCATTGCAGTAAGGGTGAGGGGGGCTTATCCTGGGATGGGCTCAAGCTGATTTGCTTTTGTCTCCATGGCGGTGTATTGTCTACCAAACTCCCTCCAGAACTGCTGTTGTGTGGACTAAGTGCTGACCTGGGAAATACTTTGAAAACCTTAACTGACATAAGTGAGGATCAGTATTTTGTGTCTATAGTAAGCAGTCAAAGCATAGGGAAAGCCTGGTGGGGGAAGGAGCTCAGAGGCAGAGTATGCGCTATGTACAAGGCCCTGCGTTTGACTGTCAATGCACTTACACACACATACACACACACATGTGGAATGAAGTAGGAGGTGTGACTGAAAAATGGTGAATGTTTAGATTTCTCATAAAAAGTTTTTCTATAACAGACACATTGCTGTTAATCTCCTACAAAGTAAGTGTTCACCCTTGCTCCAACCATGTTTCTCCTGTCCTATCCTTGCCACTTTTGGGAGAAGTTCTAGAAGTCCTTTTCTGTGCCTTAAACTGCACAACTGTGGTTTCTTTGATTCTGCGAACCAATTCAAAATGGCTACCACTCATTGTCATTTTGACTTTGGGGAGGAACCAGAGGACACTCAGGGCGGATGTGGTGACGGGGTGGGTGAGGACACATTAATGTTCTTATGGGCCTGCTTGTCCTTTGGGTGGCATTCAGCAGCATTCGTGATGTTTTTTTAATCACACCTTGTAAAGACCCAAAAGAACTTTCAGAACTGCTTCAGAAAGTGTCCAAAACTGTGAAATAAGGGTGCTTGAGGTGAGGGGGAGAGCTCTGAGGGAGATCAAAGGTCATGCGTCTTTCACTGCAATATGTTTTTAACTTAAGCATTCACATTGTCTTTGTGGTGTAATAAAAAATACAGTGATTGCTGCTGCTGGGCACCATCCAATGAAACATTTTCGAGGGTGAAGGCCAGGGATATAGCTCAGAGGCACAGAGCCTGCCGGATAAGCATGACGGCATGAGTTGGATTCCCAGCAAGAAAACAAACAAAACAAAACAACAATAAGAACCCAAATGCCTGGCTACCAGGCGTTTCCCAGGGTTAGTCAGAGAGAAAATCTTTGTTCCCTTCTCATAGGGCCTACTGAGATAGGGAGTGCGGTATGAAAGCTCAGGTCTGCAGGGCGGTTCATGAAGGAAGGATGGGCACTTCTTGAGAAGTCACTAATGAGAGTCCGAAGAAAGAAGAGTAGAGGCCTGAGAGCCAGGGCTTGCGCTTACATTTCTGTTAAGACTTGTGTGCTTCACCTAAGCACTTAGTTACAGAGACCAAGATGTCTACCACATAGAAATGGTTTGAGTAAGGTTCTCTATCCTTTGTTACCTAGAGGATTCCAAATGCCACACCAAAAAATGGAACTAAGGGAAGGATAAACACATGTATGTAGTTTGTAATCCAAAAACTAAAATAAACACAAAACTGTCTTAAGTAATAGTAACTGACACAGCGACTGGATTACATTTTCTAATGAAAGTAGCTCAAATGATGTTTACTTTTCTTGGCTAATTTATAAAAATATTCTTAAATCCATAATGTAATGGATATACTGTGTATTTGCAATTGCCTTTTGGCTAAAAGATATGTATACCAGCTGGCATTAAAAACCCAAAATAGTCAAGCAATGGCCATGACTCATCCACATGGCTGACACTGACAAAAATCTACATACTTTGTTACAGGGTTTCAGGGTAAATCCTGAGGGGATTTGACTGACCTTGGCAGATACAAAAGTTACATTTCTTGTTATATAGGTCTTGCTTTAACTTGATCTTAACCATCCAGCAGAAAAGTATAAAAACGAGGTATATAAGGTAAAGCCATATTAATATGCTGAGTTGTAAAAGGCTCAAGTTAACAATTTCTGACATTGCCAGTCCTATAGATAACCCACTACTATTATGAGCTATTGGACTATATTGGATTATTTTGCTGAACTCACACACCTATAATATTTAAATGGCAATGGAATACCTATCTCTGCAAAACTAAACAAAAAAAAGGGATACAAATGAAGGACCATTTTGTATCTGTATATACAAAATAGTTAGGATAGATATACAGCTACTTTCTCTTAATTCAATGAGAAGAAAGATTTGTACTAATAGTGTTTGGACAGGATATCATGTCTGCATCTTGTGCTATGAATACCACTACAAAGACAATAATATGCGATGTATTAATTATTGAAACTGTCCTATTAATCGGTTTTGAAACTGATTCCTATTTGTTTCTCAACAAAATTAATTAAAACCCCCCCCAAATAGTAAGTATTGAGACCAGTAAGTAGGAAGCACTTAGAGATTTGTGGTTGCTGCTTAAACCTGGGTGCCCCTCAGATGCCCACATCTTAGAGGATTGGTCACTAACTTGGTGCTTTTGGAGGAGATAGAGGAGAAGATAGAACTTTAAGAGTGGGGCCTAATGGGAAGCCTTAGGGTGCTACTCCCCCTTTTCTCTCCTCAGCTGTCTTGGCTAATAAGTGAGTGGTCTCACTATGCAGTACCACCATAATATGCTGTCATACCCGTGGTCCAAAAGTACTGGGGTCAATCAACAAGGGACAGAGATCTATAGATCTGTGAGCCAAAATAAGCCTTTTCCACTTATAAGTTGCTTATCTGTAGTATTTCTTTCTTTCTTTTTTTTTATTTTCAGAACTGGAGATTGAACTCAGGCCCTTGCGCTTGCCAGCAAGTGTTTATTCTATTGTGCTATCTCCCCGGCCCTGTAGTAGTTCTTATAGTAATGGACCGTTTACTAACAAAGTAGTCTAGCCTGCCAACTTTAGTATGCTTACATTTGTCTCTAAAATAGACAATGTCTCTTTTAGTTCAAAGCACCTAAAATATGTAGTTAGCGTACTGCCTATTTGTAAGCTGGAATTTGCCATGTTATCCATAAAAATTGTCCATTGTTATTCATTTAAGGCAAGGGGAATGCATGACTTGATGGATGTCATAAATGATTTTGAAAGAGTAAGGCCAGGGAAGAGACTTCTAGCACTTAATCCAGTACACTTTTGCAAATATCAGTGGGATATTACAGTGGGATCAACATATGCCCGAGGTTATAAAAATGCATCATTACTTTTAAAGTCTTTAGCAGTGGAATCCTAATCGCCTCCAAATTTCAGCCTTTGCTTTGCTTTGACCCCATCCCAGCTGTTTCTACTAAATACTCAGTTGTCCCTAGGCTGCTGTCAATTCATTCTGGACCAAGTAGATGCCACAAGGACAGTATATCAATAGAACTATACTTGCCAAATGAGAAAATTTAGAATTAATTTTTGGCTGCTTCATAACTGAAAGCAATAGATACCCAGAGATCCCTTCTCGGGGTGCCAGACTGCCTGCCTCATCTCTTGAGGGCTTTTTCACTTGCGTTTCACTGCTGTGCCCTTTTGAAGAGCTGGCATTTCTTTTCCTTCTGCAAACTGCTTCCCCATAAATAGCATCCTCACTTTTTCTCATTGATCTTGAGCAGATTCCTAGGAAACAGACAGAAAAAGCTACCATCAGATACTCCAGGCTTTCTCCTCTGCCACCTTCCCATCTTGCTCCCATAATGTCTATCCCCAAACCCAACCTCAGATGGATCCTAGACTTTTTATACCTGAGTCATGGGTGAAACTCTTGGTTGTACTCTGTCTGTCTGATTTGTGATCCCATTTCTAATCCCAGCACTTCTTTTTCCTTTGCCTGCTCTCCTAGTTAGTTTCTTTCTACATAAATCGATAGTTAGAGCCCAAGTGATTTATAACCTCTTTCTCCACCCAGCTCACTTTGCCTAAGCTCTCTGAATTGGGCACCAAATACTACTTCATTCTAATCCCTGGCCTGGGAGCTGATGCTGGTGACACAGATGGCAATAGGAAAATATTAAAGACAACATTTATGCTTATAAAATGAGAGACAATACTCTTTGCTGTACTGGAAAAACAGTTGGTGTTTTTGTCTGTTGGGGGAAAAGACTATTTTAAAACATTCTATCATGTTCTTACTTGGACAGATTTTCAAATATGTTCATTAGCAAAAGTACAACTTAATATTTCTTAATCTAAAGAAATATTGTGGTTTCTTAGAGTTTTGACAAATATTGCTTATTATTTGTTCTCTTCCTGTCTCTTCTTTTATACTCTAGGCATATTATATACGTGCACTCTGTATAGCTTTATTATTTACCCTACTAACAAAGACCGCTTTTTATGTTAGTTCAAAAGGATGAATGATTGAAACTCTTAAAAATTTGTCTCAAACTAAAATCTGGGTGTACTACAGAGCAGAATATTCATTTTTTTTCCCCTGGCAACCATCATCATTTCTCTCTTAAAATATTTGATTCCCTTAGACAGATGTGGTTCTGTGACATTGATGGCTTTAGTGTTCCCTGAGTCTTCAAACTAGAACCAGAACCCAGAAAGGCCCTGCTGCTTGCAACTATTGCACAACAAAGAACCACAAGATCAAAGTGGTTTAACACAGTGAGCATTTAGTAAACTCCCACCTCTGTAGTTCTCACAGGTGGGTTTTGCTGGTCTCAGTGAATTGCTCCTCTGTCTTTGGGATGGTGGTGGGTTCGCTGGCTCAGGCCAAAACAGCTGGGGTATGTGTAGAACACATTGTAGATTTGCGGGCCTGTTGCTTATGCTTCTTTCCAGACCAGCTCAGGGCAAGGGGCACGTTTTAGTTTTACAGGACAGCAGGTGAGATCTTACAAGGTCATATTGTGACTTCTATTCATGTGCTGTCATAAGGCAGATGGCACAGGTAAGCTCAAAACTTATCTACATCACCCAGAAGGAGGCTATGGCCTGGGTGTAGCTACATAGGAACTTGTCCTTCATTCATGCACAGTCCCTTTTCTCTTTGTACATGGAGCTGTTAGGAATGAGCTGTGGGTAGATCCTGTCTATAGTAGGAGAAAGCAAAGCCAAAGTTTAGAAAGAAATAGATGGAGGAGCTCATAAGAGGGAGTATTGATCCTATTCCAGTTCTTGTTAATGTTTTTGGCAGAACTCATACTACTGCACTTCTGAGGCTCGGTTGATCAGCTGTCTTAATTGTAAGGGGAAATGTTCCATACCTCCCTAAGCTCCCATTTCTTGCACAAATTAGTATAAACTACATTTGTTACTTGCAAACAAAGGGTTATGAACCAATATACTCTTGTCTAGATCATAGAGCCTTTATAGCAAAAGATGCTTTCCCTATCCCAGTGCAAATTATTTCACATTTGTTTTTGGGGACTAATTATTTTCATATTAAAAGAGAATATTATCACATATATACCACACTAAGTTTATAAAATTAAACCAGGTACTCAGGTAATAATATTTTACTTAATTTGTAGTAAAAATTATACCTAATAAATGTAAATTAGAGTAGACGTACAATTAGTTCGTACAAAGTGACAATATCCATACTTCTAACCAAGGTATTTTATCCCAAGAGATTACTTAGGTAAAATAATTATAAGCTTTCTACATTCTCAAGGGAAACATGTAAATTAAGAAAATGGTTTAATAAATTTATGTCAGTTTACTAAGACGTAGTCTTTAAATATGTAAATTAAGAAAATTATATAAAATATCGAAATTCATTAATAACATGATATAAAGTAGTACTTACATAAATATCCAAACTACATGTAGGATTGCTCCCCACAGATACTTTAGTCATAGAAACATACCACAAACCACCACCACCATATCACCATTATCTTCCTTTTTATGTAGAGTATGAAAAAATATATATTTCAAATCTACTTGTAATTAACTATTGCTCAAATAGTAGATACTCATTATCTCTGGGCAAAATCAAAATTCTAATCTAGAAACAGCTTGAAATAGCTCTAGATAAAATTAGCAAGAATTCAATTTGTGGTGGCAAGAACTGTGTCTCTGCAGGGTTAAGAGGATGCTGAGGTAGGAGGTTAGGGTACAAAAATCTGGCTGGGAAAGTAGGGGTAACCTATTGGTCAGAGCATTCTATGATACATAAGGCAGAACATTACAGCAAATTACCTAAGTCCTGAACTTAAGCAAAACAGAGTGCTGCTCTCATTTCTTCTTGAAAGAATCTGAGCATATTTGTGACAGGATGGCCTAGATCTGATGTCAGTCCGAGGAGCAAAGAGTTATGAAAGACAGCAGTCATCACAATTGGGCCACCTATTTCAGTGGCCCATCTTGTGGTTTGCAAGTTAAATCTGTTTTCTTATTTTTCCTGAAGTCACTCTGTAGAGCATGTTTCTTTTCCTTTCATGCATTTAATAAATGTAACCCCTCGCTATGTTTTGCATTTGTCTTAACCAATTCTTGTTCAGGACAGAAGGAACTTAGAAACCACCTCTAGAAGGAGACTCAAGCACCCCAACACCTGGCAGCAATGTTTGTCAGCAAAGGTGTGGTGGATTATTAGCAGAGCAAGAGATGTATGCTGCAGACCAGTGGCTTGTGGTCACAGTGGAGGTGGAGATGGGGAAATGGCTGATGGGCAAAACTTCAGGAGCTGTGATAGTTCATATTTAGTGTTAAATATTTTTCTTGTGCAAAATTACAATTTTCCCTGTGATTCTCGGTTAACTGTCTTAGATGATCATCCAGGTTCAGTATATACTATACCTTTGGGAATCAAGGGTGGGGCTTGCAGCCATCCTTGGATGAGACAAGAGCCTGGCTTGCATGATGAAGTGATGAGATGAGCAGAAGTCCTTTGCGTGGTAGTGTCCAGAGCTGCAAACCAGACGGAGAGTTAATGTAGAGATCACACCAAAATTCAGTTTTTGCTGCAATCTGTATTTCTGTTTGTCAAAATTTTATTTTTCTTTCATCTTTTGTTATGGATACATCTTACTCTCCTACTCTGTTAAGCTCAGGGGGAGACCATTTGGCTTGCTGTGGCCAGTGACATACGGGTAGGAAAACATGTCATGTCTGGGCAGCATCGTTAAGAACCTGTGCTTCAGGTGCTAAGCACCAAGCATTAAGAACCTTGTCAGGCAAGCGCTTATTCTACTGAGCCATCTCCACTATTTTTTCTTT
>NW_004524840.1:753529-761528 GCF_000260255.1 Octodon degus
ATCATGTCTGCATCTTGTACAGCAAATAACCACTAGGAAGACAGTATGCAATGTGTTAATTATTGAAACTGTCCTACCAATTTGATTTGAAATTGTCTCATTGCTATTTGTTTCTCAATAAAATTATGAAAACAAAAGAACCTTGTTCTCCATGTCTTTTTTGCCTTGCCTTGGGTTCCAGAGTGTTGAGCATGTGCCAAAGCCACAGCCTGATTTCATTTGATGTGTTGTGTGGATATGATTATTAATTTTATGCATCAGCTTGAGTGGATCATGGAGTGCTCAAATATTTTTCTAAACTTTCTTTCTGTGTGTATCTGTGAAGGTGTTTCCAGATGGCATTAGAATTTGGATCAGTAAACTCAGTAAAATAAATGACTACAATCGAATGGTATCACCTAATTTATTGAAAGTCATCCTTATATGAAAGGTGGAGGAAGAGGAATTTGCCCTCTGTGCCTGACTGTTTAGTTGGCACATTGGTCTTCTTGTACCTTCAAACTGAGACTTGACTTCCCTGATTCTCAGATCTTTGAACTCAGACTAAAACACACGTGGTAGCTTTTCTAAGTCTTCAGCTTGTGGATAGCAGATCCTGGAACTTCCCAGCCTCCATAATTAAGTAATTTAAATCCTTTCACTTTCTCTCTTTGCTAAAACCTAATAAAATGTGGTGGTTTTGTTTTTCTGGAAAGCCCTGGGGAGGCAGAAAACCTTTGTGGTTATAAGCAACTGAGACTTTGGGATTATTTATGACTGAAGCATAATCTGATCTATCCTGGTTTATATGGTGGAATTTTTCACAGCCACAAAAGGAGCAGAATAGGGAAGACTGACTCTTCCATCGCTGTACAGTAGGGCTCTTCTGCAGATTGGAGATCTGTTACACATTTGGGTTAATATTTGATTTGCACTTGTGCTTTTAAGTTGATGTCAAATAGTGTCTTCATGTTTATCTGAGACACCTGTTTCTCTTTTTCAGTAACATATCTGTTATCTTTCTCAACAAAGCCAATTTCAACTTTCTATTTTTTGCCTGTCATATGTTGGATTCAGAAACTACTTTTGAGAAAAAAAACCCTGCACCTTGGGCACAACTTAATTCCTCCCCCCATTTTTATATTAAAAAGCCATCTAAATATTGTGTTTTTAAGTGAGAGGATTTGGCTTTAGGTTAACCATTTAAAATACATTAAAAACTATCCTACCAGTTCTGCAAGGGTAGGGACCCAGATTAATTAGAAAGGCCTCATTAGTTTCCAGTGGAGGGAGTTTTGATAGGAATGACCTAGTGACAGACCGCAGGAGTTACAGGGTGGCATGAGCAGCCTGAAGCTGTACTTGACAGGCAGCCTCCATAAATACTTCAATCCCTCACTCTTCTGTCTCTTGCTAAAATCAAGGAGAGTTTCAAAAGCAATTAGGTAGATAATTAAAGAAAAACAAAACCTGTGTGTGGCAGGTAACTTGAAGCGCTTCCTCTCAATTTTCTGGGCAACCATATTCATTCTTTGCATCCTTAGTGTCAGCAGGAATCTGATCTGGCTCACACAAGCTACTCTAGCAAGTAAAATGCTCTCAGCTGGTGCATATTGCTTCATAGGAATTCCCCTACTCATCAATCTAGATTTTGAAATAGCTCTGTCAGATCTCAGGGCTGCATCGTTCCCACTGATTCATGGAAAAACCCCAAATTCTGCTACTGCTGTGAAAATGGTAAGCTATTTGTGAGACTTCAGAAAGCAGATTCTAGCAACTCATAGTACTTGTCCTACGGTGCTGGGTAAGATGAGTTCTGTCTCCTCACAGGCTGGGCAGATGAGATTCCGGGTATGGAAGCCAGGGAGGGTTTGCTGCGTGTCAGCCTCTGTAGGAGGTAGCTGCTGCATTTTACCTCTAAGGCATTCTCATATGTCAGGTCCCCCACCCTTACATGAGAGGTGAGAAGATGGAATTTCAACAAGGTACACAGCTGGTAGGTGGACAGAGCTAAAGTGTGAACCCAGATCCATTGGAAGCCAAAGTTTCTTTTCCAGTACTCATGTGGCTCTGGGATAACCAGGGCATCTAAGTTTTTAAAAAGCTCCATGGCTGTTTTTTTTTTTTTTTGTCAATTTTAAAATGGTGGTCCTCAAGCTTTAACATTCATAAGAATCATCTGTAGAGCTTGAAAAACCTGACTATGGACTCCAAACAGTTGGGCTGTTTCAGGAGACTGAAATAGTGTTGAAGAATTTGCATTTTTTTAAACAAGTTCCTAAGTAATGGTGATGTTGGATCCTGAAGACTACACTGTGGAAGTGACCTTAGAATGAAAATGGAGTCGAAAATCATCAATAGAATAAAGTCAGAATCTATGAAGTCATCCAAGAGAGAATGAAAGAATAAAACATGATTGACAATACAACAAACACATCTAAAGAGAATACTTATATATTATATATAAGTGATGGTCAGACTAGAAACATTAAATAATGAGACAAAAAATGTAGCCAGTACTAGCAGCTAGAGGAAGAACTGACGTAAGTGGCAGCTTCTCCTTTGTCCTTGGATCCCTGGACACTAACCAACTATATAAAGATGAACTAGATTGACATGATTATTTTGGTTTTTTTTTAGGTAAATGAAATGGTCTCAAGCATGGCTATTTTTTTTAGGACCATCTCTTTGGTCATCTCTGTGGGTGCCATTGATATTGATATTAAATGGGAAGGATGCCCCCTGCTGGAATGGAGAAGGTCATTACGACTAAATGATTCGTGTATGATTTGCAAGTCCACAGAGATTCATCATATTCAGTCCTAGGGCCAGTTCCTGGGATCCACGACAGCATGATGTCTAAGAGGTCTGTCCTAGAGAAGGTTTCTTTGGCAATACCCCAACTGACTCAAGACCTGAAATCCTTGAAAAAAGTGGAAATTGTAGAAGGTAGTTAACAAATTCATATTTTCTCACAGTGTGTACCTTTGGTAAAGGGCTAAAGATTTACATGATCTGAAGAAACCAGGGTATGGTGTGTGCCTTTGGTTTTAGTTTTGTGAAATGAAATGATTTCAAGATTGGAAATAAAGAGAGTCTAGAACAAAAATTTAAGCCTCCTTCAAAGCAAGCGGTAATATGCAATCATACGTCCAGTCTTACATAACTGTATCTGTTAATCTGAACAACAGATTTGATGATAAAATACATAATATATCAACCATTATTAATCAGCTATACTTGTTTTGAAAATCTGTAACATATGTATTGTTTTGTGTTACTATGTTTCTGATTTTTGTTCTTGCTTTTGTTTTCACTTTTCAAAATGAAACAAAATAAAATTAAAATATGTTTGATTTACAAAGCACACACCACAACTAAAACCTTTGGACAAGTATTCAGACAATAGTTTGTGTCTTTCTCATCCAGAGAGCTGGAGAGCCTGGAATTTCAGATGCTTCCAGCCTGCCCTGCCTGGAAATAGTCTCCCAAAAGGTTTGCATTCTTTGGCATTCAATGGAACGTGCATGTGCTCCATCAACAGCTGTGTGTCTTCATGAAAAAACAAGGAGTCTCTTGGTTTGGACTCTTGATGTAGAAGAAAGACTATTCTGTCAAGGATATAAAACCCTAAGTAAGTTCTGGATAAGGTCCGTAAACACTTTGCCCCTTTTGGAAAATCACGTCTCTCCTTTGTGTTCTTCCTTTTCTTGCTTACATGGTTTTTCCAGAACAGGCCAACCGCATAAATATGTTACCTTACTTAATCCTTATCTTCATGTGCTCTGTTTCCTTATTAATGAGATGATTATAAGGATGAGAGAGAGGGAGGAAGAGAGAGAGACACACAGAGAGAGAGAGAGACACAGAGAGAGAGAGAGGAGAGTTGTGATCACTACAGTCTTACATTATGTAAATATTATTATTTAAAGATGATTATTAATGCTTTGGGGAGAATTGTACATGCTGAACAACAAGCGGCTTGGAAAGTGTTAATTAGCAGAGATAGCTAAGAGTCCAAGTTGTATATAATGGGTAGAGCCAGAAAGATACAGGTGAGAACTAGTGGAATGTATAAACTCCAGAAAGGGTAACTTATTTGGAAATAGGCTATCTGGGCTATGCAATTCAGACTGATGACAATAAGGGATTGTGGGTACGGGAGGCACATTTCCAGGAGAAGAAATTATAGTGCCCATTCCTGGGTGCTTCAAGCTTTACCCTCTATCTTAAAGATTTTTTTCTTAATGAGAGTTGTTTTCACTGCCAGTTTGTAGATAACTGGGGTCCAGAAGTCAATTTATACAGATTGTGACAAGCATTTAAAAAAAGGACAGAATAATATTAGCACTCATTATGCATAGCGAGTAAATATTCTTTTGTAAGACTTTAATCAGTTATACATGTTTATTTGTAAAGAGTCCTGATGTTCTTTGTTTGTTCATTTGTTTATTTATTTATAGCATGGGCCTTGGTAGCTTGTGCAAACAAGCTTTTCATGTTTTCACTGGGGCAGACAGGGGCGGAGTGCTTACTCATGCTTGCCTTTGCAAGATCTTCTTGGTGACTTATTTTCTAGGCTGACTTTTGGTCCCTCATCTTTTCTGGGTTTTACTCAGTTCAGGCTGCTGCACAGAATCACACAGAGCAGGTGGCTTACAAATAACAGGAATTCATTTCTCATAGTTCTGTCACAGCTTAGGAACACGAAGTGGCACAGCAGGATGAAAAAAGGATCACTCTCTGTCAGTGTCCAATCTATATTCCAAGTGGGCCCAGAGCGGCTGTCATTAGCTGAGAGAAAGTCTTAAAGGACAATCCCAAACCAAAGCCCTTCATTGATAGAACCTGGAAGTGAGGATCAAAGAAAAAAGAAGGGCCTCTGGGCAGGGCCTCTTGTAGGGGTCAAGGGAAGGATGGGAGGTCAGGGTAGTCTGTGATATGACTGACCTTGGGACCAAGCTAAGTGATAAATCAGAGAATGGGGAGGACACAGGCCAGAGCATTCATTCCTTTAAGACATGTGTTTTGATCTTACCTGGACATGTGGCCCTGTAGTTTATCTTTTAATCTCTAACTGTGCATTCCAGGAGTTTTGGGGCTTGTGGCTGTCAATGTCCTCTACCTCTGCACAGCAACCTCATATGAACTTCTGGCCGATACCTTCACATAATTCTAGAGACTAAAAGTCCAAGACTTTAAGCAGCATGGCCAGGTTCTGGTCTGGGCCCTCCTCTGGGTTGCAGACAGTATCTCATTCTATCTACACACGGAAAAAGGGGGTAGCTCCGTGGGGTCTGCGTAAGGGCACTGATCCCATCATGGGGGCTCTGCTCTCATGACTCACTTACAACCCCAAAGCCCCAGCTCTAACTACTTACTTCATTGGGGGCAGGGATTTTAAAGTATGGATTTGGGGGAGCCACGTTCAGTTCATAATATTAAGTCAAGCAGTATCTCTTTCCCATCAGGCAGAAGCCTGGGGCTCAGGTCCTGGAGGAGAGGATGGAGCGAAGGGGATTGAGCTTGGGGAAGCTTTCTCCCTCTCTCTTTAATTGTATGATCCAGTTTTTTTCACTGTTCAAGCTTAATATAAAGCTGTACCAAATTTTATTAAGGTGCTAGCAAAATCGTGAGAGAAAGTATTCATACCTGTCTCCTTCATCCTTTTTCTGAATGCTGAGGAAAGAATGTCCTGGAATTTAAATCCTTCCCAGAGCCATCCTAGATGTTTCTGGTTTATCACTGTGCTTCCCTGACCTCAGGGCCACAACCCCACCTCTGTTGCTATAGGAAAGGACTTCTTCCAATTTTATTTATTTAAATTTAAAAAAAATCTTTTATTTATTTGGTACAGGGTCTCACTATGCAGCTCAAACTCATAGTGGTGCTCCTGTCTCAGCCTCCCCATTGCTGGGATTATAGGAATGTGTCACCATGACCAGTTTTGGTGGCCGTCTTGGCGGGGGATTGGCATGGCATGTGGTACCAGGAATCGAACCCAGGTCTTTGCAGTTGCCAGACAGGCACTTAGACCATTGAGTTATTCCCCCAGCCACACTTCTTCCAATTTTAGAATTGCAAAATTTTATTATTTTGGCATCAGGGAGGTGTAACTAGGGGGAGCAAAAATTCTGCTTTCTACCCACAGAGCTCCATAATTCAAAAATTCTATTTTTGAGTAGTAAGAAAAGGCCAATTAAGTCTGAAAATATCCAGTTCAGATCCCAAACAGTCTTAGCAACCTCCTTTCCCTCCTTCCAGCACTGGCCACACTGTGCTGTCCAGGTCTGTTTTCCTCATTTCTCACACGCCCCTTTCCAGTTTACTCTGCCATGTGCACTAGCCTAGCCATCTCTTGGCTTTTGCTTCTTAGCCCTAGGTGCACTAAGGGCATCCCAGGCTGAATCCTTCTTGAGGTTCATGTGTAAGTTCTTCACAGGTTTTCAGGGTCGGGGAAGGGTTTCTCTTCATGTATCTCCAATTCATTTATGTGAGATCTCTGCATAAGTTCAGTCTCTTTGAGCTTCGTTCATCTTTAGCACCAGTGATAGACCCTGCGCTTTCCTGTGGTTCAGGAATCCCACTCTGGAGGGAATCCCTCTTGTTCCAGGCATAAGATAGCTCAAGCTCAGGTATCTTTTGTCACATTCACCTGGTCCAGAAGACTCAGGTTCCTTGTAACACCAAACGGCAGGAGGGCTGACTTCTGTTCTTCAGCATCTCTACTATTTCAGTTCTCCTTTGCCCTGCTCAGACACAGAGAATGGACGGATCAATATGTCTGCGCTGTTATTGGATGTTCTGCTGTCTCTGAGTATAGTCCGCTGCTTGCTGCAGGCCTGGAAGCCATGGAGTTAAGAGGCAAGGTGCTGGTAGGTAAGAAAACTTTATTACCATAATCTAACTGATAGGAAAAGGGCAGGGCTTCTGGCCTCTACAGAGCCATCTTGGCAGAAGGCTGATATAGGGGCAGTTTAGTTAAGAGATAGTGATCACAGACTAGTGAGTGTGTTCTTAGAGGGTTGTGGCCAAGTGACGCAGCAGATCTCAGCCACAGAGCCTTTTTGGTTATGCAGATCTTGGGAACATTTGTGCTTGTCATGGGTTAGTTTGGCCACGTGTAGCTCTTGACATGCTACACAGAGGACGGGCTGAGGGGATAGTTGTCCTGAGGCGTTTGTGATCCAATTCATGGTCATGAAAGAAGACATAGGTCATGTGACTATGGAAGAAGACAAGTGCTGGTAAGACAAAAAGGGACTCAGGTGTGAGATTTGCTCTCAGCATGCACTTTCATGGCTGTGGGGCCACATACCTCCTCCTGTCCCCGAGACCCCAGGATCTCTGAGTGTTCTCCTTCCTGTCTTGTAAACTGCCAAGGCTCTCCGTTCTCCACTGATGACACACAAAAGCCATCACTCTTCCACTTTCCTAATCTGATGGTGTAGGGGAGAAACAGAAGGGCTGGGGAGGGCTGGGAACAGCAGACTAGCTAAGTCCAGCCCATGAAAACGCCTTGCGGGAGTGCTCGGCCTCAGATGTTGGTAACTCTCCTTAGAATGTGAAGCTCCTGGCGTATCTGCCTTAGACTCCAGCTTTTGGTCACTAATTTTGAGACAGCATTAATGGTACCATCAACTCTTCTCTGCACATGTGACAAGGTCTATGTCATCTCTCCTGCCTAGCTGTGAAGACTTCACTCAGAAGGGTTGAAGGTTTGAGATGCCTTTGCATATACCTGAGCACACTGCCAAGACCTGGTGTCTCCACAGAAGCGCCTCTGAAGGACCAAGGCCTCTGAGGAGGGGTTTGGTCTGGATTGTATCTGCAACACTGCCCCCAAGTGGACACTTTTCAGAGCTAAAAAGGAAAGTAAACATGCTGGATGAGAGGGAATTGGCAGATATTTGGTTTAGAATGTGTTGCCATGAAATGCAAACAACTTGAAAAAATACCCTCCAGGTCACTTTCATAGTCAATAAATTTCATAATTTATTGAAATTATAACATGAAAAAG
>NW_004524840.1:762019-778530 GCF_000260255.1 Octodon degus
AAGAGCGAAGGTTCAAGTTATCCTGTGAGATGTTAAGGACAGTGTCTTTGCTCTGAACACTCACTCAAATACCTTTGTAGCTTTTTCTCTATGGCCTTCTAGCTGGAAATGAGACTAACTCATATTGCCAGTGGGGATTATAGTTCTCTCATTGAGGCCAGCAGAATTAATATCGTTTAAAAAATTTTTTTTCTATTCTCTGATCTACACTGTCTCCCTTTCCTAGTGCTCCCTAAGTGGCTTTAGCTACTGCATAGCGTAATTTTTTCTGTGACAGCTTAAACGTTCACATTGAAATTTAATTCCCAATGCAACAGTCATAGTAGGTGTGGCTTTTAGAGGGTGATTAGGCTACGAAGGCTGTGCCTGTAGGGGAGAATTACTGCCCTTATAAATGGGTTTGAGGGAGAAGATTCGCCTCTCCATCTATTTACCGTCCACCTTGCACCACACGAGGAGGAGGCAGCGTGCGGTGCCATGTTGGACAGACAGCAGCCACCATCCCATATGGGATCAACTTAATCCCTAGAGCCAGGCTTATTAAATTTCTGTTGTTTGTAAGTCTCCCAGTCTGTGTTATTTCATCAGAGAACAGATATGGGCTAACACACTTTCCGTGGTAAGGAGCCCAGTGATTATTCCTCCAGTCCATGTAGGTGTTCGCATGAATTTGTGATTCTGAAATTCACAGATCCCTTCTGAGATTCACAGCTTCCTTAGCAAGGCTTGAAAAAGGCATTTTGTCATTAGCGATATTTTTACTTTGATTCCTTCCTTTAGGCTCTTAGGCCTTCACAACTCAGATAAAGCTGGCATACATTAACCCATGCCTAGACTGAAGGGAAGCTTTAGCACATCTATAAAACTGTACCTCTAACCATTTATTTTGCAATCACCAGTTGGGGGAGGGATCCCAACTCTCTCACTATGGAATAGGGAGATATTCAAGATGCATATTTAAGAACGAGATTGAACAGTGATAGAACTGGCAACTATTCAGTCATTAGAGCCAAACTATTGTAGAGAAACTTTGTAATTTTTTTTTCAAAATTTTATTGATAAACAGATAGCAATGAGACAGTTTCAAATCCAATCAGAAGTACAGTTTCAACAAATAATACACTGCATATATTCTTCTTAGTGGTTAATTGCTGTACAAGATGTGGACTTGAGATCCTATTTACAAACACCCTTAGAACAAATCATTCTATTCATTAAGAGAATGCAACTATATATCTATCCCAACCACTTTGAATACACAGATACAAAGTGGACATTCATCGGTATACCCCATTTTTTCTAAGTTCCATTATTGAATATTATAGGTGTGTAAACTCAGCAAAATATTCTAAAAGAGTCCAGTAGCCCATAATAGCATTGGGCCTTCTGTTTAACTGGCAATGTCAGAAATTATTGACCTGCGTCCCCCACAGCTCAACATAACAACATGGCTTTACTTCCTATATTTCGTCTTCATACTTTTCTACTGGATGGTTAAGACCAAGATAAAGCAGGACCTGTGCAACAAGAGTTGTAGCTTTTTGGTCTGAGAAGGTCAGTGAAATGCCCTCAGGATTTATCCTGAGATCCTGTACTGTAATTTTTAAAAATATTTATTTATTTATTTATTTATTTGGTACAGGGCTTCACTATGCAGCTCAGACTCATAGTGATCCTCCTGTCTCAGCCTCCCCAGCAATGGGATTACAAGTATGAGCCATCACACTGGGTTTCAGTGGCTGTCTTGGCTCAGGGTCAGCATTGCATGTGGTAGTTAGGATCAAACCCAGGTCCTTGCACTTGCCAGGCAGGTACTTAGACAACTGAGCTATCTCCCTGGCCCTGGAGAGAAATTTTGAAGTGTGTACTGGAGTGACTTTAGACGAGTTTACGGTCTCCTGTACCCAGCCTCCTTTCCTGTCCTTTTTCTTAGAGCAGGCTGGCTTTGCTTACTTATGCTACTGGGTTCCTCAGTGGCATCCTCTTGCTTCAGGTTCTTCTCAAACATCCGAGAACGAGGCTCTGTCCAGGAGCTATTACTTCCATTTGTTTTTCTCAACATGTCCTCCTGCCTGCTTCCACTTACAGGTTCTCATCTAAGTGTAATTATACTACGTGTCCTCTAGATTTTGGCCTATACAGTATTTCTATAGAGGTAGGTACTCTGTTGTGGATTCAAATCATACCAGTATTTTAGCAGCATATTGTCATAATTGGTATGGAAATGAGAGATCAAATGTACAAATAGACAATAGCTATTTATAAAAGTAGAAATGTCACTCACAATCTTCCCAGGAAACCAGTATCTAATTTTTAATAAGCAGCTCTAAATCTAAATCACAGCTACAGCAAGTCAATCTGTTATCTCTGGTGATAATCTAGGAGGAAAAAATAACAGTAGCTTCTGTAACACTGGCTAGGACTTGATTAATAACAAACAACTTTTGTAGTCTTAGTCCCTGGTTTCAGCTTAGTACTAACCAGAGAAAGCCAGGTCCTGTCTGCAGTGAAACACTAAATTTCTACTTTTTAAAAAAATTCTTTTATTAATTTTATTGAGAAACAAATAGTAATGAGACGGTTTCAAAACAGGTTAGTAGGACAGTTTCAATAATTAATACATTGCATATTGTTGTCTTCATAGTAGTTATTCATAGTACAAGATGCAGACATGATATCCTGCCCAAACACTATTTGTACAAATCTTTCTTCTCACTGAATTAAGAGAAAATAGCTGTATATCTATTCTAACTATTTTGTATACACAGATACAGAAAGGTCCTTCATTTATATCCCTTTTATGCTCAATTTCTAGTCATGCTCTGAGCCTGCTCAGATGATAGCAGCGCTCATCAGCGTCCACTCTGCCCCCTGTGCAGCCAGCGTGGCCTCCCCGTGCAGCAGCAAGCTCAGGAAAAGCTTCACTTCTCCCATTTGGTTTGTTTATGCTTATTTCCACAGAAAGAAATTCATTTCTGTGTGGATAATCTAAATAGCAATGAAGTCTTTAGTAAACTGGAGGGAAAAAGGAGAGATTTTTATATTCTGCAAAAGAATTTTTGTATTTTGAATCTCTTTCATGGGTTATTTTTCTAATTTTTTCTGTAGCCATGAATGTTCATAATAAAACAGCCACTTTAAAATTGTGCACCTTGTTACTTTTAAACTGAAAACTCCTTGGAAGCTTAAGGCAGTTATTTCTTCAAAAGATGGCTTCTGGGTTTATTAATTAAAAATAATGCAAGGAGCATTTGAAATATTATCATCTGGGTGCTATTCTACGTTTATAAATACTCTATAGCCTCACCATAATTAAGATAATATGAAGGGGCTTTGAAATATGGTGATGGCTTAAAACGTGAAAATAATTCTTTTTAACATGAATAATTATCCCTCTAGTTTTATAACCTAATAAAAATCATAGTAAAAGAAAACCCTGGGCAATTTAATTATGGGAAATCATATGTATTCTGGGAAACTAGTAACATTGCCCCCACAAATTCCTACTTAAGGATCCTCCTTCTAGAAATTCTTTCCTTGGAGATGCTCCAAAAATGTTGGCTCTTTAGAGTCCTGGACTCATGTACTATGAAGCTCTAGAAGAGGCATGTTTGTTTAGAACTAAAATTTAGCAGTGAGTTGTTTTCATTTGAATTAAGATGCAGAGAAGAAATTCCTAATCTTTGGATATGTTTTCCTTATTTATCCTTCGAAAATATAAACTTTCATTATTTTTACTCTAAACTTCTAGAGGTACAAAAGATAGTTTTATAAAAGCTCTCATATTTTCTAGCTTTTCAGGAGTTACTTTAGGGTCAATGTAATGTCACTTATATGACTCCACATTGCTTGTAATATGATTTCAAAAGAGAATTTCTCAAATAGTTTTTTCTGGATCTCTCCATTGGTTAATACATTTTAAAGAAATAGACCTTAGAGGTATTCAAGGAGCACAGGTTAGAAAATTATTATTATTATTATTATTATTATTATTATTGTTTTTTGTATTTTAGGGAAGGGTCTACAGGGTGTTCAGGGTCTCACTATTGGATCAGACTCATAGTGATCCGCCTGTTTACAGCCTCCCAAGAGCTGGGATTACAGGCTCACACCACCATGCCCAGTCTCAATTGCCGTCTCAGCATGCCCTGGGGCAGGGCTGGCATGGCAGGCCCCGTAGAAAATTGATTAAATGCAAACTAATATGTCTTTAGATCCAACTTAGAAGGTGAGCATGTCGAAACAAAAAGTTGTGGAATACCTTCTTTTGTTACCTGACTTATTTCTTTCTAGTTGATTCCCTCTAGCTAATTCATTGACTATATTTTAAGCATATAATTTCTCAGCATCTATTATTTGCAAAATAATGAGTTTCATTGTGGTATTTTCATTTCAACATGTAACATATTCTGATAACATCCATCTCATCATCCCATTAACCCCTGTACACCCCTCCCCACTCTTATTCCCTTCCTCTTGTCTAACAATCCACTATAACTTTCAATTGTTCAATTATTTCATTTTCCTCTTGTGAACAGTGAGAATGTATCATACTCATGCACTCTGAAGACTTTAAGTCTGAAAAGGAATTGCAGTGCTGCCCTAGGTTCAGCTTTCCTTGGTAGGCACACCTTACTCCACTTTTCCCAGGAGAATCACTTGGAGGGCTGGTTACATGCAGCCCTTGACCTCCCCAGGTTTCTGTTTCTGTAGGTCTACCATGCCACCAGGAGTGTGTGAACATAACAGGTTCCTGGGGGTACCGATGCTTCTTGTCTTAGGGACATGATTTCAGATGTGTTGCTATTGTACCACATTCAAATGAATAGGAATTTTGGTGTGTGTGTGTGTGTGTGTGTGTGTGTGTGTGTGTGTGTGTGTTTGTGCGCGTGCATGTGTGTGTGCACACATGTGGTTTGAGTAGGTCAGGCTTGACATAGTAAAGTTTGCTGTCTACATCACCATGAGAAAGCCATGCATGCTCTGGAACGAGCCCAGGTCCCAGTAATAAAGTGGAAGGAAGAAGCAGAGAAACTGATTCTTTCTTTCTTTTTTTGTATTTTAGGGAAGGGTCTACAGGGTGTTCAGGGTCTCACTACTAGATCAGACTCATAGTGATTCACCTGTTTACAGTCTCCCAAGAGCTGGGATTATAGGTGCACGCCACCACACCCAGTCTCAATTGCCATCTCAGTGCACCCTGGGGGTGGACTTGGCACACAGGCCTGGGGATTGAATCCCTGGCCGCTGTGCCTGCTTGCAGGTGCTTTAATCCACTGAGCTATTTGGCAGGCCCTGAAACTGATGAATTCTGACAGCTGGATGGTTCTTCCATTTGGATTTCTTTGGCATACTTCTGGATGGTGTAAGCATTCTGTAAAGGCTGCTCAATTGTCGCATTACAGCCTCCCACACAGGACTGCTGTGCTACGTTCTCAGATTACATACTTAAAACCCTTTGCTCTGGTGGAGTGTGAATCGTGAATTTCACTGCATAGAACTACTACTTATATTCCTTGTTCCTCTGATACATTAAATAATATGTATGAATCAATGCATAGGAGAGATTGTTGGTTAGATGGCCGGCTATGAAGTAGTTGGCTGTCAGCTGTGCTTCTGTCCGTCACTCACCAGCTTCAGGACTGCGGTGGGTGGGCATTGTAGTGATTGCGGCAACCTGTTCCTTCATCTGCCAAATGGTAATGAGAAGCTTTTCGTCGGTTGTGTGGCGGCTGAAGTTATCACAAATTCTGGACATGACACGGGAAACAGGCAAATGTCAGTTCGGCAGAATAACAGCGTATGTTGATATTTGGATCACTGTTCTGTGCTTTAAGTTTCAGGAGATTGGAGCTTCTGAAAGGGCTTTCTGAGCCTCAGGTCTCAGAACTCTTTTAGATTTTAATGGCAAGTTGTCTTTTTCATTTCAACTAGCTTAAAATTTTTTATTTAAAGGAACTTTTAGACCTGTCTAGAATTAGAGCAGCGTCATGAAACTTGAGGATACCATCATCCAGTCTCAATAAATAGCAATATCCTACCAATTGTGTTTAATCAGTTCCTACTTCCTGGCTACATTAATCTTATCTGTAAATATTTCAGTATGAACCTCTAATAGAAAGACTCTGAGATACCATAACCACAATACTATTACAGTATCTAGAAAAAAAATCCCTACGTTAAATAGCGTTCCAGTCTATGGTCAAGTTTTCTGATCTTAAAATTTTATGGTTTTTGTTTGTTTTGTTTTTTGTATTTTAGAGAAGGGTCTACAGGGTGTTCAGGGTCTCACTACTAGATGAGAATCATAGTGATCCACCTGTCTGCAGCCTGCCAAGAGCTGGGATTGCCGTCTCAGCGTGCTGTGGGGATGGGAATTGAACCTGGGCCCCTGTGTGTGCTTGCAGGCGCTTTAATCCGCTGAGCTATTTAGCTGGCCCAGCTTTACGGAATCTTAAAGGGGACATTTAAATCACCTTGGTAAATCTAAAAATAAAATAATAATTATTAATTATTGAGTGCCAATCATATATTCAATGTGACCCTAAAAAGTTTTACGTGTTATTACTAATTATCACACTAACCTTGCCAGGTGGCTATTAATTCCATATGACAAACTGAAGTTTAGGTTGAGAAACTGGCTGAAGTTCTCAGAGAAACATGTAGAATGCGGTCCAAAATCGACAATCTAGGTGTCTCTATCATTTTCTGGACCTTCTGTCCTTTCTGGTGTCAGTGACGCTCCCTATTCCAATCCACTCTTAGGCTGCACTCAGTTGAACCCTCTAAAACTTTGATCTAGTAAGAGTATCCTCTGTTTACAAAAAGTAACAAAACAGGAAATAGCAAAAGAAATCTGAAGATGCTATAGCAGGCCAATTCCTGTACGGTTTGTACTTTTTCACACTGAATAAGGAGATGGGTGTAGCTGAGTGTGTTCAGCATTCTTAAGGCCTGGGTTTGATACCCAACTCCAAAATTAAACAAGCAGTATACAAAGAGGCTATAGAAATGATCTTAAAAATTTAATAGCACATTTACTCAAATACTCTAACAAGATCCTGATGAAATTTTGGTTTATGTATCTCTTAAAATTCAATTATTACTTAACAGTTTTCTTTTCTTTTTTTCCTCCCTAAGCCATTTATTTGTTGAAGAGTATGCTATTTTTCCTTTTCACTTTTCCATATCCTGGACTTAATTGCATCCTGGGGGTATTATTTAACTTATTTTTCTATGCTCCCTATTTTTCATAAATGGATAGAAGTCTACAAACTTGATTAAATTTAGATTTAGGTTTAATCTAGTTTTTTTTGTGGGAAAGTAAAAATATTTTAGGGTCAGTATTGGATGCACGTTATGAATTCTGCGCAACAGGCAACAGTGTCTGTCCCATTCGCAGATGGACGCATGAGCTTAGGCATCATCTGCAGGACCCATCTGTTATCAACCATGCCATCAACAACCACTGATAATGGTTCCCAGGCTTATTCTTCCCTAAGGCTGCAAAATAGTGTTGCCGAAGTCAATGGTTCCTTCTGAGTAGGTTGGAATTCTTGCTGGGAGGGAACTTTCCCTTGTATCTATTGATGAACTGAAGCACCGTTCGTAAGGAAGAGAAAAGATCAGTGCTAAGTTCTGTACCATGACTTATCCAATTTCAGAACAAAGAGTCCAGAAGCATCCAAGTTTGCCAATGTTTTATTTTTATTTTTCAAAATAGTTTGAATTTGAAAATTTTATACGTATTTCTATATTTTGTACATTAATATAAAATAATGTATCTGCTTATATTTTTTAAACATTTAAAATATTTAATATGCTTAATCAATGATTTTCCACCAAGAAATCCACTGCAGTGGGTGCTCTATAGCTTTACCTCAATTTTAACAGAATTACTATTAAGCAAACTACACATCTGCTTTTGTACTATTGTAGTTTCTGCTAGAAATATAACTATTTAGGGCTAAAATAGGCTTATTGTAGAAATATTAGGCAATAACAATACAAATAAAGATGACAATTAAAATCTCCCATATTTTCTCCACCCAGAAATATCCCTCTTAGTGGGCATTGCGGTGCACAGTGTAACCCCGGCACTGAGGGAGGCGCGGGGACCAGCCTGAGCAATTTAGTGAGACATGTGTCATAAAACAAAAAACAGGAAAGGGCTGCAGATGTAGCTCAATGCAAAAGAAAGGTCTGATTCAATTCTTAGTACCACAAGCAAGAAAGGGAGGGAGGGAAGGAGAGAGAAGAGGAGAAGAGAAGAGGAGAGGAAGAGAAGAGGAGGGATAGGGGAGGGGAGAAGGGAGGAGGAAGGGAGAGTTGGGGAGGGGAGAGGAGAGGTGCTGAGAAAGGGAAGATTCCTTGAACACGTTTTCCTTCCTGTATTTCTTTCTGTTCCCTCAGTCTCACACAGGTCATCAGATCTCTCCATCCCTGCATCGTTAGCAGTCTCTCAGATGCTCTCAATTATCTGCACCCCACCCTCCTCACGTGCGTCTAGTGAAGGTTCCGTCTCCATTTGCTCTGTGCCTGCCTAGGGTCTGAGCCACTAAATATTACCAGAAAGCAGTGAAATTAGTTCCTTCATTTGATGTCCTAAAGCTGCATGGATACATTATTTTATATTAATGTACAAAATATAGAAATATATATAAAAATTTCAAATTCAAACTATTTTGAGGGTACTGTGACCCAGGAATTTTAAAATTTTCCTTTAACAGACACATAAAAGTATAAAAATTGCACATAAAGGGGATGTCCTGTGGTGTTTCAAGATGTGTATGCACTGTGCAATTTACTTTATACTTAAAGTTTGAGACTAAAATTATTTATTTTAAAATATTTATTTATTTGATGCAGGGTTTTGCTATGCAGCTCGGATTCGTAGAGATGCCCTACTGTCTCATCCTCCCCAATGCTAGGATTACTGGCATGTGTCACCACGCCTTGTTTCAGTTTCCAGCACTGTGCTTTGGGATTCCCGAGCTGGCACAGCGTGCAGTACTGCGGATCAAACCTGGGTCCTTGTTTTTTCCAGGCAGGTGCTTAGACAGTGGAGCTATCTCCACAACCTAGACTAAATTTAGCATGGCATACCTTTTAGTCCTTGACACTATTTACTTGCTAATGTAACTTAATATGTATTATATAGGAATATATGTTCATCTTGATTATTTTTTTCTTTACTGTGACCAGGTGTATTTCAAGTGGAAGTTTACGAAACAAAGTTATTGTCTTTGTGGTTATGAAATAGTTTCAGAATGCTTTGTAGGTGGTTTATATATTAATGTATTTATTCTATATATCATATAAAAGGACTGAGCCCTTTTACTTGATTATTACAGCTTTTTCACTTTTTTTTTTCGAACCAGAGATTGAACTCAGACCCATGCGCTTGCCAGGGAAGTGCTTATTCTACTAAGCCATCTCCCGGCCCCAGCTTTTTCACTTTAAAAACATCTTATTTGATCAAGGCTTTATTCATTTGCTTTTAATTATCTTAGTATTTATCTAAGAAGGATGTTAAATTATTTAATTGATTTTCGAAATTCCTTTAAGATCACAGTCTCATTCTTCCCTTGAATCTTTGGCTTTTTCTGCTCTTTAAGAGTTTCTGAAATTTGCCTGCCATGAGATGCGTTGGATTTGTTGTTACGAAAACTGCTTGTTACTAGCTCTTCCTTTCTGCTCCTAAACATTGTCTCACTCCTCTAGCTCTTCCCCGTGCCTCATCTGCCTCTGTACAGCAGTTTTATTATCTTAGCTGGAGGCTTCACTTAATTTCATGTCTTCTTCAGTTCACTTACCCTTATTTGCTTGGTGACTCTTCGCAGGAGCCTGGACTTCTTGCGATGTGTTGAAAGTTCTCCACTTCCTAGAACTTTCATGCTGGTTCCTTTGTTAATTTCAAAGGTGAGCATTATCTCTGAGTCCAATTCTGATCTATTATTCTCCTATTCTCTTTCTTTTATTCCTATACAAAGTCTTGACTCTTTTATTCCTTACAAGGTTCCAGACTCTTTACTTGTTCTTTTTTTTATTCATAAAGGAGAAAATGGTCCAAATTTGAGGTCTGCTGTAGACAAGAGGTATTGCAAACATTTAGGCTCTCACTTATGTGGTTAGTCTGAGTTACTTATCTCTTTGCTGAGAAAAGATATCCCCAAACCCGAAGTTCAAGGTGAAAATGTTTATGTTGCTCACATAAAGGTTTATCTAGTTTGTAGAAGTTTCAGGCCATTATTAGCTGGTTCTAAGGTAAGATGGCTTGGCAGAGGGACATCACAGAGAGGAAAGAGTTCATAGCAGGCAGAAGAGAGCAAAAACAAGCAAGTGAGGGCCTTAGCAGCTTCTTTCTGCCCCTTTTATACTCTATACAGGCTACCAGGATTAGGTGGTGCCAAAGCAATCAGCACCCTGATTTACAGTTATCTGCCCTTAATCCCAGCATTGGGCCATGGATCAATTATACACTCTCTATCCAGCCACCTCTGAAACAATCCCCACCTATAACTGCATGAGAACTTGGAGGGGGGTGATGTCTATACACAAATCACAGCATGGTTCTATGTATCAGAATGGATAATTCTACTCCTGAGTTAGATAGTTAGATTCATACGGACTTCCCAGGGGCCATTGTCTTTATTTTTCAAAAGATGTGCACACTACTGATTGATTTTCAAATTGCACTCACAGAATTTATGGTTAGATATCTGGTGGTAACTGTTGGTTGATTTTAGATACTGATGGCACTGGTGTTAATTTCTTAGCCCTTACAGTATTTTCTCAGGTATTTTGAAAGGATACCTACAGATCTAATTAGCAGGGCACCTACCAACTAAGAAGTTCCCCATGACATAAATGACTTTTGGACTAAGAGGTGTACATATTCAGTTCATATTTCTTAAATGTTCTGGATTTGACAGATGCTATGCTCACTGCCTGATGTGCTTTATCTTTATCTTCACAATGATCCTATGAAATTTGCACTGTTTGATTTCTGTTTGTGGATTAGATACTATATTAGGAGACTTCGAAAACCTGCCCAACCTTCTCGATCCAAGTAGATGAGTCCTTTACAAAAGTCCTCTGAAAGCCAGGTACTTGGAACATATGAAGAGTCTTCAAATAACTCTTTTTTTTGTATTTTTTTGTTTTGTTTTGTTTTGAGAGGGAGTAGGTCTTCCAGTTATTGAAATTAAAAATGTCTCCTACTGGACAAATTTTTCTAATTATACTGTCTCTTTCAAAGGAATAAAAGGGTGTTTGATTTAACATCACGTCATGGGATTGTTCTTTTGTATTCAAACTTGAACGCAGCAGAGCACAGACGCTCTTCTTGTTTCTTTCAGCTCTATTCCACCCACCACTAGTGAAGACATCCAATTTTTTCTCAAAAGACAGTTGTTCCTTTTTAATTCTTATCTTCTAGGAAAAAAATTTTTCTCTATGAGCTATATAAATTCCAGTGATCTAGTCCTTGTAAAGCCTACTCAAATGTAACAATACTGACTTGCATCTGACAACAGTTTATTTAGATTTGGATCGCATTTGTATTTGAGCTTGTTATCTTTTGAATCAATCTTGTTAATTATTCCTCCTCTATTAATTAGCATACAGGATGAGTAGAAATAAATGAAATAAAGGGGATGTATGGAACAGTGGGTAGATAATAGGACACCTTCCAAGTTTTTTGCACTTGAGAGCAGAGGAGCCATGAAGAAGGATGAACATTCCTTAAATAACTGCTGTCTCCACATACAGGTTAAGTATTCCTTATATGAAAAAGCTGGGTCAAGACATGTTTCAGGTTTCAGAGTTTTAAACATTTTGGAATATTGCATACTTTACTGGCTTTTTCTACCAGACAGAAAATCTGAAGTTGGAAATGCTCCAGAACCCAAAGCCTTTTGAGTATTGTGTCAACATTCAAAAAATTTTGAATTTTGGAGCATTTTGTGTTCCAGATGAGATGTGCTTAACCTATCCTCTGCTGGATCCTTGACAGCTGGACCAACTTCACAGCACTGATAGCCCACAGCCAAAGGCCATTCACTCAGAGTTGGAAGTAATTTATTATGGTTTAGATCAAGAATATTCCCTAAAACTTTCAAGTGTTCAGAGGTGGGGCTTTTGGAAGGTGAATATATCATGGGCCAGAGAGCTATACTCAACATTAGGTTGATGCATTAGTGAGTTGATAGTTCATTGTGCTGTCAGAAGGTGGGGACTGGCTGGCAGGGCTTGGAGGTGTGCCTACTTGGGGATGTATCTTTGGAGGGCATATCAGCCTCTCTGTCTCCTTCCAACTCCCCTAGCCTCTTAGATGGTATGACATAAGCAACTTTTTTCCCCCACATCCTTCTATCATAATGTTTCTGACTTTGAGACAGCTAGCTACAAACTGAATCTGTTCAACCATAAATCACATGAAATCTGTCCTCTTTGTGTCCTGCAGTGGGAAAGCTAATGCAGAATCTCTAAGGTCATGTTGTGCCCTTACCCATGGTATGATGACGCAGTATGTGCTCTCCCAGGTTCCCCTGGAACTCTGTACTTTCCACTAGAGCTTATTCCATGGTTAATTACTAGACTGTTTTAGATTAAATGTTATATAAAATATATCTCCATGCATTTTACACCCACTAGTTGTATATCTATGCTTTGTATGTAGCAGCTGAGATGCATCTGTTCTTTCCACAACAGCCTTCTAAGTATTAGACGGTGGCCATGGAGTAACCCTCAAGGATCCTCTAAGCCCAGTGTTATCGGAATGAAATTAGACTTACAATTAGTGTGAATTGAGGCTGACTAGCTGTATGAAGGGTTCCTGTAGCTCTACAGCACTCATTTCTTCTTGCCTCTGGTCTAAGCATGGATCCTTGAGATAATGATATAGCTCCTTCTAAATATATACTTCTTTAGGCATAAGGATGTGCCCATTATCCATTATCCATAAAATTGCTACCAGTTAATATCACAGATTGATCAGGCCCAGAACCGCCCACATGAGGGGATGGGTAGTATGATGTTAGGGTTCCAGGAGGTTCAAAACCCTGTATCAGAATTTGAGATGATTTTCTGTGGGCTGAGACAAGGAACTTTTCTCTGTAGCCCATGTTTATCTGGTTTTCAGACTAAGGAGGGGCATAGAGAGGAAAGTATAGGACTATGAGCAGGACCTTGGGAGTCAGTTCAGACATTTTCCTGAGGAGTAAATTATGTCAATCAGGAAAACTACCTTACTTCTAGGTTGACACTTACCGTAGCAGTGTGGATCCTGCAGCTGCAGTCTCCTTTTAGTTAACTGGGGCTGGAGTCAGACATCCTTAGCATGACCTCATCTTGTCCTTTGAGAAAATAAGGCCTCACTGGCCTCAGCAAGGACCAGAGACTCATAGAGGTTCACTCACTGCCAATCTGCTACCTATCTCCAGACAAGGGCCTAGGCCTTGGACAGAATCACAAGTAAACATAGAAAGTCCATTGTTTGATTTAAATCCTACTCAGAGCAGCTTTGAGTGGTTCCCATCAATTTAAGTGTCTAAAAAAATATATTCAATGTATATCGGATTTCATACACACATAATGCTTAGATGAGAAGTATTATTTTAAACCATATGAGAGTTTCATCTTTTAGGTTATAATTGGTCAAAAACCAACAATTTCAAGTGGTTTAATTACTATTAACCTGATTTTATAGATGAGAAAAATAAAGACTTCAAAATGCTACTTGCCTTGCTCAAAGCTACAAAACAAGAATAGGCTGAGGTATTGTGACAGTTGAGTTTGGATGTGTCAGCTTGACTGGTTTAGGGCTGCTGAGGTAATTGGTAGGGTGTGTTTTTGGGTACCCTGAGTGTCTGAGTGGGCCATGGAGGTGTTACCTTAGTATTTCTGGTTTCTTTCCCATTCTTCCTTGAGAATATGTCCCTACTTTCTGTCTGTTCATCATGAGCTAAGCAGCTTAGCTCAACCACACCCTTCCACCATGATATTTCTGCCTTTCACCTTGCTCGCCACAGACTGAATCCTATGAACCTGTGAGCCAAATTAAATCTATCCTTTTTTAAGTTGTGGATGGTGGGCATTGTGTCTTAGCAACAGGAAAGCTGACAATGCAAGTCTACACTGAAGACTGCCCAAGAGTAGAGTTGGGTCATTCTGTATATGTGCTGCATCCCTGTGCATCATCATGTGGAAGTATATGCAAAGAATCAAGTTAACAAAGAAGAGGTCATAATCTCTTATAATGCAGCAAGGCTGAGTGGAAAGGAGACAGAGGTGTGGGGCATTTATATGTGTTAATCCTTTTATTTCACTTATTTTTTTGTAATACTTTGAGAAAATTATATCAGTGGCATTGTGATCCAGTTAGCTCATCTGAAACTGGATTTTTAATGTTTAACTTTTGATGCTCCTGTGACTATTTGGTGGGTTGGCATTCTGTCATGTTCGTACCCAAGATCCCAATTGCCTGGCATGTCATGCTATATTGTCTTATCAATCCACTCACTTTCAAAGTCAAGGGACAACCAGCTTCATCTGTAAATGGTTAAATTTAAAAAATCCTCAGTTTTCAGTAAGTATGAATGAAACTGCCTTGAACATTCACTAGAGGTCTTTGTACAGACATGATATCATTTTCCATAAATTACCTACAAATTGATTGTCTAGGTTAGTGGGCACAAAACTATGACATGCATGCCACAGTGGACTGTTTGTTATCATTGAACACTCTGAAAGGTTGGCCATTGCCATTCAAGGTGGTGTAGAACAGATATCAGAAAGCTCTATAAGAAATTGTCTGGTAGTTTTCCTCGGCAGTTGGAGCATTATTCATTCCACCAGAACTGGACGTAGTTCCAGTTCCTTCACATCCTCATCTGACTACTGATCTCTTTTTCTCACAGCCACACTATTATTTATTTATTATTATTTTCTCACAGCCAGCCCTAAGTTATTTCCATTTTCCAAGCCCTCAAAATATACCTAGAATCTTATTTCTCATTCTATTACAGCTACCATTTTAGTCTCGGCAGGCAGATATCTTTTGTTGTAGTTTTGCAATGTCTTTCTGCTTGGGCACTGGTTCTTTTTCAGTGTATTTTCAACATGACTGTTGAAATAAGCCTGTTAAAAGATATAGAGGAATAATTTTAAAAAGAATCACTCCACTGTTTAAAATCCTCATGGGTCTGGGGAGGTAGCTCGGTAGTATAAGTGCCTGCCTGGCAAGCACAAGGACCTAAATTTGATCCCTGGAACATTTGGTATACCATGCTGGACCTGAAACTGGCTATGTTGGTGAAACCCTGTAATCCCAATACTGGGGAGACTGAGACAGGAGGATCTGAACTATGTAGTGAGATCTTGTACTGAATAAATAAATAAGAATCCCAATAACTTCCCTTCTCAGAGAAAATGGTAATGTCATCACAGTTGTACATCTGGTCCTTCCCAGGGTGGCTACAGCTCAGCTCCCTTTCTTTTTGACCTCCTTTCCCTCCTCCTCCCCTTTCACACCTCCTTACTATTCCTTGAAGACACCAAGTAGCCCCCCATCTCAGGACTTCTACACGGGCTGCTCCATGGCTTCCTTCTATTCTGCATGTGTGCACATGGCTCTCACCCTCAATTTCAATAATACTTCATGAGGCTGTTCCTTGTTGGGGACCAACAATTATACCTTGAATCTAGAGGATGTCCAAGCCTTTGAGTTAGATCAGAATGTGGAAACTCCCTGCTTTTTTCTGGTTGCAAGCTGGAGGCCAAGGTCTGGTGACTGATGTGGGCCATGCAGGCAACACAAGACCTGCTGAAGACGGTGAGGCACCTGGGGAAATTACAGCTCCCTCATTGCCTCCCCATCTCATCCTTGTCCTTGCAAGAATGTTTTGATATTCTTAGTCTGTCATAGTTGTCAATTCTGTTCACAGAATCACCCCCGCCCCGTGCTTCACCCAGAGTCCTTGGCTCAAATATAATCTTTTGTTTACTTACTTATGTATTTGATAGAGGGTCTAGCTATGCAGCTTAGACTCATAGTGCTCCTCTTGCCTCAGCCTCCCCAGCACTGGGATCATAGGCATGCACCACCATGCCCAGTTTTGGTGGCTGGCACAGGGTGTCTGGGCTTCTGGGGCTGGCATGGCATGTGATGCTGGATTGAACTGAGGTCCTTGTGATTGCCAGGCAGGCACTTAGACAGCTGAGCTATCCCTCCAGCCCCAGCTCAAATATAGTGAATAAAGATCAAGGTTCTGGATACCATGTGACCTTTTATTCCCCGTGAACAGCTGTCACCTCAGATCCCTGCTCCACCCCTATTTTGCCTCTTGCTCTTTCTTCCCACTGTGTGCCTTAACTCCAGATAGGAAACTGGGAACTGCAGGGGTGCCTACTGACTGGCAGCATGGAATGTGTCTCCTATACTTCCTAATATTGTCATGAAAATTGTAACTTCTCACCGCTTTCTATTTCATCTTCCTACCTGATTTTTT
>NW_004524840.1:778630-791248 GCF_000260255.1 Octodon degus
ACCCATAGTCATTCTCTCTCTCTCTCTCTCTCTCTCTCTCTCTCTCTCTCTCTCTCTCTCTCTCTCTCTTCTATGCTGTGCTAAGACCAATCTAGGCACTTATGATGCAGAATGAAATAAAGCAGTGCAAAATGTCCAGCATCACTTAATGTGTACATATGTTATTTATTTAGAACTAAAGCTCTGTGATAAAAGGCATTTTGTATGTTTCATGCAGGCTGTGTTGCTTGTGCATAGATAGGGGTCTGGCAAATACTAGGCCCTCAGCAAATATCAGCTGTTGCCTTTCTTTTTCTTTCTTGTTTCCAACTATAAAGCAACTGCTGCTTTCAAGATTCATTGATGTGGAATAGATTCCTGCAGCGTCCTACTTTGGACCTTGAGGGAAGTAGCCTGTAAAAATTGAAGACACAATTGAATTGCTAATTAAAATTTGGAAGCAGTTCAATTGCGTGATCCTCTGAGAAAAGAATTTTAAATGGTGAAACAGTATTAATCTAACTTCCTGTGTGCTGAGGAAGAAACCTCCAGCCCTGCGTAGGCGCCTCTGCGGAGACCTCAGGTTGATGAGCAGCCACGCGTGTGCAGCAGTGAGGCTGGCTGCTTCCTGGGTTGCCGCTTCTGTGGGGGATGAGTCTCCTAACTGTACTGTCTGGATTAATGTGTCACGAAGTGTGGTCTCTTTGTCACCTACATTAACACTGATCAACTGGAGCCACTTAATCAGGATTTCTGGAGGCAGCCTTCTGAGACCTTCCTCCTTTCCACACTCCTGAGGTTATTGGGTTAGAATTTGAAGTTTGCTGTTATATGCTGTAAAGTATGACTAAATCAGGACATCTGGATCGAGAAAGATTGAATCACTACATTTGAAGGCAGTATGACAATTATCTGGAAATGATGGATTGAGATTTTTCAGGCAAAGTTTAGAAACTTTGATTAAAGTTCCAGATAGCGGGCTGGGGAGATAGTTTGGCAGTCTAAGCACCTGCTTCACAAGTGCAAGGCCCCAAGTTCAGTTCCTGGTATTGCATGCTATGTTGGCCCTGGAACCCTGGACATGCCGTCCTGGCTCTGAAACCAGGCATGGTGGCACAGGCCTGTAATCCCAGTGCCTGGGAGACTGAAACAGGGGGATCACTATGAGTACCAACTGCATAGCAAGAACTTGTATTAAAAAAAAGAAAAGCTACAGGTACATATTTTAGGCTATGCCCTTGTTACAAGTTGATTTTTGTACCCTTCCACCATGTCTAAATCCACAATCTTAGAATGTGACCTAATTTGTGTGTAGTTCCATTGCAGATGCAATTATCTAAGGTAGTTGGGTAGAGTTGGGTGGACATCTTAATAAAAGCTGGTATCTGTATCAAAGGACTCCATGTGAAGAGGAAAGACCAAGGAGAATGCAGGAAGGTGGGATTGGAGTGATACATTCACAAGCCAAAGAACACTGAAGATTGCCAGAAAATCACATGTAGCTAGGAAGAGCAAAGGTGAATTTCCTTATAGATTTCAGAGGGAACCTGGCCTTCATGATGCATTGGCTTTGGACTTTTTCAAAACTGTAAAATAATAGATTTTTATTTTAAGCCATCTAGTTTGTTATATGTTGTCATAGCATCTCTAGTAACTACTAGCGCCGTTGTTATTTAGATTTCACATGATATTGTTGAGGGGGAGCTATTGATAAGAGAAGAGGAAACATCCATAACTTTGTGTATGTCTAGAACTCAGGTGACTTTAAAAGTAGGCTTGCAATTTTCCTGGAGATAGACGAACAGAGTCATTGAATATTAGGGAGTCTAGAAAAAGTCCACACACATTAAAGTTGCTGCATGACAAAATGTCATTGTTAGATCAATAAGAAAGAGGTTGACTGGGAAAATTTGCACTCCCCCTGCAAAAAAGAAAATCAGGGGGCTGGTGAGATGGCTCAGTGGTCTAAAGCACCTACTTAGAACAAGCTTAGCAAAGCACAAGGGACCGCGGTTCAATTCCCCAGCACATGTCAGCCAGCCCCGCCCCCTGGTGGGCTGAGCTGGTCACACACACACACACACACACACACACACACACACACACAAATAAATAAATAAAATAAAATAAATCAGATTCTACACTAACAACAATAATGAGAGAAATATAATAACTTCCACTTAAATTCTCAGGTACTACTCTGGATGCTTCGGCATATCCTAATTACAATTTTCTTCTTAATGACAAGTTGGTACTATTGTTATAGCAACTATACATATCAAGAAATTGGACACAAGGAAGACAAGTGGCTGTCCTGGGTTGCCCCTTCTGTGGGTGAACAGATTGAGCTGTGAACGCAAGTAATTTGGCGGCAGATTCAGGGCTCTAAATCTCTATGCCATGCTGCCTTCTACCTCTGCAGAAATCAATGCTGGATGAGAAGGGGCTGTGAGATACCTGACTAAGAAAAAATGAGCTTGAAAAACTTAGAAGAAAAATAAATGAAAATATTTTAAGAATTCAGAATAAAGGGTAAATAAAACAGGAAAAATTTACATTATAAAGAAAAATACAGTATAAGCTATATTGAAGTTTTTGTTCATCAAAAGACAGCATAATAAGAAAGAAAAAGACAGAAATGTATATGGTATGTGTAATCATTGGATGATAAATATGCACACCACTAAGAAAAGGACAAGAGAAATAACACAAGAGCATCAAAAAACAACAATGAACATCACAGATGAGAAAACATGAATGACTAATGAATGTTCAAGAAGATGGTTTAATTCCACTAGTAATTAAGAAGAAAATTAAACAACTATGAGGAAATATTCTTTTACTCTCTATATTGGCAGAAATTTAAAAATCTGACAGCTCTAGGTGGTGATAAGAAAGGAAGACAATAGCCATCACTATGCAAAGCACAGGGGATTATAAACTGGTGCAGTCTTTTGGAGATCAATTTGCTGTATTTAATAAAGTTGAAGTTTTGCTTGCTGTGTAATTCAGCCATTGCACTCTCATAGCCTGGGACACCTTGCCCATAAGCTGAAGGAGAAAGGGCTAGATAGTTTATAGTAGCAAACACTTTGAAACTTCGTCATGGACTAGACTATGGTAGTATATGTGTGCAATGAAATACTCCACATAGTGTTGGAAATTAATGAACTAGAATCAGACATTATGAAAAAATCACATACACATAATGTTCCTTGAGAAAGCAAGTTGTAGAAAATATATAAATATTAAAAACGTACTTAAGTAGAGTCTGTAAAGATTAAAAAATAGAAAAAGATGCATGAAGGTTAAGCACATTTAATAAAATAAAAATTGCTTGGGCTACAACATGTGTAGAGAAGCATGAAGAAGAGTAAGTGAAAGCAAGTCCCACATTGAGGACAGTTGCTGGCTTTGAAAGTGAAGCAACAGAGAGAACTGGGAGAGGACAGACAGAGGACTTTAAATATAACGGGTTAATATGGCTTATTATTTGATGTAGGTAATGGGTACATAGGTACTTGTGTTGTTCATTTAATTTTCTCTGTCTCAGATATTGTGAATAATTTCTTTTTTAAGGAAAGAGGTTGTCTGTTGGCCACTGAGTCATGTCAGTGATTGATGTGGATGTCCAATCCTGGTGCTTGGGTTAGTAAAGTGGCTGTGCTCTTTATTTCTCTGCCTTCTTTTCCTTCCTCTCTTCCCACACTGAAACAGAGGTGGGAAGAGCTGCAAAAATTTCTTAATTTTGTTCTGAGACCCAGCCTTTTCACATTTCTGTCCTACAGTTTCCGCAGGCTGCTGTTCTACATGTAGAGTTGCTGTGGTTGCGAGCCTTGGTGTTTGCCTAGCCATTTCTGATTCAATGTTTTCTAGAGTTCCCTTTACTAGCACACTCTTACTGTACAGATTTTCTCAAAAATAAAGTGTGACTGGATACACAGCCAATATTCCCTTCTGGAAACCAAAGGGTCTTTTTGACAACTATTAAGTAAGAATCTAAGAACTTAGTGTCTCGTGATTCCCAGTGGCTTATGTTCTAGCTCTGGGGATCCACACAGTCTTAACTCAGAAGAACAGCTCAAAAGAGGGCAGCATTTTTCACTGCTGTTAATAAATCATCTTGAAATTGCTCATAGTCTTATATACACCACACATCAACAGAAGATATCATTTTTGTTGTGGATGTTGTTACTTAATTCTTTGATGCACTGAGCCTTGCCCAAATATCTTCATGTGGTAAACAAAATAAATGAGTGCAGAATATTAATTTTTAAAAAACAATGTCAATGATGCTGTCTTCTTACCAAGATGTCATGTATTTGACTCATTAATTTGTGAAGAAGCAAGAGGCAGGGTGAGGAGCTGTCACTTCTTCGTTTACACCAATTAACAAGGACTCAACTTAGCAAACTCTTAAAAACTGACAACATACTATTTCCCCACCAGATCTATGTTTTATTTGTTAAAAAATCACCATTTTGGTCATGGTGACAAATATTTCTCAGGAATTTACTATTTTACATTATTGTTGTTTGGTTTCTTTTGTCAATCGTTGAGCATTGAAATCTGACTCTGCTGCTTAAATTGAATTTGGATGCTGAAGAATGGAAAGAGTTTTAGTGATCCAAACCCAAAATGTTTTTCGCAGAGTAGTGACAGGAGGACAGTATAGCTAAATGTAGTCAGATGTAGCTCAAGGGAAAAGGTGTAATAGAGTTCTGTCTTTATATACCCCAGGGTCATTCCTTTATAAGCATATTTAGGACAGAGCATGGATGCGAGGACCTATCTCTGGAGTCCTGTTGTTCATAAAAAATAACCAAGCACTATTCAAAGTCTTCGTCTGGCTATCAAAGTCCTGTGATGCCAGTTTGATGAATTTTATCATTTGGTTTTCAGTCTTGCAAACTGGGTCTAAACATTTTAGTCAGCTCTATGGCAGAATTTCTTTAGTAAACATTTTCCACTTCACAATCATCTGAAATGGAAGTATATTATTTACTTCTTAGAAGTGTATTTATTTTCCTGGATGACTCGCATTTGCTTATTTAGCAGAGGAAAGGTGAAAAAGTCCTTGTTAGATTCTAAAATGCAGTGTGTAAAAACAGGTGTGTTTATCTTGTCGTGCTCATGCTCTATATTAATATGTAAAACAATGCCTGCTGAGAAACGGATGTTCATTATCCACTGAAAGGAAGAATTAATGAACGAATGGATGAAAGATTGAACACTGACTGTTGACTGTTATAATCTTCACATTTATGTTCCTAAAATGTCAGAATGCCATTTTTCTACAACTGGGTTTCCTGGGAAATATGAAAAACTGTAAGAAATGTCTAGAAAATAGAAAAGAAGAAAGTGGTTGGAAGTGCCAGCAGGTTAGGGCCCCTAATCAGCTTCCGATTTATATACACGAGATTAAAGATTCCCTCTGAGTTCTGATTAAAGATGCACAGTTACAAGATTAAATACTGGTGAGCCAAATTAGAAAAGGTTTTACTCCAATCTCAGGATTCATCAAAGCTCTGCTGCTACCCCTTGCCTCACATTAAGCTGTCTTTACAACACAGGATTAGAGTAAAACCGTTGGAGGACTTCACGTCCTGGGCTCTCTGTTACCTTTTCTACACAGCTGTTCTCATTCAGATCACAAACAATTCTCTTGTCAAGAATCAAAGCTTGTTTCCCCTTGAAGTTTCTCTTTATACCTATAAGTGAATGCATTCCAATGTCTCTACACATTTATTTATTTTGGTGACCCTTGATGTCCTATATCAGATACAGCATGCACTCTTATCTCATGCCCCGTCACAAAACATATTAAAACTTAGTACACTTGTCTATTTCAGAAAACACCTCCTTAATCATTCCAGTAATTATGCGAATACTCCCCCAGGGCCAACTATAAACACGTCCTTCCTTTCCTGAGAAGATTTCTGACTCTGTCTCTCCTTGGAAGTCACAGCAAAAGAATGTAGGCAGAACATGCCATTAATAACTGGACTGAAGAGAGGTTAATATGGTCATCAGGTATCTGAGAAATAAAACTGTCATTGCTTTATTAAAGACTGTATTTCAGGCATAAGCCCATATGGCAACAACAAAACAATATTAAAAACATAAAAGAGTGAGTTGAAAATGTTGATCTCAACTCTAGACTGGATTTGAGAGGCTCTAAGTTTATATTTTTGATTAATAAAGAAGGAGGTCCATTGCTCTTTAAATGTGTGTGTTGTTGTAAGAAAATGTAAAAGTCCAAAGGAACTCTCTAGACTTTGCTACCTAAGGTTCAATAACCCATCAAGTGGTTTCCTGAGTTTGTAGAATTTTGGAGGCTCTCACAGAATATGTAGCTTCACAACTTTAGGAATGAAAAGATCAAATTTAATCACTTAGGATTTCCTTTTGCCTCTGTAGGAGGCATCTAGAAGGTTGAGCAACTCAAGGCCCTTTAAAAATGTCTACAGATTATCTTCTTTTCTGAGTCCATCAGTCCAAAGAAGATTAAGAGAAGTGTAAAGAGCCAAAGTCTGGATTCTGATATAGAATCCACATGTTTGAAAAATAAATCATAATCAGGCAATAACTTTGGAGAGTTCTGGGAAGGGTGCTAGTTCAGAGCTTTTAAAGCGTAATTTCTATATGAGAATATGGAAAGCTATTTATTTGTTGTATGAGCTGAACTTAAAAAAATATAGAGCAACTTAATTTTTCTGCATCTATTATATTTGCATATGCCCTATAGGATCACTTTTCCTTGTTCTTTGATAATATCTAAGGGGCCGGGGAAATAGCTCAGTAGAAGCACTTGCCTGGCAAGTGCAAGGGCCTGTGTTCAGTCCCCGGTTCTGCCAAAATTCTCCAAACAACAATAACAACAACAACAAAAACAAAAAAATACCCCAAAAGATAGTATCTAGAGAAGCATAACCAAAACATAGTGTTAGACCTAAGGTGGAGAATACATTATCCTGCTGCTCTACATGCCCTACAGTGCTGATGTATTAATAACGTTTCCAGACTCACAGAAGGATCTCAAAGTACCTTGCAGTGAGGCCTATGACAACAGACATCTATAGATTATAAACTTCTCAGATTATAAATTCTTTGAAAGCAAAGGCACTGTTTTACCTAGCTTTGTATCACCTACACAGAAATTCTTTATCAAATGAAGTAGAAAAAAGTCAATGAGCAACAATATACACAGACTTAGGAAAATGACACTGCTTCAGAATCAAGAGTTTGGAATGTCAAGGACCCACATGTCCTATGAATTCAGTGAGCAGTGGATGATAACCAGGCATAAATTATCCTGAGGGATACAGTGGGCCTTGTGGAATATCACAGCAGCATAGAATGACATAGAGAGGTTAGAAGAGGCCATCTGTATGTTGCATCTCCTGTCATACCATGCAAGATGCTCATAGTACACACACACACACACACACACACACACACACACACACACACACAGCATGACAGACCACAAACAAGCCAGAACATGATGGCTCATCACTTGGATGAGCAATAGCCAAGGCAAACCAATAAGAATTTGAACTAAGTGAAAATGCTTTTCCCTTTTTACTGTAATGCTGTCTTTCTCATGTCCCAAGTCTTGTGGAGCCAGTAGCATTAGGTAGGAAAAAATAGAAAATCTACAGGGAAACCTATCTATCTGTCTGTCTGTCTTCTGTCTATCTGTCTGTCTATCTGCTTGTCTATCATCTATTTATAATTACAGAAAATGATTTATTAGACAGATGTATAGGATACAGTGTAGGATAAACTACAATGGCTGTAGTGGACAGCAAGATGACCCAGCAGCTGCTCAATCGAAGAACTTGGAAGACTTGGAGTAAAAGGAGTCAAGGATACAATGCCAGTCCGAGGTTGAAGGCCTGAGAACGTTCTGGAAAGCTGGTGGTGTGAGTCTGCATTGAAAGATTAAAGAACTGGAGTGTGATTTTTATAAGGAATAGCAGCAGTTTGTGCTTAAACCAGAGAGCTTTTTAGTTCACACCAACTTCCTTTGTCTTCCCCTTTCAGTTCCACCAGGACTGCAAATCCACTGAATATTGCCACCTATGGCCAGGGCAGGTCTTCTCATTCAGTGTTCTGACCTACATGCAATAAATTCTGGGAACACCTCCATAGGCACACAGATGTGTACTTTCCTACTGTAAAGGTATCTTAATCCGGTTCAGATGAAGCCAAGATTAACTGTCACACATTGCAAACATGCAACTCCTTTGTACACTATTTATGCTTTGTTCATACTATTCTAAATTCTATGAGATATTCTAGCAAACTATTTAAATTCCTGCTGGTATCTTTTTCACAATACCTTAATGATCACTGCACTGAATAGTATGGTGTGATTTCTTTGTTTTGGCGAAAGAATGTCTAATGTTCAGAAAAGCAGTCTGAGGGAGTGTACATACAAAGCTGTTGTCTGACACATGGAAGGCAAGGTGGTTAAGAGTTCAAGTTCTGGCTCTGGTACCCACCAGCTTTGTGGTCTTCTCTGACCTTGAACTTCTCCTATTAAGTGCACTATAATACTCATACTGCTGATTGAAGCTGCTAGGTGGATCAAATGAGGTAATGCATTCAGTTCTTACTTACTATCCTATCTAGAATATGAATTTAGGCCCCCCAAAATACAAATAATCATGAAAGTGATGATTGTGATGGAAGGTAATTTCATTTTCTCTATATGGTTCCAGGAGATTGAATAAAGGTTGGTGTATGAGGTCATTAGAACTACCTAAGAATGGAGTATGTTTTGTGTGGTAGTCTGCACAGAGACGGTGAGCACTCATCTTTCTTACCTGGAACATCAGAAGGGATTCCATTGAGAAAAGGGAAGAGAGTGATCTGACTAATAGTCCCAGGTCTAAAGACTATACTCTGGGCGTGGTGGGAGACATCAATGAAGGAGACATAGGAACCAATGGTTTTAAAAAGTTTAGAGCATTCATTGAACTATGAAAGCAAGGATGGAGCAATGGTGTGCACTGCACTTGGACTGTTTTTCCCCTGAAATTTGACAGCCATGACCAGAGGACGTCATCTGTAAACCAGGGCCATAATCTGAAATTAAGAGTTTTCTAGGTTCAGTCATGAGCTTGACTATTGCTTAACACCAGGCACCATGGGAGCAGGATCTGAGTGTCTTTTCCTTTGTATTACTGTGTTTTTATCTATGTTTATGTTTGTTTTATCCTTCTAACTGAGATACATACATTTATGTTCATTTCTATTTCTGATATAGCAGCAGGCAGGATTTTCCTGTGAATGTCAGTTGGTTTAAGGGATTTTTTTTATTTGCACTTATATATTTTTTCTTTGCATTCCTGTAATTCAAGTTTTAAAAAATGAGATGAAGTTACAAATTTATTTGAATTTCAACTGTGATATTCCTTTTGATTGTGAGCCTATCTTGAAATTACAATTTGGATGGCATTTGTTTCATGACTTAAGCTAATACCAGATTATTTTAGTGGAAAATGTTAAATCAATGCCTTTTTGATGAATAGAAGCTTTACATCTGAATAATAAATAGGCTGTTCTTTGTTTTCATAAATAGCTGGGGAAGATCATAAACCCCTGTTATCTTCTGTCATTAAACTCATCCTCGAGATATGTGGTGCCTACTTTAGAAATACTACCAAAAATGAATTCATAAATGTAGATTATCCAAAGGGGAAAAGAAGTGTAAATACAGAGTATGAATAAGTTATTCACCATGTACGAACACCAAGGAAGCTCACTGGGGAGGTACAGAAAAGAGCCCAGCTTCTTAGTAATCACTGAATATAAGACACTTCTATAAAGATCTTAACCTTCAGTTTATCTCCAATAAATCTGTCAGTTGCCACGTGGCCCATTTTCTTCTAGGGGCCAGATGGGATAATTCAGATTAAGCATAATGAGTAGCACATGCTTTCTGAATAGCACCTTGTGTATACAGGGAAATATAACCCAAGCCAATCAAATCAATGTCAGTGCTTTAATCACTGTAAAGGTAGTGGGCCTGATTTGAACTTTGTGACTGGTCACTGTAGTTTTATTACTTTTAGGTCTGTCTTAGCTGAAATTGTATATTTCACACAAGTTAAACCCTTCTAATTAAAATGAAATTTTGCTTCACTTTTATTTGTCCATTTTTTTTCATAGGGGGAACTAGTCAATCCTCTTGGAAGATTACTTTCATATCTGTAGTTTCCTTGATGGAACAAATTCTAGATCATTAATTTTAGCTGAGCATATATAACTTGCCATTTTTAAAGTACTGTCCTTTCAGGCAGGATTGAGGAACCAGGATTCTGGGTGCTGGTGATAAAATTAATATATTATTAAGGGATAGCCAAATAGCTCAGCAGATTGAAGTTCCTGCAAGCAGATGCAGGGGCCTGGGGTTCTATCCCTGGGCCTGCCTTGTTGGCCCCACCCCTGGGGCATGCTGAGACAGCAATTGAGGCTGGGCGCATGCCTGTACTCCTAGCTCTTGGGAGACTGCAAACAGGAGAATCACTACAAGTCCAGTCTAATAGTGAGACCCTGAACACCCTGTAGACCCTTCCCTAAACTATGGGAAAAAAATTAATATGCTAATATTGTAGGGGCTATGTAAAGAACAGTAATGAAATAATTTAAATTCTGCTACATAGGTACAATGCAATTGCTACTTTTTAAATTTTTTTATTGATTTATTTTTTAATTGAGAAATAAATATGAATGAGACAGTTTCAAAGCTGATTAATAGGACAGTTTCGATAATCAATACATTGTACATTGTTATCTTTTTAGTGGTTATCCATAGACAAGAAGCAGATAGGATATCCTGTCCAAACACTATTAGTACACCTCTTTCTTCTCTACAATTGCTACTACTGGCATATTTTTCTTCGAACCCACCTTTGGGTTCTGAGGGTTCTTGCTTCCCTCTGCAAGGCATGACATGTAAAATATATGTGAAATTTTGTATAAATATTATGCTGATTAGGATGGCTGAGGTGGTTGTACTAAGAATTTCCATCAGTATTTTGAAGATAGCAATTAATATGTAGAATTTTCACCTTGACTAACTCCGTATGCTGATATCTGGGAACTAAGCAACTGCATTGAGGACAGCAATGTGTAACCCAAAAACCATGCTTAATACCTGTCATCTTGGTCTTCTACATGTGTACCATTTGTAATGTGAAGTCAATTATTACTATAGTCTCTTTAAAATAATTTTTTAAAAAAAGGTAATAAAAGAGAAAAGAGGCAAGAACAAAAATTTAAGATTTCTTGAAAGCAAGTGGCAATATTCAATCATATGTCCAATTTTACATAACTATATCTGTTAATTTGAGCAACATATTTGATAAAAATAGATAACATATGAACCATGTTAATCAGCTATTCTTGCTTTGAAAATCCGTAACATGTATTTTATCTGTCTTTGTTTCTGATTTTTGTTCTTGCTTTTGTTTTTACTCTTCAAAATAAAATAAAATTATAAAAAAAGAAAAAAATTATTTATTCATAGAAGTACCCTTCACTTCATTCCTCTCAATGATAATGTCTTGTATAACTATAATAACTATATTATATCAAAGACAGGAGGTTGACATCAGTGCAATGTGTGTGGATCAGGACACAGATGATTCAGTGCATCAGCATAGACATCTCACCCGGACTAGTCCTTTAGAAACACATTCATCCGTCTGTCCCCCACCACTTGTCACCTCTGGCAGCCAATGTGTGGTTCTCTGTCTCTATACTATTGTCATTTTGAGAGTGTCGTATAAATACAAACATGTAGTATAACTCCTGGAAATTGGCTCTTTCACTCAGCACCTGCCTCTGAGAGGCCTCCAGGCTGCTGCTGTATCTGTACATGAATCCTTTTTGTTGCTGAGCAGCCTTCAGTGGTATGTCCCACAGTTTTAACCATTCACTCGCTGAAGGTTTTTGCATCGTTTTTAGATCCTTGTGATTATAAATAAAACTGCAGCCAAAAAACAACAACAAAAAAGAAACACTTTAGGGGCTGGGGAGATGGCTCAGTAGAATAAGTGCTTCCCTGGCAAGCACAAGGTCCTGAGTTCAATCCCCGGTTCCGCCAAAAAAGTAACAACAACAACAAAAACTGCAGTGAACAGCATGTACATATTTTTCTGTGGACTGAAATTTTTATTTTTCAGCAATAAATTTTCAGAAATGATACTATTATTATATAGTAAATATATGTTTAGCTTTTTGCTTCCAAGAAACTGACCACTTTGAGAACTGCCCATTTCTATGGTATAGGAATGGTTGCACAATGTTCCATGAGGAAGATATAAAAGATCTAGTTTCTCTGCATCTTCACGAGTATTTGGTGCTGATGCTGCTTTTATTATATCTATTCTGAGGTTATTGACATCTCATTATAGCCTTATAGGTGTTTGTTTAAAATATGAGTTTTACAGTGGCTGGTACTGTCTTTCACCGGCATGTTTTTGAGAGTTACACAGGTGAATTTTATCTAAAAATTATATAAACAAGAGCCACTAATATTGAACGATCTTTCTTCAACAATTCTAATTTGACTGTAACCACTTATTAAGCTATTATTTGACCATGGAAAATAATCTATAGATT
>NW_004524840.1:791638-793630 GCF_000260255.1 Octodon degus
GAGAGGGAGAGAGAGGGAATATGAAAGGAGAAGAGACAGGAAGGAAGGGAGGGAGGGAGACAGACAGAGAAGCGGAGGGAGAGACCTGATTTAAAATGAACGCATAACCTGAGGTCAGACTGTGATGTGGTTGTATTGGTTTTGCCTGGTGTATATCACCTAGTGGCATTTTTTAAAGCCAAGATATTATAGCAACATAAAAATTCTCACTGCTTTGCACAACAAATGCTTATATTTCATCAGAAGACGGTTGAGGGGTCTGGTCTGCCTTTGCCCCTTAAGGAGCCACAGCTACGGGGCTGCACTGCTCCTATTGTCTCACAGGGAGGGCTACAGAGCTGAGCAGCAAGGCACAGCATGCTCCAGGAGGAGGCTTTCCACGGGTGACTAATGTAGCTACATGGAAGGAGCTTCTCCAAAGGAACAAAGTGCTGCTGCACTTGCGGAAAGACAAGCCTCAAGAAGAACTCTCTTCACGGTGTTAAGTGAGAGCAGGTCGATAGATATATTTGCAAAACTCCCTTCCTTGGAAGAAGCCTGTCTCCCCAACCTGAAAGCTAATGGTACACAGTCAATTTAAAAATGGACATTAGCGCTGAGGAAAATATGAGGCCCATTAAATTGTAGGGGTTGCACAAGAGGAGCACGGCATAAGTCTGCCAGCTGAGACAACGCATGGTGCTGGGAAGATGGATTTACCAGTGTGCTGCTGAGCTCCACTGCTAGGCTGGGCAGGTTCCCCTCCTGCAGCTGTCACTGCCAATAATCCTCTCGGGACACGGCTTCTTAAAGTACGACTCTACCAAAGTAGATCCGAGACTTAATAACTCCTTAAATCCCCAGGAGATGCTTTTCCTAATAGACTAGTTAGAAATATCATTTATTGATGGTGAGTTGCATTTTTAGAAATCAATGGTTAATTAATGACAAAGCCAAGAAAATGGGATAGACAATGCCCAGGTTGCAGGCAAAGCTATGAAAGAAAAATTATAAAAGCTACCAGAAAAATCAACTGGCGAAAGGCAGGTAACGTGAATGGAAACAAGTCAGGATAGAAAAACTCTCTTGTGGGGAAGGAGGAGGCTTGCAATGGAGCTCCAGTGCCAGCAAGAACAGTGAGTGTCGAGCTGTGCTTACCTTCTGCCTGCTATGAACAGTTACCTGGACAAAAATGAGCAGCCCTTGAGGTCCATGTGGGGGGCTCTTGCATTTTCTAAAATGCTGACTTCAATCTTTAGAGTAGTTCTATATTCATAGAATAGTAAGCATATAGTAGAGTCTCCATGTACCACTTCTTTCTGCCTCAGTTTCCCTTATTAGTAAATCTTGAATTATGGTGGTACGTGATTATTAACTTAAACTCATCATTTGCATTAGGGTTGACTTCTTGGGAGCTCTGTACAGGTCCATGAGTCGAGGCATATGTGGGATAACGTGTCCAGCACACGGAGTCCTACCCTGCTGTTAATTCCTGATCTGTGCTTTTCTTTTTCTCTTTATAACTGGTTCTGAAAAGCACTGACCTTACTCCCTCTATTCTTTTGCTTTTGCAGGACTCCATACAGTTGGAATCATACAGTAAGTGGCCTTCTCCAACTGAGTTACTGAGCTAAATGCATTTAAATCTCCTTCCTGTGTTTTATAGCTGAATAATACTCCTTTGTGTAAACATACCACATCTTTTATATCCATTCCTCAGTTGATGGGCATTCGGGTTGTTTCCATGATTTAGCTAGGACAAATTGTGCTGCCATAAACATGGGTGCATATATATCACTGTGGTAAGATGTTTCAAGTTCTTGAAAAATACCCAGGAGGGGAATAGCTGGGTTTAATGGGGTCTCCAATCCTAGCTTTCTTAAAAAAAATGTATTTGGTTGTTGCAGGGTCTCACTATGCAGCTCAGCCTTGTGCTGATCCTCCTTTTTTCAGCCTCCCCAGTGCTGGGATTACAGGCATGGGCCACTATGTCCAGCCTCTGGCCAGCTCAGC
>NW_004524840.1:794120-794909 GCF_000260255.1 Octodon degus
CCTTAACTGATGTCTGAGGGTCTCAGAAGGGTGCGACACGAGGTTATAGCTGAACAGAGACAAGCTTTGACTTGCACCAGCTTCCTATTTTGCAAGCTAAGAAGGAGGAAATAAAGATATATATTACAAAAAAAAAGAATAAAATTAAAACCTCTGTCAGGAGTCAGGCATAGTGGCACACACCTGTAAACCCAGCTAAGCCAGGAACTGCAAAGTTCATGCTTGGCCTGGGCAATTTAGTAAATTAATGAGACTCTTGCAGAATAAAAAATAGAAATGGTCTAGAGATGTAGCTTTGTGTGAAGACCCTGAGTTCAATCCAAAATACCACACAAAGCAAGCAAACAAAAAAACCCTCCAGCAATGTAGAAGATTAATACCTTAGAGGAGAGTAAGAAAATGGGGTAGAAATGTTGGGTTGTAGCTGCCCTGAATGAATGAATGAATGAATGTCTGGTATGTGTGTTTTATATTCTTTGCTCTTCTAAGATAGAGGAGTCTTTTATGGTCCTTGAGACAAAATTAATTTTTTTTTTCATAAATGGCCCATGATGAGATATGTGTCTTTTTCCCACTGAGAATCACAACATTTTACCATCAGAAAAAAACCTTAGTGAATGTTTAGCCTAACTAATTTATATTAAAGATGAGGAAACTAATGGCTAACAGTTGTTTTTCCAGCCATTTAAAGAATAGACACAATTGAGTTACATGACATTACAGTACAGGTTCTCGTACGTCCTGAGTCTTAATTGACCTTGGAAGGCTAGGGCCAAAATATTGTCTTTC
>NW_004524840.1:795869-802789 GCF_000260255.1 Octodon degus
TAGGAAGAATGTATGCAATGTGTTCATTATTGAAACTGTCCTACCAATTTGGTTTGAAACTGTCTCATTGCTATTTGTTTATCAATAAAATTATGGAAAAAAATAAAGAATAGAAGTTCAGGCAGGGAAAAGAGCTCTCCTAATTCTGACGCCAGAATTTTCTTTGTCTAGAGGCACAGAAAAACAATGAGCACTTAAAGTGCTCCTCAGCAGGTTCTCAGACACAGTTCAAAGAGGAGAGAGTGGTAGGTGAGCCGACCCTCATTCAGTGCAGAGCCAGTCCAGAGGCTGGAATAGCTCAGACACAGCTTCTCCAAGCAACAAGGAATGAAAGAGTAGGCAAAAATAGTTGAGGAAGGGATGGAAGAAATGAAGGGAACCAAAATAAGAAAGGAATCTAGGATAGAAATGGGGAGAAAGATCTAAGGAATTCTCATGGGATTCCATCCTTTATTTTAAACAGAATTTTGCCAAGATTTTTGGGTCAAAAATATGAGTGTAGGACAATTTAGAAATCTCAGACAGCCTAAACGCAGCTAGGAATAACATAAATTCAGGGAGGCACATCAAATTCTTTCTTGTCAACTGAGAACATGTGCGGTAGGAGATTGTGATAATGAGGTGAGTCCAGTCACATTTTCCCGCTTGAGCCTTATTGCTCTAGTATTTCATATTGCTTTTCCATATTGTTTTAGGGCTTTTAGATATGTTGTTGGAATTGGTGCATGTAAGTCTCTGCCTCTGCTGGGCCTGGTCAGTACCCTATGGATGGATTTCCCAAGAGGCTGGATATGACCCCAAATAAGGGCTTGAGGGAATTTAGATCTACTTTGTTGTCCTTTGTTTCTCTTTTTCTTCTGTTTTCTCTCATGTCTTTTCCCTTCTCTTTCCTCTCCATTTATTTGTCATTTAACTGCCAGTGCTCTCTAGCAAATCAAGAAATGACCCAATCCCTTTCAAATTATCCCATTTACTACAGCTTATTCTTTTGTTGATTAAATTTTGAATTGTGTTATTAGTCAACTTTGTTTCTTTTAATTTAATTTAATTGAATTTTTATTTATTTTTTCCATAATTTTATTGATAAACAAATAGCAATGAGACAGTTTCAAACCAAATTGGTAGGACAGTTTCAATAATTAACACTTTGCATACATTCTTTCTAGTGGTTATTTGCTGTACAAGATGCGGGCATGATATCCTATTTACAAAACCATTAGAACAAATCACTCTATTCATTAAGAGAATGTAACTATATATCTATCCTAACCACTTTGAATACACAGATACAAAATGGACATTCATCTGTATCCCCTTCTTTTGTTAAGTTCCATTATTTGAATATTATAGGTATGTAAACTCAGCAAAATATTCTAAAAGAGTCTAGTAGCCCATAATAGTATTGGGTCTTCTGCTTGACTGGCAATGTCAGAAATTGTTGACCTGAGTCCCCTACAGCTCAACATTACAGCATGGCTTTACTTCTTATATTTTGTTTTTATACTTTTCTGCTGGGTGGTTAAGACCAAGACAAAGCAGGACCTATGCAACAAGAGTTGTAACTTTTGGGTCTGATAAGGTCAGTGAAATCCCCTCAGGGTTTATCCTGAGATTCTGTACCTCAGATTATAGATCCTTTGTCAGTGTCAGCCATGTGGATGACTCACGGCTATTGCTTGGCCAATGTGCTCAATGTGAAAGCCTGAGAGAATGTTTTTTCTCCATGTGACTCTCCTTAGGCACACTCTACATCATCGATCACTTTCCTCTTTGGCCCCATAATCTCTTTGATCAGAAAATTTGGGACACTACCGAGTTACATGACATTACAGTACAAGTTCTCATATGTCCTGAGTCTTAATTGACCTTGGGAGGCTAGGGCCAGAATGTTGGCTTTCCTTGCAACCCTCCTTTTCATCTAATTTTGGTCTTCAAACTTAGGTTGTTAACCATCCAGAAGACAAGCTTATTATTATTACCATACAACTTAGGCTGTTAAGCTTAACCTCACTGTCTGTCTGAATATCAAACATCTTAGGCATAACACGGAACAGGTATTTTTCATCAAGTATTGATATGTTGAACTTTAAGTCCCTACAGAATATGATAAAAACATTTAAAAATTAGAATATATTTTAAAAATAGGAAAAAGAATTTTATACTTCTTATGTTTACACATAAGTCCAAATATCTCACCATATACAACCTTGAAGCAGGACAGTCCCACAATATCCCTTTTCCTGTCTTTTGCTTTCATTCAGCACCCTTTTCTTTTTGAACAACCATCTACCCGAGAGACTTCCTAGCAACAAATGGCATGTCATGACAAGCAGCCCGTATTCAGAAGACCATACTTTGTGTTACTATAACAAAACACACCAGGCTGGGTACTTTACAAGTAAATAAGTTTATGTGGCTCATGATTTTTCTGACTGAAGAGTCCAAGCACCCTGGTGCTAGTGCCCTGAGGAAGGTCGCATTGGCTGTTTTACAACATAATGACTCAGTGAACTCCAAGAGACCTGCATTAGCCCACTCAAGAGGATGGAATCTGTGTGACCTACCTACCTTCCCCTAGGTGCTCCTGAAGTGGTCACCACCTCAGTGCTGTCATACTGGGGACTAGCACATGAGACTCTGAGCAACAAACCATACTCAGAATGTAGTAGTTGCTCTGTGTCTTTTCTCCTTTCCTCCTAGGTGGAAGATTTTCTGTTTACTCTGCTGATGAAAAGTGGCTGGGAGTGGGTGTTGGGAAAAGAAACTCTGTAGAATTAAAAGCCAAAACACGGCCCCATAGTTCTCTGGACATATATGGTGACACATGTAAGGAACTTGGTCCATGCAATGTTAAACAGCAGCCTCGACAAGGAGACATAAGAGCAAATGGATGTGGGAAGGCTAACAAGTTAATATTTCAAAGCATCAGTAGAAGGGTGGGTGAGATAGTTCAGCAGACCAAGTGCCTGCTTAGCCAAATGCATGGCCTGGGGTTTGGTCCTTGGTTCCACATGCTATGCCTGCCCCAGAGCCTTGTGCGCTGAGCAGTCCATCAAAACCCGGTGTGGTAGTGCACACCTGTAATCCCAGCTCTACAGAGGCTGAGAGAGGAGGATCAGTATGAGTCCGAGCTGTGTGGCAAGACTGTGTATAAATAAATAAAGAAATAATTAAAAAACAAATAAAAAATAAAAAGGATTAGGAGCTGATGTGAACTCCTTTTTTAATTTTTATTTATTATTTTTTTTGGTGGTACCAGGGCTTGAACTCAGCAACCTGTGCTTGCCAGGCGAGCGCTTGTTCTACCGAGCTGTCTCCCCTGCCCATGAACTGCTAAAGAGCAGCAGGAGAGCATACAACATAGCAGTTAACCCAATATTGACGAATCATGGAGGGCTTCTTGGAGGGGATGACATTTAGCATAAGCTGGGATGGCTGGAGAGGAATAGCATGCTCTGGCCTCACGCCTAGAAAAGTCAGCTATCCTCTTGGCCCTCCAGACTGTAGGAATTAAGGAGGCTTAGGGGGTTCCTAGCTGCAATGGTTTGGAGTGGCTGCTCGGCTCAAGGGTGTATTTCTTTGTCTAGAGTAAAATGTTCTGACCTCCAGAGAGAAGCTTCTCTGGGAGTATTTGTACTCCGCAGCCCTGGTGGTCCTGGGGCCAATGCCTGACATAGATTGAGTCTTTCCGGTTCTCAGTATTTGGAATTTGAACTAAAGTGTGATGATAGCAGGGAGATGGGAGCTGAGTCAGTAATGGGTGTGCTCTAAAAGGAAGCTCCCCAGGCACGAGGAGGGGGCTCTGAGGCTGCTTGTCCATCAGTTAGATGCCAAGATGTTAAACTCTAGGGTTGACAGTACCTGCCAGTGCCCTCTAGTAAGCCAAGATTTTGATGTGGTACTTGGCATTGAACTCAGGGCCTTCATTCTGAGTTCATTCGTTTGTTTGTTCATTGATTCGTTCCTCCCTTTTCATCTTCCTCCTCTCTCTCTCTCTCTCTCTCTCTCTCTCTCTCTCTCTCTCTCTCTCTCTCTCTCTCTCTTTCTCTCGTCTCTCTCTCTGTTAAATTGTCCTGGTGGAGATTATAGGCATGTACCACAAGACCCAGCTCTAATAAATTAAATTTTGATGGTTGTATTTATAATTTCTATTTAGTTTCTTCCATACCTTAACCAATGACCTCTCCACAGATTTGTCTTTCGTAAAAAGCCCACCTGCTCTATTAGTGCTATATATTTCTGTCTTGTGTTAAGAAAGTGGTTTACAAACTTGGAATGACATGAGATTCCCCTGGAGTATCTATTAAAACACTGATTGCTGAGGGCTCCCCTTCTCCTGCAGGCGTCCTGAATCAGCAAGTCTGATAGAGATAGTAAATTTAGATTTCTTTTTCTAATATGCTTCTGTTACTGGTCAGGAAACTGTGATTTCAAAACTACCAATGTAGGAAGTAATAACTTTGGAGGAATCTTTAAAAATAAAAATACATCATGAAGTATATTCCATGTAAGTCTTTATGTGTAAGTGACAGAGAAACCCACTGTGGGGATATCAAATGCCTCAGCATAAATAGAAATGGTATGCATTTCTAATGGGAAGACAGCTCATTTGAGAGCAGATATGGTGATCATATGCCCTAGTGTATCAGTCAGGGCTCACTAGAGTAACAGGCTTAGTGTACATCACACACACACACACACACACATCACACATACACACATATGTATGGATATGATTTACAAGGTAGGCTTACAGTGGCCACCTGCAGAGTAAGGTGTAAAAGAGTACAAGAGGGCTGTCTGTGTGCTGGAGAGCAGAACGATACAAAGAAGACCTGGAGCTCACTGTAGAGACCCATTGGTATCTGAATGGTCTACACTGGAAGCTGAAGAGTCTGCTCTAGAAGCTTGGAGGCAGACATCCCAAGGCAATGACAAAAAAACCTAAGTGAGAGTTCTTTCTTCACAGCCTATTGGATGGTGACACACTCAGAACAGTTCTTCTGTTTTTGGGAAATCCTGTCAGCCACTCTCAGAACTATGTTGATTCTATCAGTGGGGTGTTTCTTACTCAACTTGATACAACAGTTAACTTTCACACCTGGACACTGGATATACCAATTTCAGGTAATTTGGACTCTTCAATAAATATGGAACATTATATGCACACTTCAAATTTAACATTTATACTGTTATCCTAGATTTCACTTAAACACATGCACAGAACAATTTAAAAAATTTTATTGTAAGATCATGATCCTGACTTCTGTTTAAGGAGTGTGATCACTGTGACAGAGAAAAAGGGAAGAGAAAAAGGGACAAGAAGTTGTTCCAAGACATTTCCAGTGGGCACAGACGTGGAGAGCAGGAGCTTGTCAGCATTCAACCACAGGAGCAGGAGGAGGGAGGAAGGGAATACAGTGGGTAGTGAAGATCTCCAGGGCATGAACCAAAAATGGTGTCCACCTGTGTCATTTCCTTCTTTTATTTTTTTCCAGAACCAGGGATTGAACTCAGGCCCTTCCGCTTTCCAGGGAAGCACTTATTCCACTGAGCCATCTCCCTGGCTCCTACAGGTGTCATTTCTTCTTTCAGAAAAGCCACCACCAAGCCCTTCCTGCTGATGAAGCCAGAGCTCAGTCACAGCAACCCAGGATAATCTTCCTTAATTAAAGCCAAGTAAGTAGAGATTTTAAATTTAAAAATCTATTCACAGCAGTATCCAGATCACTGTTTGATGGAATGACTGGGAACTATAGCTCAGCCAAAGTGACATATCACAAAAGCTGCTGTGCAAGATCTGACTTCCGCAGAGTGTAGAGAGAGTGTGCTGGAACGTGAACTTGACCTTCTGGGCCAGCAACACAAACCTTTACCACGTTTCAACTTTGAGTAGACTTTGTTAGCAGGAATTGTGTCCTAATAAACTTGGAGAGAGAGAGGGGAAAAAATCCCTTCATAATGGTTTCTGCCAGTGTGTGAAAACAGAATGTGAGGAGGAAAAGTTGTTTTCAGAAATAAGAGCTGGCTCACCTTTAAAAAGAAAATCGGCTGCCTCTGGCAAGGTGGAATTGCAGCACTATCCTGGATAATTTGCGCTGGTAAATTTATCACTAGCCTGGCAGGGGAGATATTGAAGACCAACACTCCTATCTCTCAGCACATCAGTAATTCAGACATGGACAGCAGGTGAGATTAGGAGCTGACATCAAGAAATCACGGCCCTTTGGTCTCTGAGCTATGATAAGAGATGGACAGATGCGTGGCTGTTGATTTAGTGGTTCACAAAAGTGGCATTGGGAGGGTCTATGGTTTACTAATGAAAGATCCAGCCTTCATTTTAAAGCTCATGCTTTTAATGTCACTGAAAATAATAATCATCCTAAGTATAATAAATATATGTAATAAATATAATCACTTGGCAAAGGCAAGTAAACTCCTAAGCACTTGGAGCACAATTCAATTTCCATCTCAGAGAGTCAGAAATTAATGCAGCAATCATGGCAGCCAGAGTGGATCATTGTGTGCTTGGCAAGAGTCTACCATCAGAGCTTGCGACAGGCTGAATGGTTTACCAATAAGTGCTACTATTGAAGGACAGGAGAAAACACTATTTATGTAATATACACCTTTCAAGAAAAAAACACCTGTGATGGTGTGGAATCATGTGAAAACCTTAAGTTAGAACTCATCAGGAGAAATAACCCGGCAGGTTGGAGGAATAGAATGCACTGGCTGATCTTCTCTCTGCAAGGCTTTTCATCTTGCTCCTTAGAATGGGTTTGCAGCATCATCGCCTGCTTTGTGCTCACCAAGGTCATCTTCAAGTTCTACCTCTCATGTTGTTGCTCACATCCATCTTCTCCTCCTCCTCCTCCTCCTCCTCCTCCTCCTCTTCCTCTTCCTCTTCCTCTTCCTCT
>NW_004524840.1:804699-814420 GCF_000260255.1 Octodon degus
GGTCCCTGTGCTTTGCTAAGCTTATTCTAAGTAGGTGCTTTAGACCACTGAGCCATCTCACCAGCCCCTATTTATTTATATTGTTAAAGACGATGGGAAAAATATGTGAGTTGAGAGAAGTTACAAATCTCAAAGAAAGACTTGTGAAATAGATTACTGTGGTAGTCTCTAGAATTCTCTGAACCATAAACAGGACTATAGGTATATATTGGTGACCCCTTCAGGGAACTCCTTTCATGAATATACCCTACTTTATATGTTAGTGTTTTATTTTCCCCGCCAGTCCTATTTATTTTGGGCATTTTTCTCAGCACATTCAGAATTCAGCCTAAGATTCAGGAGATTTGGTGATGTTGGTACCTGTGCTGGTCTTTACTTTCTTGGCTTTTTTTTTTTTTTTATTCCTGATATCCCTTTGCTAACTATAATATACTTTCTCTTTAGTTCAAATGACATGTCCAAAACCTAGGTGGTCTTTGTAATTAATTTAGATCATTATTGCCTCTCTTGGCCTTTATTCTTGAAGATGCCAAGTTTTTTCTTTCTAGTTCACACCTTTGTTTTGTTTAAGCATTTTTTTCCAGTCTTCTGAGCTTCAGATGAGTGGTTATCGAGCCGTGTGCTGTAAAGGTTTAGTAGCAAGATCTTGGACAAAGAAGAAAACCCAGAATAGTAGCACAGCTGATTTCTATGGTATAAACACTGCTGATGCTGCTGACTTTCAACTCCCAACCCCACGCTGACAAATCACCTCTGGGAAAAGATGCACGACACTGGCTCTCACTAGCCAGGACCCACACATCTAGCAGCAAACTTGTGGAATGCAGTGCTGTGGCTTGGTACATAGAAAAAGCAACTTCACTTATTTATTCTTTTTATTGTTACTGTTTCTTTTAAAAAATAATTTGTTAATGGGAACTGTAGCTTGTTGCCACTGCCCAGCATCCTAAGAAAGTATTGGTTTACAAATTGCTAGCCAAGATAAAGACCAAAATTCAAAATCTGATGTGCAGTTACTACTGAATTTGCCACATGATGAAAGAAATTCCAGCAGATCGCATAGCTTCTTTGGTAATTTTTAAAAACTAAAATGTCCACTAAAGTCTAATAGAAATGCAGGGCCAGTGGGCTTCATGTTCCTGTCTTACGATTGAATGGAGAGACACCCTTCTCTTGTGTAGTTAGAGACTCTCAAAACTGGGCTGTACCTGATGGTCATTGGTGCACAGGCTGTAAGGGAGCACACACTGGGCTTGAGCAGAGCAGGAAGCCCCACACATGGAGCTCAGCCTGGACAGTCATGCAGGGGGATCATGTTCTGGTGAAGAAGTGTTCTGGGCCCAAGATCCATCTGCAGGGCCAAGCACTGACACTACCTTTCCTCATGTAATGACTCAGCTTCCAATTTTGTGACTACCATGGTATGAAAACAGTACACATTCCATAGAAATTGAACTTCAAAATTTTGAAGTTTGGTCTTTATTTGGTCTAGCAACTCATGATCTAGCTTTCTCTCATGACACTGGGCCGGGGTCAGCAGCTGCAGTTCCCAGCCGTCCTCACAGGGAGAAATAATTGAAACTCCTGACTGTGTTGTGCTGCAAAGTTTGGTAAATTAGGTTGAATGCATCTTCAACTTATAACATTTTCAATTTAAAATGGGACTCATGGGACACAATGACCTCCTAAGTCAAGGAGCTTCTGTGTTTCTTCACCTTGCTGTTCACTCCCTCAGCCTCACCCATGCCAGTTTTAGTTTCTCCAGGGCTGAAACCTGTAGGAGAGGAGGGGGTTGACAAGTGGGAGGGAAAGTTGTATTTCCCTGTGACAACTGGTAGAGGTGGGGATCGTAAGTGTCCCCTGATGCCTCTTTCTCTTGTAGGACGTTTTCATGGCTTCCTTGAAGAATTCTTTCCAAGGCCTCCAACTCTAGTTTTCAGACTAGGTAATTCCTCTGCTAGTCGGCTGTTTCCTCGATAGCCATCTGGATGTTCATATTTATTTATTTTTTCTTCTTCATTTTTGCCCTATCCAACTTCAGATCTCACAGCTGACTATCAATAAGCCTGCCTTGGTGGATCTGCCTCCCAGCACACTCCTATAGCTATTCTTTGACATGAGGAACTCTTGGCTTTTGTATGTGTCTTCCCTTTGGATTAATAACTCCTAGAAACCCATAATAATTCCTGGAAACTCATCCTAAGGCGCTAGTCCCCAATAATGAAAAAGCTTTCTGCTCAGAGATGTCCTTGTCTTCTCCTTTATCTTCCTCTGCTATGATCTGGTAGGAGGGTGAATGGGCAAATCTGTGAGGAGCTAGCTTCAGCCACATCTTTGCATGTCACTCAGAAGTTATGGGGACACTTAGTTTGGAATAACCTCTCTTTAGGGTCTCAGATGAGAATGGGAGACAGGGAAGTTCACATTTCAATATCTTTCTGCATATCTAGTTCCACAAAAGATCTTTTCATTAAGTATGGGTCCCCACATTTTTATATCTGACCAAGCTAATTCTCCGCTCTGAATTTTTGTATCTTGACAATTGCTTTCGGTGGTCACCTTGCAGAACACTTCAGATGTTTACTACAGGCACTGACTTTCTGATTTATCTAAAAGTGCAACCCTTTTCCCCCAGAGTTGTGGGTTTCTTCTTTTTACACATTATATCAAAAAAGGAAGATTATAAAAGTTAATTTTGACAAAAAGCTATTACTGTATGTTTTATGTATGCGACAATTCATGAGAAATTAAGGTATTTTTATAAGTCCCTCTGCATTGCAAGTTTTCATAATCTTACATATAGTAAACATGTTAACTGTTAGACTCTACTGAAGTGCTCAAGGAAGTCTGCTACTAGTGATTTCAATAATTCACTTACAGTTGCAGTAAACTGCATTTTACATGTAAAATTGAAAATGGGTTTTAAGCATATTTCATATATGGAACTTGTGAAGTACAAAAGAATCTTGATTTTACACTGGGATATTTCACACTTTAAATTTATCACTGATTTTATATGAAATAATTTGCTTTTGAGAATATTAAGAATTCAGATCCCATGGAATTAATTGACTTGTAACCTTTGGAGTATTTATCTCCCAACATGGGTAGACTTTCCTGTCATGGTGATGAAATGTTAAACTCCTATGAAGGGTTACAACTGTATGAAGAGTTGAAGTAAGTGATAGTGTTGGGACATTTAAACACACTGGCACTATATTGTATAATACTCTTGTATTATATTATCTTTATGTATTATGCATGGATTAGATTATAATGTATTTTATGATTAAAATCTCTAAAACCATAAAAATATTGAATTTTATAAAAAGGTAAAAATGGGTCAAATATGAATTAAATGCAAAATTGACTAGCTTTTCTTGGTAAGTCTGTAAGTACTTTGATTAAACAATATAAAATATAACATCACAAATGCAAAATTGTTAGAAATAATCTGAAAAATAAATAAGCAGTACTCACATAAAGATTATAGGAGATTACCAAATGATCTAAATGGAAGTTTAACAAATTAAAGCATTATTTTCTCCACTGGTAGGCTCAAGTATTATGAAATTGTTAACATCTCAAATTAACTTGTCATTTTAATATAATTATTCAAAGTTTTCATATAAGTTGAGAGGAACTTTGTTTAAAACACAATAAAAACTTGCACAAAGGATAGAAAAGCATTTTTTTCTAAAAATAAGTTTTAATATATAGTAAGAAACTACCATATATAAAGAAATATAATGAAGCCAGGATACTTCAAGCAGTGTGGGCCGGACATAGGCCCATCACTAGAACCAGGCAGCTTGAGTGGACTCTATTATAGGTAGCCTTTCATACATTGCAAAAGGCACTGCATAAAAGTGGCTAAAACAATAATCATTATGTAGTGTTTGGGCAAATTATCTGTTTACAAAAGTGACATCTTTGGAATATTATATTTTACTTTATACTGTAAGAGATCAATCTAAAGGTCATATAATTTAAAAAGTTTAGGGCTGGCCAGATAGCTCAATAGATTAAAGTGCTTGCTTAGGCAGACACAGGGACTGGGGTTCGATCCCAGGTGAGCTGTGCTGGCCCTGCCCCTGGGGCACTCTGAGACAGCGATTGAAACTGGGCATGATGGTGTGTGCCTATAATTCCAGGTCTCGGGAGGCTGAAAACAGAAGGATCACTATGAGTCTGACCTGTGTAATGAGACCCTGTCACCCTGTACTAAATAAAAAAAAAAAAAGTTTAGAAGAAATGATCAGATCTATGGAATGAGGAAGCATTATAAAATTTAAAAATATAGTCATGAAAGATGAGTTCCAGGGTTCTGTAGTGCATATTCAATTTTCCCTGCACCATTTATGAAAAAGGCTATCCTTTCTCCAAAATATGTTTTTGAACCTTTTGTTGAGAATCAGTTGGCTAAAGATGCAAGGATTTATATCTGGAATCTTTATTCTGCCCCATTGGAGGGTGAGTCCATTTTTATGCCTGTGTCACACTGTTTGGGTTATTATGGCTCAGACTATCTCTTGAAATCACACATTATGTTTCTTGCAGTTGTATTCTCTTTGCCCAGGATTGCTTTAGCAATTTGAGGTCTTTTGCATTTCCATATAAATTTTGGGATTTGTTTCTTGTTTTGTAAAGAATGACATTAGGGTCTTTATGGGAATTGCATTAAATTAGTAGACCACTTTTGGTAGTATGAACATTTTAACAATATCATTTCTTCTAATTTGTGAAAATGGAGATTATTTTTGTATTTTAGTGGGTTCTTCAAATTCTTTCTTCAATATTTTTAAGGGCCAGGGAGATAGCTCAGTGGCATAAGCACTTGCCTGGTAAGTGCAGGGTCCTGAGTTCAATCCCTGGTACAAAAAAAAAAAAGTTCATCTTCGGTATTTGTAATTTTCATTGTGGAAATCTCTTACTTCTTTGGTTGAGTTGGTGCCTATGATTTTTCTTTTTCTTTGGGATTGTTTTTACAGTTTATTTTTCTTTAAATTTATTATTGTATAGAAAAGCTATAGATTTTTATGTTAATTTTTGTGCTATATAGAATTTTTATTGTCTTTTGGTATAGGCTTTAGGTTTCTCTATGTACATGATCATATCATCTATAATTAAGGATAATTTGGCTTTCTCTCTTCCTATTTGTATGTCTTTTCTTTTTCTTTTGCCTTCTTGGTCTAGCTACAACTTCTAGCACTATACTGACTAAGAATAGTGGTGGGTCTAAGATAGAAACATAAGACCTGAAACTCTGAAAATACTAGAAGACAAGAGAGATGACTGTTCCCTTGCTGTTGGAGAAGCTGTATTTATAGAAGTCTTTAAAGGACCTTTTCACACTTGACGCCAGTTCAAATATTGTAGGTGCTTGAATTCAGCAAAAAGGGGGAAACAAATAATGGATTGTTTTGTAGCAAAAAAGATATGTATGTACAAGATAGGATAGATATACTACTTTCTCTTAGTTCAATGAGAATAAAGTTTTGTACAAATATTGTTTAGACAAGATATCATATATACATGTTGTCCTCTGAATAACTACTCCAAAGACAACCATATGCAATGTATTAATTATTGTAAGTGTCCTAACCTGTTTTTTCGAAACTATTTCATGACCATTTTATCTTTTTTTCTCATTAAAATGAATAAAAAATTTAAAAAACCCAATACACTAAAAAATAGAAGATAAACGAAAGATAAGAGAAACATTTTAAGATGTGGTAGAGGCAATGATTTTCTGGATAGGAATCTAAAAGCATAGGAAACAAAAGCAAAATTGACAAATAGGATTATAGCATACTCAAAAACTGCTACACAGCAAAAGAAGCAATCAGTGAAGGGACAACCTACAAGCAGGAGAAAAATATTTTCAAAGTACTCTTCTACAAAAGAGTTAATAATAGAATATACAAGAAATTGAAAAAACCCTCAACAACCGCAATAAAACTAATAGCAATAGCAATCCAATTAAGAAATAAGCAAATGACATGGCTAAGTACTTCTTAAAAGAAGAAGTACAAATGAGCAACAAATATATGAAAAATGCTGAATAACAGCTATCAAGAAGAATTCTAAAGATGAGATGTCATCTCACCCTTGCTAGAGTGGCTATTACCAAAATCTATAAGATAACAAAGATTGATGACAATACAGAGAAAAATAAATTCTCATTCACTGCTGATGGGAATGTAAATTAGTATAGTCATCATGTGGAAGAGGAAGAAAGTGCCTTAAAAACATGAAAATGGAACTCTCATGTAATCTACCTATCCCACTTCTGAGTATACACCCAAAGGAAATGAAATCAGCCTCACTAAGACATACCCATGTTTATTCAACACTACTCCTAGTAACTAAGACATGGAACCAGCTTAGGTACCCACTCACAGGTGACAGGACAAAGAAAGTGTGACATATATAGACAATTGCATATTATTTAACCAGGAAGAATAATGAAATCCTATTATTTGTAGCAAAACCAATTGAACTTATATAAAGTGAAAAAAATTAGACCAAGAAGGACAAGTACCATACACTGTTTTTCAGAAAAGTTATTTGAAAGTAAAATAGTGATTACTACAGATGGGGAAAGGTGGGTGAGGACATGATGGAGAAAGGCAAGTTGGAATTGGTCAGTAGATATGTACAGAAATATTACATTGAAGCCCATTCGTATGTATAGTTGAAAGAGGTTAATAAGATATTTTTTTAAAAAATTATTATTATTATTTTTTTGTATTTTAGTGAAGGGTCTACAGGGTGATCAGCGTCTCACCACTAGATTGGACTCATGGTGATCTGCCTGTTTACAGCCTCCAAAGAGCTGGGATTATAGGTGTGCGCTACCACGCCCAGTCTCAGTTGCCATCTCAGCGTGCCCCGTTGGCAGGACTGGCACTGCAGGCCTCGAGATCAAATCCCTGGTCTCTGCACCTGCTTGAAGGTGCTTTAATCTGCTGAGCTATTTGGCGGGCCCAATAAGATATTTTTAAAAGGAATAAAATAAAGGAAAAATGTGTTGGCAATATAAACAAAAACTTATGCTTATGAAAACAATCAAAGGGTAAATGTTGGGGAGATTGTTTGAATCAACTATAACTCAAGTTCAATAACAGAAACCTTAAAACCGTGAGGGATAAGGTGCAACAATCATTAGAAAATCACAGAAGACAGCAACAACAGATAAATGAGTAAGAGCATTTTCAACAGCATAATAATCAAAAACTTGAAAATTAAGATGACAGTAAAGTGTTATTTCCCCAGCAAATTAAGAAACAATTTGTTTTTGATAATAGCACTTACTGTATGTAAAGCAAGGGTACAATGCAATGGAGGTGTCCATGCATAATAGGGGAGAATAAAAATTGTTGCAGACATTCAGGACAAAGAGTTGTTAACATATCCAAAAGCTTGAAATATTTCCTTCCTTTGAATGAATGACTCCATTCCTGGGACTTAATCCTAGGGGAGTAAGCACAAATGTCCTTCTAAGTAGATGTATTTTTTTTTCATTTTTTAATTTTCAGTATGCTAAATAGCAAAATAGCTAATGTCAGGTACCACAGCTCTGTGAGATCTATATGATTGTTTCAAAATGCTTTGGTAAAAATTTATAATAGGAAAATATGCATGCTACAATATTTAGAAAGCAAAAGGTTTTTCAATATAAGTATGAATCTGTTTTGTATATAGTGGAGTTTCATATATAAAAGAACAGCCATAACTATGTGAAAACAGAAAGTAAAAAAGGATAAAGCAAAACCCTAAGTTTTATTTAGATGAATTGAAAAAATCAACTCACCAAATTTTAACATTTATTTTGGGGGCCAGTACCGAGGATCAAACTCTGGACCTTGTACTTGCTGGGCAGTGCTTATGACACTGAGCTATCTCCCCAGCCCAATTACTATTATTTTGGTTAGTGGAAATATGGTTCAGTTTTTCCACCATTTTCTGTTTTTTTAAAATTAATTTTATTGAGAAACAAATAGCAATGAGACAGTTTCAAAACCAATTAGTAACCACCCAGCAGAAAAGTATAAAAATGAAATATAAGAAGTAACGCTAAGCTGTTATGTGGAGCTGTAGGGGACTCAGGGCAACAACTTCTGACATTGCCAGTGGAGCGGAAGACACAATACTATTATGGACTAACAACTCTATTAGATTATTTTGCTGAGTTAACACACCTATAATATTCAAATAACGGAACTTAACAAAAAAGGGGATACAGATGAATGTCCATTTTGTATCTGTGTATTCAGAGTGGTTAGGATAGATATATAGTTACATTTTCTTAATGAATAGAGTGATTTGTTCTAATGGTATTTGTAGATAGGGTATCATGTCTGCCTCTTGTACAGCAATTAGCCACTAGGAAGAATGTATGCAATGTGTTAATTATTGAAATTATCCTACCAATTTGATTTGAAACTGTCTCATTGCTATTTGTTTATCAATAAAATTATGGAAAAAAACCCGATTAGTAGGACAGTTTCAATAATTAATACATTACATATTGTTGTCTTCATAGTAGTTATTCATACTACAAGATGCAGACATGATATCCTGTCCAAATACTATTAGTACAAATCTTTCTTCTCATTGAATTAAGAGAAAGTAGCTTTATATTTATCCTAACTATTTTGTATGCACAGATACAAAATGGTCCTTCCTTTGTATCTCTTTTTTTGTTCAGTTTTGTCAGAGATGGGTATTCCATTGCCATTTAAATATTGTAAGTGTGTGAATTCAGCAAAATAATCCAATATAATCCAGTAGTCCATAGTAGTAGTGGGTTATCCGTAGGACTGGCAAAGTCAGAAGTTGTTGCTTTGAGTCTTTTACAGCTCAGCATATTAATATTTTATATAATGAACATATGTTACTTTTAGGATGGACAAGACAAGAAAGTTTGAAAAGTAGTACATACACATAATGGTTTCTCTCTATTGATTTACATAAATGTTTGATTTTATTGGGTACAATTCCATGAGCACAAAATCCACATGCTATTACAGTTTGTCACTTTAGGCAGTAGTTATTAAGAATCTTTCACACAGTAATGAACATAAGCCTACTTCTTTAGTTGTGCAGCCTGAGTTAAGAGGTGGAGTAAGTGCTAACACTTTTTTCTATATTTTTTAAAGAACATCAATTTTAGTACAGACTCTACCTCACATTGAAAATACCACTGGAAAATTGTAGTCTTTAACCTAAAAGCTTAAAATCTGAATTATATAGCTGAATCAGTTTAGACTCATGAATAATACGAAAAGGTCTTTTAATCATAGAAGCCTAGATAATGAAATGAATCTCTTTGTGGCTGGCTATTTCTATAGAAGATGAGTATTTTTCCCCCTACAAATATTTGAAAGAGTAAATTTTGCAGTTGAAAAATTATTCCAACAGTGTGGAAAACACAGAAGTATAAATAGGATAGAAAACAAGTGAGCAGCTAGGAGAAGGAAGGACAGACTGAAGGCAGTGACAGCGGCTGGAATAACAGCAGTGGATTAGATAGTGGGATCTCTGAACATTCGCTAAAGGCCTAGAGGAGGAGAGCCAGAGAGGCAGAGTGGAAGAGAATACCAGAGTGCCTGGATGCCGATGATTTTCACGTGTCTTCTTTTAAGGACTGTAAAAGGATTTATAAATCAGGGCCTTTGGAAATAAATACTATTTTGTTCTCTCTCTGTCTCTGTCT
>NW_004524840.1:814520-815254 GCF_000260255.1 Octodon degus
GAACCTACCTTGAGAATGTAATGTTAAGTGAAATAAGTCAGACACACATTCTTAAATATCACATGAATTCTTTTATATGAAAACCCAAGTGATAAGACCAAAATAAAAGATACTAGGAATTATGTAGACATCTTTCTCAAGTGGGAAGGGGATCAAGGGCTGGAAGGAGCAGGAGGAAGGGGAGGAAAGAGGGTGAAAGGCAAACGCAGATGGTTATGTGTCTACCTCAGCTCCACACAAGGAGTGCGAAATATCACACTGCAGACATGGGCCACTAAGGGGTAAGCACCACCTCCCCCGGGTAAATTGTGTTCCAGGTCTATTAATAGGTAATAAAACAAAATTTTTATTCATCAAATAAATACATTAAATATTAAAATGATCATTTTATCGACTTTGCAATTTTTAGTATGTTACTAAAGCTCTGAAATAATTTCTAAATATCCCTTGTCAGTATGACATATTAGCAAATTTTTTTTAAATTGCAGTTTCAAAAGTTTACATCATTAATATTTTTCTCCTATAATGTGGATGCAATTTTTGATTTCTTTAATCTGCTCTATTTTCCCTTTTTCTATACTTTACATCAAATCTAAACTGATTTAAAATTGCTTTCTACAATGGCCATGATTCATCCACGTGACTGACACTGACAAAAGATCTACAAAGTGTGGTACAGGGCTTTGGGATAAGTCCTGAGGGGACTTGACTGACCATGTCAGATACAAAAGTTA
>NW_004524840.1:816691-818067 GCF_000260255.1 Octodon degus
GTATTTGGCTGTTGCAGGGTCTTACTATTCAGCTCAAACTTGTCCTTTCGTTTTCAACTTCCCCAGTGCTGGGATTACAGGCATGCACCACTACACCCAGACTCTGGCCAGGTCAGCTTGCCTAGGGGGGTCTCTGGGCTTGTCTAAACTTGCCCAAGCAGGCAGTTTAGTCTGCTGAGCTATCTCATGGACCCTTTGTTTTCATTTCATCAATAATAATATGACTAGTGATTAACAGAAGAAATTAATATGAAAATCCACATATTTTAATCCTTCATCTTGAAAAATGTTTTTCACAAATGGTACAGAATAGTTATACATGTCTAGATATTACTAATAGCAAAGCAGTGATACTTTTAAGGAACTGACCTCAAATTCAGATGCCCTCAAATAGTCTCCATCCAAGTAGTCTACACCTAAGACTATCAGACCCTACCTGTTCCTTCAGTTTTTCTAAAGACCTTTTGTATGTCACATCCATAACTTCTCACTCATTCTACAATTTTGATGCACTGAGGAAAATGCTTTATCTGTTACTGATTTCTCCTTCTTCTTGACATCTTATCTCCTGGTTAGCGTGGAAAAAATGACCTAAATATGGATGCCAGTTTAAAGCCTGACAGCATGCAGCTCTGTGGTCTGATGGTGGTTGGTGTCTGACAAGAGCTCTGAACCTCAGCTTCTTTCCCCAAGGCGAAGTCTGACCATGGGAGGAAGCCTTGTTTGTTCTTGCTGCAGCGAGCCCAGGCACTGGTTTGGGCCATCCTAGATAATGCCCTGAATGTTGTTTTTAAGTTTGGGGCAAGCTTTCTTTTATCTTTTGGGTCTCTTTGGATCCAATCTCTTCCTCAAATGACAGGTTTGTAACTGGAGAACTTACTTTGCTTTTTAATGTCTTAGGTGGTGGTGCAGGAATAGTGCCATTGCACTATTCAATTCTCTGTGACATAAGGATCTGTGAGTGTTATTTCCTTAAATGAAACTATCACATGCTCACTTGTGTGTGCTCTGTATATGCATAGGCGGGGTGCATTCATGTTTGTATGTTTTTCATGGGAATAAGCAAGATAGGGAGGGAAAGTATAAGTAGTATAACCCATTTAGTGACCATTAAGGGGTACACAATTATAGACATTAAGTATTTTTCATAGAAATCTTTACATATAATTTGATTAAGTATTTCATATTCATGGAAATCTTAGTGTTGATTATTAAGATCACCTTTTAATCAATGAAGAAAGCAAATTGAGATGTGGTATTAAAAATGAAGCTTATGTTTATTTGATGTCAAACTCTATGTTCTGTTTTAAAAATTTGTAATTTGTATTTAATTGTATATTCTAGTGGAAATACACGAATCTAAGATGCAATATTTA
>NW_004524840.1:820942-828715 GCF_000260255.1 Octodon degus
CCACTACTATTGTGGAGTACTGGACTATATTGGAATATTTTGCTGAATTCATGCACCTACAATATTTGGATGGCAATGGAATACCCATCTCTGACAATACTGAACAAAAAAAGGTAATATAAATGAAGGACAATTTTGTATCTGTATATACAAAATAGTTAAGATAGATATATAGCTACTTCCTCTTAATTCAATAAGAAGAAAGATCTGTACTAATAGTGTTTGGACAGGATATCACATCTGCATCTTGTGCTATGAATGACTACTACAAAGACAATGATATGCAATGTATTAATTGTTGTAAATCTCCTACCAACATATTTTGAAGCTGTCACATTGCAATTTTTTCTCAATAAAATTAATAAAAAAAAAAGACAAATTGAGTCACGCCATGTTATGCCAGTTTCATTAGTCAGGGTTTTCTACAAAATAAAATCATTTGAAATTATAGGAACTGGCCCATAAGATTAGGGAGGCCAAAAATCCTACAATAATCTGGCTCACTGGGAAAACCAAGAGTGTGATTCAGTCTTAGTCCAAAGGTCTGAGAATCAGGGGACTGAATGGTGTAGCTTCCTGTTTATTTGAATGTGTGTCCCCTCCCAAACTCATGTTGAAATTTGATTGCGATACAACAGTATTGGGACAGGGGATTTTCACAGGTGATGAAGTTGCAAGGGATTACCTTGTGAGTAATTTTAATGCCTTAACGCAAGATATAATGTTTCTCTTTTCTGGACAATGTAGTGATGAGGGGCATGTTAGAAGCAAACAAACTGGGGCCTAAGTGGCCAGCACCTTGGTTTTAGATTTCCTGGCCCCCAGAACTGTAAGCCAATTCATTTAAAAAAAGTAATTTATCCTGACTGTGATTTCTCTGGTAGTGATACCAAACAAATGAACATGCTCAGTGTGAGGCATGGGACTGAGAACTGGGAGTTTCAGTGTGTAGGTATCCAATGGCAGAAGATAATGGATGTCCCCATTTATTATGGAAAACTATGCCCCTCCTCTGTCTTATTACTCTATCTGAGTCCTCCTTAAATTGTCTAATTCCTTCTTACCTTTGTGAGACAAGATCTTCTTTTCTCAGTCTAGATTCAAATGCTAATTTCTTATGGAACATCCTCATAGATTTACCTAGAAATAAAGTTTATCAGTTTTCTGGGCATTCTTTAACCTATTAAGTTGTCATATAAATTAACTAAGCAACATTTTTTGGGAGAACTAGACCCTGAAGAAAGATCTAGAGTTGACATCTGATGACTGGTAGTTGTAGTGTTTTTCTGTTCATTATAAATATTTTAATACTGACAGAATTAAAATCTCTCAATTTAATATCCCCCCAAATTGCTTTTTAATAATGTTTTATAGTAAAACTCTTAAAGTAATACTTTGCTTTTCTCATATTTTAAAACCTGTGATATGTTTTCTCAGTATTTCTATATTTTTAATTCATTGATACTAATTTTAGATACATTTTGTTACTGTCCTACTCCTTCATGGGGAATCTGGGTGGAACTGCAATACTTTTAAAAAATAATTTTGAAAAAAGTATTAGTCTGTTTGTCACAGTCTAAGTTATTACTCATTAAAATTTTTTATTACATATTGTACTTAACATTTCCAATTATAAAAATTCTGCTTAGCTTTTCATTAATTCATTTTACAAATTTCTTCTAATTTTATTATTATTGAGAATAGATCTTTTTCTTATGACTTAGTTACCTTCCATAGAATGTAAGACTTCTTTGTATTTTTTGTATATCTTATCTGTTATGGTTTGTGTCTAGTTGTCCCCCCAAAGCCTCATGCAGTCATGGGGTAGAATTCTAGAGTTTGTGATTAACTCATGATCCACTGGGACTATGGGTGTGAGTGCTGCTGGGATTATGCGTGTGAGTGCTACACCCAGCCTGGGGCAGATAGTCTGCAAAATAAGGGAGAAAGACCTGCTCTCTGCTGCCATTGTTGTCACTACTCCTCCCTCTGCTCTCTGCTCTTTTCCACTGCCATGAACCATTGCCCTCTGCCATGTGCCACGCTGCCTTGGAGGCAGCTGAATATGGACTGACACCTCCACCTACTGTGAGCTAAGTAAACCTTTCCTTCCTTCATCTTGAGAGTCCGGTATTTGTCCCAGCAAGGAGAGAAGAGTAACTGAGATGTTATCTTTTCATTTCACTGAATTATTTTATTATCTTTAATTAGGAATTTATCTTTAATAGCTGACTCATTTGGCCATTTTAGTTATGCAATTATTCTGATTACATATTGTGTTTATTCTGTTCTCAATATTATTTTTATATCTTATTTGATTGTGATAATGGTGATTATTATAATCACATTAAGAACAATTGCAGAAGAGACATCAGTGAATTTTTCTGCTCTGTCCAACCTCCTTTCCTCTTCTGCTTTGCATATCTGGAAGCTCTGCTTACTAGCCAAGATTGCTATAAGTGCTGCCAAATCATGGTAGACTGGAAAAAAATGGGGAACACGTGTTAGGGAAAGCCAATCCAGGGGCTAGCCTGCAATCAGCAGAGATCCATGTAAGGTCACAGAAGCTTGCTGAGGCAGGACTACACACACACACACACACACACACACACACACACTCCATAGAAACAATCTAAGGGATCACACGACTATGTGGTCTGTGGAAGAGAGACAGAAGCCACTCTCTATATTTTAACCTTTTGTGGGGAGTATGATATTTTGGTTTTAGATGCAAACATAAAAATAACTTCCTTTCTGTGATCCCTCTCTAGTGCGTTGTTGATTTTCATAGACAAATATCCTTTGACCAAACAATATTGATAATAACTGTCTACTTTTCTTGTGTTTAGTGTGAATATTGTGTCTTGGTTATTTTCTCTCATTGTTAGGACAAAATATCCAGCACCTCAAATTAAGAAGGAAAGAATTCTTTAGCTTACAGTTTGGAGGTTTCAGTCCATAATCAGAATATAGAAAAAACAACCTCTTATGCTCCTTTATATTGCAAGTTGGCCACCTCCTCACTACCCCAGTGCAGGTGTAGCACTCACACCATGCTTTGCCCTCCTCCTGCACAGGATGAGGATGTTTACGAATTAAGAAACTTAGCCCTTTGCTGAGTCACTTCAATTTCTAAATTTCTCATGTTGACACAGTCTATCAACCATTATAATCAACCTCTTGTGAACTTGGCAACCAGACACATTTTTTATTTTTGGGTGGCTCAGCCCACCCCGCGGGCAGGGCTGGTATGGCACGTGGCGCCAGGTCCCCTGTGCCTGCCTAAGCTTGCCTAAGAAGGTGCTCTAGACCACTGAGCTATCTCCCTGGCCAGACACATTTTTTTTAAGGTCTCCAGATACAAAGATGCACTTATTATCACTTCACAACTTGAACATTATAACACAGGTTTAGAAATCCTCAAGAACCAACATTAAGTCTATCAACATTTTATTACATTAGAACCATAACATTCTGCCCCTATACCCCAAAGGCATTTAGTTTGTTTCTTAGGAGTTGCCAAAGTCCTAAAAGTTTTAGCATTTCTGAAAAGTCCAAGTCCCAAGCCTCCTCTAACATGTAACACACACTCTTAGCTGAAAGCTCCTGTACAAATGAAAGGTTAAACACCTCCAGCATTCAATGGCACAAGATACGCATTTTCATTCCAAAAGTTACAAACTGGGGGATATCAATGATTGCTCTGTCCAAAGTCCAACAGAGCAAACATTCAATCCTGTAGTTTTATATCCAGCATCTAAAGCAATCTAAGCAAGATATGAACTCCAGAGGGCTTTTCTGGCTCCATCCCTATGGCACTTCTGATAGTTAAAGCTCTTACAGCTTCTTTCTTGGGCTGGCTTTGCTATTTTTAGATGATCTATGTTGCTGGAGTTTTTTAAACTTTTGGGGTCTCCGCTGCACTTTAGCCTTCACACTCATAGCTTCACACACTGCCCTCTCAGGGGCACACTGCCTGGCCTCCTAGGTCTTTGGATATCTGACTAAAATTCTTCTTAAGCCCACAACTCCTGCATTCTTCATGCATCTAAAACCAGTGCCATGTGAATGCTGCCAAGCTCTGTCACTACTTGCAGTGTGGCACGATTCCCTCTCTTGGCCATAGGGGTCAAGTGCCCAGATCACTGAGCCTTCTGAATCCAATTCTGAGGAACAAATTTTCTATACTGCTACCAGACTAGAGCATAGTATTCTGCAGCTTTCCACTCAAAGAAAAGTCTTCCACTAATGCAGTTTTGAGACTGCAAAAGGTGGAGATTTGTTGCTTCTTGTGATGACCTCAGGCCATATTTTATATTCTCCTGTTCCTTCTCAGCCTTCAACATCTCTGTTCTATCCTTTAAATCCATAGCTTTATTGGCGTTTTTTTCCCAGCCACAACCCACAGTATTTTGAATCATATTGCTGGGGTCTTTGCTCTTGATTCTCAACATAAAGCCGGCTAAAAGTTCCAGCCCCAGCCGTGCCATAGCTCAACATTCAACTACATTGAAATTTCTTCTGCTAGATTGTTCTACTACCCTTAACCTCAGTCTCAGGCAGTCTCTGGACACAAACAAAATGCAGAGAAACTTTGTGCAAAGCCATATCACATATCGTTTGGGGTCCAACAGCAATGTAGTCCTTCCTATCAGAAACCTCCTATTCCTGGTCTTTACTGGTTTTCTGGACTTTTAAGCTCTGACCAGAATCTCCCATATAGAACACCTTAAAGTATTCTATCTCTACTCTTCCAGGATACATCATTCAACCTTTCCAAACACTTCCCACAAAGCTATTTCCAAAGGCTCTTGAACCATATAGTCAGGTATAGTCACAACAATTACCCCACTCCTGATAACAAATTCTGTTTTAGTTACTTTTATCTTATTGCAAAGAAAAAATGCCCAACACCCAAAATTAAGGAAGGAAAGGATTATTTAGCTCACAGTCTATGGCTGTTTCAGTCTAAAATCAGTTGGCTCCAAGGCAGGATGGCACAGTGAGGGGTAGCAGCTCATGCAGTTGGAGACAGCAGAAACAACAAGAGCAAAAGGGAAGAACCAGTCTGTTACCCTCCCTTATATTGTAAGAAGGCTCACAACCACCCAGGGCAGGTGGAGCACTCACACCTTGCCCTCCCTTTGCACAGGATGGGGATAATTATAAAGTGAAGAGCCTGATGAATTGCTTAAACTTCTAAGCTTCTCATGGTGATGCAATAGATCAACCACAAGCTACTTGCATCTCAATATTTAACTTAATAAAGGCAATTATAATTAGGTATAATCCTTTTGTTATTTCTAAAATATTTTAATGCAGTATTGAAATTTTCTTTTTTTTATGTTGGTGAAACTGGGCAGAATGTTGAACTTGATGCTTTTGAACTGAGTTACATAGTTATTCCTTTTTCCATATTTTTTTGAGACTGGGTATCACTATTTGCCCAGGTTGAGCAAATAGTGGACTTGAGGTCCTTCTGCCTAAAATCTGTTGAAATAATCACATATATTTTTATTATTTAATGTAAATTTTGTACATGATATGTATAAATAGCTAAATGCAGTATATTGTGCTGTAAGCCCAACATTCCTGGCATTTAAATGATGTGTGTAAGGAAAATAAATTTCTCAAATGATACAGGCCATGTTTTTCATATATTTTAGAGCAGCACACCAACTTTATTAAGAAAGATATATTAAAATATATATTCAGACTTGGGAGATAGATCAGCAATCTAAGCACCTGCCTGGCAAGCATAAGGACCCAGGTTTGATCCCTGATGCTGCATGCTGTGCGAGTCCTGTGCTGTTCTGGCCCCAGCGCTGAGCGTGGTGATGCATGCCTGTAATCCCAGTGCTAGGGAGGCTGAGACAGGAGGATCACTGTGAGTTCAAGCTGTGTAGTGAGACCCTATTCCAAATAAATAAATAGATGATTAAAAAATTAATATATATATATATTTTTTTTTCAGTATTCTTTGTCCTGCCTTGAGTCTCTGATTCTCTTACATTTTCAATTTTTCTATCTTATCAAGACTTTTTATAATTACAAAATATATTTTGTATTATTTATTTTTTTTATTTTTTGCAGAACCAGAGGTTGAACTCAGGCCCTTGCACTTGCTAGGCAAGTGCTTATTCTACTGAGCCATCTTCCCAGCCTCCTCAAAATATATTTTAGACAAATAACTGCTTGTACCATGGCAGAACAAGGTGCTGCTGACAGGCAATTGTTCACTCTTTATACTCAGTATCATTAAAGCAACACAGTTGGACACCCTCCTGGTGCTGCAAACTATACCTCTGTGAGTTGCAGCTCAACTACCTTTTCAAAATGTGGTACTTACAGTGTTCACCATCATTTAATCCTTTTCCTCTGGCTTTTAACTATAAACCTCTCTTCCCACACAGGAAAGCTTGAAAAATAATAGGATGGATTCAGTCCTTATCTACTAGGTTTTTTTTTTTTTTTTTTTCACCATGGCTTCTTCATTCTCAAGTTTTAAAATAAATTAGCCAGATGTCACTGTCATTAAAAAGGAGTTTTAGGCTGCTTTCCATCCTTCATTTATGTTCCCTCTAAGAACGTGTGTTTGATGCTTTTGAATGCCATCTCACTGGAGACAGTTCTCTTGCTAGCACAGTTTCTTGTCCTAGAACTTCCATCACCTTCTGGTATTTACTGGTGTGGTGGACAAATCTAGTGCAAGCATGCTGTTTTCTTCTTGGGGGTGAATTGCATTGGTTGTTGGGTGGCTGATGTAATTGTCTCTTCTTGGATTGTAGTCCAGAGATGAGTCTCAGAACTGAGGGCTGTGTGTCACAATTCATGTGCCTTTATTTGAATTTCATGCTACATTTTTCTTGCATTCTAATTTACACCACATATTTTCAGCTTTATTTGTTGGATTCTCTATCTCAGGGCAACAATAAGTGTTCAGGATGGACTATTTCCCCCTCCATGTAATTTATTCCCCTCTAATTGTTTGATGTCTTTAAACAAACCCTGCACACACCGTCATTATTTCCAAGTTCCCATATGTCATTAATTTGTAGGTTTTTAGTTTGGAAGTGATGATTGAAGCGGCACTTTATTGCCTTAACTATATAACCTCCATTTTCATCTCACTTTATCATTTTTTCATTTTGTGCTGTTCAATTAATACACTGCTTTACAGCACAGTACAGTTGTGGGGCAATTTTCTTCTGTTCGCTGACTAATGGTTTCTTTGGAGTATAGTTGTTTGTCTTTTCAGTATTCTGCTTCTTTTGCTGCTCCTGCCCCATGTGCTGCCATTTTGTCTGCAGGTCATATTGTCTCTCTTCAGCTCCTTATGATTTGACAATTCTGTGCCTTTGGCCTGTTGCCAAATAGAAGCACATGAATTGTAACCTGCCAGCACTTGCTGCCATCTTTTCATCATATGTGAAGAGTTTGTTTCCTCTACAAGATATACCGTGGTCCCTCGCTTACCTTGGTGGCTATGTTTCAGACACCCCCGCAATAAATGAAAATGACATTATAGTTATTTTAGTATTTACATTTATTTTGAGACTTTATAAACCCTTCCCACACTCTTATAAACCTTTCCCATGCCCTTAAAAACACTTCTAACGTTCTTAATCATTTTCTAAACCTGCAAGCCCACATAATTTTAACAACACACGTATTATACAGTTCTGCAAAATCCTGCGATATGGCGAAAACTCCACGACAAATAATTTAGATTAATATTTTTTGAAAACCCGAGAAACAGTGAGGCTGTGAAAG
>NW_004524840.1:829025-830518 GCF_000260255.1 Octodon degus
CATCACTGGGAGAGCTCTTTGCTCTTCTGTTTAAGAGATACAAGCATTACTCAGTTTGCTTCAGTTAAAATTTAAGATTGTTAATGAGCAATGCCAGGGTGCTGTGGACTCAAGGACACTCCTGGGTAAAGGTGGCGTCCAGTAGAAGGAGACAGCTAGGTTCCAAAGTACCCCATGCCCCACCCCTTAACATTATTTTCTGTTACTCTGAGAAATGAACATTCCTAATTAATTTTTTTAATGTCAGTTTCTGCAGTTATTTTTTTTCCTCATTTGCTTAGATAACAGAGCAGGGAAATTCTGTGCTGAAGCTCCAATTCTGTTGCATTAAGTCAGAAAGCCTTCTGAACATGTAGAAAAGGATGCCTTAAGGAAAGTATTGGGAACACTTGCTGCAGAAGAACAAACAAGTCATGTTTTGTTTTTTTTTTTTTGGATTTATAAACTAATAAGTGGAAGGACCATAAATCAAGCTCATTTATTTTCATTCCAGATCACTGCTTTATCTAAACACAAAGCCAATTAGGTCATTTATTAAACAAATATATGTAATTTCACTGTGCTCGATACGTTTTGAAAAACTGCAAGATGAAGGGTCCTTTGGAAATAACTGCTCACCTCTTTTTTCAGTAGACACTTTCATAAACAGCTTTGTGAAAAGTTTAGTTTTATAGGTGGAATAGTATTTAAAGTATACAATTGTATTCACAATTTTGTAAAAGTATCACAAAGGGAAAGGGGATGTGAACATTATATTAATATGTAAGTGTTATGGCTTAAACCTAAATCAATTCTCCAAGTTTCATGCGGTCAGAAGTGGGGCTTCCAAAGGTAGCTGCATCAAGAGGACACTAATCTCATCAATGAATCAGTTCATTGATGAATTCATAGCTGAGTGGGCTAACTGGAGGTAGGGTCTTGTTGGAGGAAGTGGGGTATGGTGGGGTACCTTCGGAGGGCACATCACTTGTTCTAGGTCTCATTCTGCTCTCTTATTTCTGGCTGACAATAGGTGAATGGTTTCACTTGGCCATGATATTTATGCCTTGGAGGCAACTGACCATGGACTGAAATCATGAGCCAAATTAAACCTTTTGCCCTTTAGATTGTGTATATCAGCTATTTCTGTCCTAGTGATGAACAATTGCCTAATAGAGTACGAAACCCCAAATTACAGTTTTCATAATTTGATTTTTAAAATACATACATTTCCTTTTTGTTTTAAGAGTGATGTATACTTGTATTAGTAACTAGCAAGAGGCTTTGCAAAACTTTCCATAGAAGGACCTAAGCGGAATGAAATTTCATCTTCCTCTAATGTTTCATTGGAATCTGTGATTCCAGCCAAATAGACTTGATAATAGTGATGGAGTATTGGGTCTGCAATTTCTTTACAAAGCCTGTTTATTAAGCTTTTAGAGTTTCACCTCTTAGGGCAGCACTGCTTTCTTCTTTGCCCACATCTATTCTCTTAACTTATAGATTCTAGCAAA
>NW_004524840.1:830618-836983 GCF_000260255.1 Octodon degus
TGGACTGCTTCGTGATCCACACGGTGGAGCAGCATACACGGTGCGGTGCTCTCTCACGTTGACAGCCAGTGGTGACCATTTTGCACTGCAGAGCTATTGCTACTTTCCCAAAGTCATTTTCTCTACACATTTATACATCTGTCTCCTGCTTTTGGAGTATATATTTGGCGTATTTATTTGTAAGAGTATGACAGGACTTAAGATCCTTGTTTTTTTATTTTTATATTTCTTTTAACCAAAAGCAGTTTTTCTTGTCTGTTTCTTTTCTTGATCTATACTCGGCAGTTCTTGGGTGTCATATGTACGGTGTTCTATGTTATTGGTTGAGTCTTATTTATACACTCACTGCTTTCATTTTTCTATGTCTTTGCTCCTTATATTATATTGGGTATAAATACTGCCTAGAATGCTGGTTTAAGTAGAGACTATTAAAATTTTTGGGGCTGGGGCGATGACTCAGTAGAATAAGCACTTGCCTGGCAAGTGGAAGGACCTGAGTTCAATCCCCGGTTACACCAAAAAAAAAAAAAAAAGACTTTTGATGAAAAGGCCTGAGGGAAGACTTATGAGTTTGCATTTTAATAGGCCCACCAGCTGATTTTTATGGAAGATGGCCCACCAACCACTGTTGTACAACACAACCGTAGATCACTGCATTGCTGGGCTTTGGTTGCTCAAAGGGCACCTCCCCCTCTGGTTCCTGGAGATACAACTATTCTTCCTATTTCCCAAAACACAGAACAGCTGATGTTAAGTGGTGCTGTAAGTCATGTAAAAGGAGAATGTGGGATTTAAGATATGTAATGTGAGAAGCAGATGGGCCAATCAATAACCTTAATTATTTTCTAAGATGGATTAGCTTGTGCTAGTAAATGTGCAGTGATACATATTAGACTTTTACAATACTTCCAATCAAAAACAACAATTTTTTTCCTCCTGTTCTACCTGAGCTCTCAGTGAATTGGGCAATGCCAAACCAATTGGTGAGGACAAGCTTCTTTATTCAGTCCATTTTTCAATTTTAGTCTCTTCTAGAAACTCTCACAGACACATCCAGAAATAAAAACTTACTACGTGGACATCTCTTATCCCAATTCAGTTGAAATGTAAAGTTATCTGTTGTGATATCTTTAAAAGTTTTTTTTTTGGTGAGGCTCAGTTATGATAATTTTAAGGCAAGCTCTCTGAAAACATAAATGACAGTTTTTCTGCCGTACCTTGTTTATTGGCATTGTCTGCAAACAATTACTCCTCTGCTTTTTTTATTTTTAGAGAAATGCCACATAACAGACATCATTCCTGAAGCCTGCATTTGTTTATGAATTATTTCCTGGTATAGACCTTGTAAATGTAGTTTTAAAAACTACATTTTTTAAAATGCAGTTTTCAATGAAGGTAGTTTGCAATTTTCTTGAGACATTGATTACTAGAAATTTGTTCTGGAAGAAGCCTATGTTTTGCTTACTCTGTTGGTTGCCTTGACCTCTGCTTTACTTCCTGAACTTGACTTATTAGTATAATTTAGAAGCACTAAGAAACATTACTCTGCATATTTATCAGATGATTAATATCACATAGCCTTACAAAACCAGTGTACAGAACTGCTCTATATTGGGCCTAACCTGAATGATTTTAATGATTAGTTATGTTGGCCTCACTTCTGATTTATAGATAATCATTATGTCTGCACTGCAGAAGGTTGGACGCTTTTTATTTTTGTCTTCCTTAAGTAGAAACAAATATTGAGAAGATGCTGAAAAGGCTAAAGTCTGTTCAAGCTTTCCTTTCCCCTAAGTCTGTTCTTATGGCCCCTTTGGATTAAGATTTACATTGCAAAGACATTTGACAAACTTGTATTTATTAATTGCTGGAGATAAGTGAGAATCTAGGAAAGGATGAAAACGCAATCAGTATTAGATGATTTTATGGCTTAACAAAGTAGATACCATTATTTTTGTCAGGAGAGGCTTCTACCTGATTCAGAGATACAGATGCCCACATTCATGTATGGCACTGAATCCATTTTCTAACGACTGCTGTCTCCCCTGAGATTCTTTCGTGTTAGTCTTCTTTCCTAGCTCAAATGCATTCATCATTTACTATTCACAGAAAGTGATGTTTCACTTGTCTCATTCAGTGAAGGGAGGGGCACACAAGCTGTGGTTCTGTAGTTGTCAGTGCTGGTATTATATCCTTTATCAAGTATGCCTGGCAGAAAGTGTAATGGTTTTATTTAACTCATAGCTATCAAATGAATTAAATCCCATGAGTCTTGGTAAATTATTAAGCAATTATTGATTTTGTTGTGGTGAACATCAAGATGTATTGACTTTCACCTTACTCAACAGTTTCCAAAGGCCTAATAAGTCTTGTTGTTTACTAAGACATGTATTAATCTCAGTGTGTGTGTATGTGTGCATAAATCTCAATATTAAGATACTTTAACTCCTTTTGAATATATTTTTGAAAGATTACTTTTCTCTAAAGATTCTATGATTTTTGGACTGTTTATTTATCAATTCTTCCTTTGTTTTTCAAATATTTAATCTCATGTATTCATTCCCTGCTTATGAACGTAAATGAAGCCAAGGCTTCAGAAGAAATCTAATTAGTCTTCCTGATCAGTGTGTACTTAATTATAAACTATCACTTTCTGTTTCTACATATGTCAAGTTTTAATGCAACAAGAAAGTTGAAGACTTCTATTCTCCAAATCTGTTGAAGACTGCTTCACTATACTGTACATTAGACCAATGCTAAATGAGAGACCACACCTGAGAATCTACCTCATTAAACTTCAGTCATTTGCTATGGAACACCCAGAAACAAACTGAAAATCAAACTTACATTTAAGGCATGTCAAATGATCAACTATGAGATGGAATTTAATGGTACAAACACAAGAAGTATAAAACATTTTGTCTTCCTTAATAGCTTAAATTCTATCAATAGACATTTATTATAAATCTCATCTTGGAGGGCCTGGGGAGATAGCTTGGTGATCTAAGTGTCTGCCTGGAAAGCACAAGGACCCAAATTAAATCCCCTATACCACATGCCATGCCAGCCCCAGAACCCTGGGTGTACCTTACTGGCCCTGAAACTGGGCATGGTGGAGCAGGCCTGTAATCCCAGTGCTGGGGAGGCTGAGACAGGAGGATCACTATGAGTCTGAACTGTGTAGTGAGACTCTGTATCAATAAATAAATAAATAAATAAATAAAAAGATAAACATTGTCTTGGAAATTCAAATTTTCTGTATCAATAAATAAATAAATAAAAAGAAAAAGATAAACATTATCTTGGAAATTCAAATTTTCCCAGGGTAAGTGACAGTATTAAGAAGCTCACTAGTAACCATCCATGGCCATTTATCCTGTTGGCTTCTTTGTTTTCCTCTTGAGTTAATGCTTTACTTGCGTTTTTTCTTTCATCCTCAGAGTTTTGCTGTACTGCACATTTCTTTAAGCCAGCTGATACTCCTCAAGTGTTAATCACATAAGCTTAGACCAGTAGGGCAAAAAGAGCTAGTGCCTATTTCATGAGTAGATTTTCTTCCACCTAGAAAAGAGCATTTTATCTAGAAAATGAGTAATCTGGTAGCATGCAAAGACAGTGAAAAGGAAAAGAGAAACGTAAAGCAGCTGGCTATCTTGTCTGTGAATATATATATTCTCTTGCATATATGTATCTGATGGTAGGTAGAGCAACAATTTACCATGAAGCAGTTTGTTAGGGCTGAAGTTCTCAGGGAATGCAAGTCAGTTATAGACTCTGGGTAACAAGCTGACACTCTTATTTCCAGGGGATAATGTGGTCAAGGGAACAGAGAGTTATTGCCAACATGGCAAATCTACTTTCCTCATAAAAAGGCTTCCTGAAATGATCAGTGCTTCAGGGTATCCACATAGTATCAGGGGAAAGTTGAGCTAAGTAGAAGATGATTCCTTGAAAAGAAAGAAAGTTTTGATGTGATAGACAGAATGACAATAACCCAGTATACATATCAGGGACAGTGATCTTGAAATGCTTTGTGCAGTGCCCAAGTTCAGCAGGACAGAATAACAGCTCTTACCCTGCTGATGCATATTTAAAACTATGAATTTAAAATAGAGATTTTTATGTTCAAATTTTTTTTGTCCTTCTACTTTGGACCAGTGTGGTTCCTTACAAAATATATCACCCTGATGTTCAAACACTGCACAAGAATGAAAGCAAAGTCATTCTGAACATAAATACATAGATTTTCATGAAGCCATACAGGCAAAGTAGCTTTTATTCTTTTGATTCCTAATATAAAGAGGAATTATTTAAAGCATTCAGGTGGAAGCAAAGTACTTTTCCTGAAACATATAAGAACAGATGAAAGATTTTATAAATAGCTCCTTTCCTTTCCTTTCCTTTCCTTTCCTTTCCTTTCCTTTCCTTTCCTTTCCTTTCCTTTCCTTTCCTTTCCTTTCCTTTCCAGACTATGTAAAGGTTTGGATTATAGAACCTACCTGTACAAGGGCCATTCCAGTCTCCCCCATCTGCCTGGCTGACTGTCTTCAAGGATTAAAGAAAGACTGACAACAAAATACTTTGCCAACTTACGTGCTTGACTTGACTTGGATCTGCAAGTGTCTAAGGGATGGAGCACCTTGGGCCTTTCTCATTGCTGATGACATGATCATGGTGGGCTCTACCCTTCCCACCTGTGATGCATCAAGATGTGCTCCTGTGAGCACAGGGCAAATGGGAGCAGAGCAAGCAAGTGTACATTTCTGACTTCATCTCAGTAACTCATTGTCATGGCTAATGTTCTTATTTATTATATAAATATGATATGCAAATTGATTTATTTTACATTCTCTTTTAATAAAGGAATATTGTAAATATGTGTATATTCTTGTGATTAAAACAATTATAATTATATTTTAATGTTCACTGAAAGTTCTTCATATTAAAGGAATTTCAATACTAGTGACAGATGAAAGATACTCCATACAGAGACTTTGAGAGTTGCAGTTTCTTAGTCACTTTTCTCTTATTGCTTGGGCAGAATAACCAATACCCAAAACTAAGGAAGGGAAGGTTTATTTCTCACAATGTGTGGAGGTTTCAGTTCATAATCAGCTGGCTCTAAGGTAGAGTGGCAGAAGACAGCAAAAGCAACAAGAATGAAAAGGAGAAACACAAACCTCTTTTTCTCCCTTATATTGTATGCAGACTACCTGCCACCTGGTGGGTGTAGCTCTTATGCCATCTCCGTGCCCTCTTCGTGCCCTCTTCTTACATAAGATGTTTACAAAGTGAGGGCCCTGGCCTTCTGCTGAGTCACCTAGTTAAGCTTACAGACTTCTAAAGTTGACACAATGTATCAGCCATTACACAATGAAATGATTAGTTCAGCAGCCCCTTTGGCCTAGGCATCCTTGCCTCCAGACCTTGAGAAAAAATATTAGGAACACTACTAGGCCTTCTGTCTAGATGAATTGTGTACTGGATAAGGACAACAAGCATCAGAAGCTATACCATGGTACACCATAATGTGGAACAGTGCAGGCAGCATGGCCTGATGGGAAGAACCTGGTGCTAGATGTCAAGAGTTGGGTTCTTGTGAGTGTTTGATGCTGGTTGCATAATTTAGACAATTGTATTAGCTACCTGGATATTGCTGTGTACATCTGTAAGATGATGATGCTCATAATGATGGTGGTGGTGGTGACAGCGGTGACAATTACGATGATGGAAACTAACAATCATTAAGCACTTGCTGCATTCCAGATAGTGTTTTACGTGCTTCACAATAATGAACTAATTTAATCTTTGTAATAACTTAATGAAGTGGATGTTGTTTTGCTCATTTTACAGAAGAAGGAATTAAAGCATAAAAAGTTTAATGTATCAAGGTTACGCAGCTAGGATAGGTTTAGAATTGTGCAGCCTGGCCTCGAGGTCTTACTCTTTCTCTTGACAGTATGCAAGCCCCTTTAAAGTCCAGGAATTTAATTAATTTAATTTAATTTATTTCTTTTTTTGTATCAAGAATCAAAGTCAAGGCCTGGTGCTGTGCTGCTGAGCTATAACTCTGGCCCTCAGGATTCTACGTTAAAGAAAGCACATCTGTGAAGAGAGATGAAACACAGTTCTTAAATGATGGATTCCAATGGTTTAAAAGCCATTCAATAACTTGGATACAGTTTTAACAGTTTATGGTTCAGATCTATCTATCTATCTATCTATCTATCTATCTATCTATCTATCTATCACTTTTTCCATCTATTTTAAATATAAACTCAGGACTCTGTCTGCTTTAGCTGCTCTCAAAATTTTATTTTTATTTATTTATTTATTGTATTCTAGGGAAGGGTCTGTAGGATGTT
>NW_004524840.1:839592-844537 GCF_000260255.1 Octodon degus
ATCCTCAGGTCTATTTTGATGACAGTACCATGCTGATTTTATCACAGTAGCTGACAAAGCTAAGCTTTGAAGCATTTTTCTGTTTTACTTTGGAAATTTTTGCCATGCCTGAGCATGTAGCATTTTCTTCATTAGGACTACTATTTAGCACTTTCCTATTCCTTCCCCTGCTTTCCAATATCTAATCATCAGCAAATATGTTATGAAGTGCAAAAAACAGCTTAGAACCTCTTTTCTGTAAGGTAGAAACATCTACATTTGAGTTTATTTGAAGGCAAAACAATTACTAAGTTTGCTACAGTGTCTTTCCATAAGGAGTAAAGGTGGGATGAGAGACACAATGGAGAGTGACCATATTTACTGCCAGTAATGGGGCCTGTATGTGTCTTGTGTTGTTTAGCACCACACAAGGTGGGCTTGGATGTTTTTACATGCACATTCTTTCCTTAAATGATCTTGCTTGTCCTTTTCAATATGAACAAGATTGTGCTACTACCACAAAACTGACAACTAAATGAGTTCATGCTCTTGTTAATTAGCTACATGCAATCATTCCATACAGTATATATACTGCAAATATATGCTACTTATGATAAAACCATACTGTTATATGTTGATTGAAAAACAAAAACCAAAACCAAAACCAAAGAAACCTTCTGGACTGACAGTGGTATACAAGAAGGATAGAAAGGACTTACTGGCACTACTGAGCTTCCAGAGCCACCTGAAGGCATCTGTGTCTAGATTGTTGGTGGGGATGACAGTGTATCATATAGGTCAGAGTTTCAGTTTCTTGCGAAGAAATGCATTTTTTACAACCACCAGAAAGCACAAGCCTGACCAACCACACAGCAAGATAACAACAATGAATAGTGATGGAGTCTTGACAGATGTAAAGAGGGTAGGTGTCATGAGTCTCTCATTATTGTGGGTTGTGTCTAGGTGTGTCCTCAAAGCCTTATGTAGTCACTGGATGGCTTCTAGAGTTTGTGATTAATTCTTGATCCAAATGTGGGGATTTTTGAGTGCTACACTTGCCCAGGGAGAGACAATCTGCATATAAAGGTAAGGAAGGGAGGGAGATGGTGAACAGCTGCAGCTCTTTGCTGTTTTCTGGCACCAAGATCTGCTGCCCTGGGCCATGTGCCACTCTGTCTTCGAGCCATCTGAGTATGGATTGAAACCTCCATTAGCTGTGAGTTAAATAAACCTTTCTTTGCTTAATTCAGGGTGTTGGGTATTTTATCCCAGCAATGACAAAAAGGTAACTAAGACTAAATTTGGTATCGGAGAAGTTGGGTCATTGCTGTGACTATATACCTAACCATGTCATTCAAAAGACATTCAAGCCTTTGGAAATGGCTTATGGAGAGAGACAGGAAGGGTTTAGAGATGTTGCCTACAAGAGAAGTACTGGGATGCTTTCAGCTGTTCTATATGAAAAATTCTAGCCATAGCTCATAAGGCTGGAATGCTGATAGAAACCGTGCCTGTAAAAGACCAAGCTCGGGAGGTTTCTGTTGAGAACAAGGAATGCTTTGGTTGTTGGATTTCAGATGATGTGTTTGTGGCTTGGCAGAAAGTTTGGCTATAACTTTCTCATGTCCAGACACTTTACTTTAGACTGAGATTAGGTGTGGTGGACTGATTAATCTTGCAAAAGAAATTTCAAATCAATTGACTGTTGAGGCAGTGGCATGGCTATTGTTGGGGGCTTTTAGTCAGATTTATGTTGAGAATCAAGAGCAAATAACCCAACAACATGTTTTAAAATGTGAGTTTGGCCTGAAAGAAAGCTCCAATAAAGTTGTGGAATGCAAAGATAGAGCAGAGAGGATCTCAGTTGTTGGGAAAAAACAAGAGAATGAAAAGGATGGACTGAGGGCACCACACCAGGTGGCAGGTCTCTACCTTTTGCAGCTTCAGAACTGCAAGGGTGAAAGGCTTTGTTTTGGGGAGAAAGCTGCAGTGCACCATGTTCCAAAATGGAGACAGAGGCCACACCAGGTTCCAGAATGGCTATGGCATAAAGAATTTATCCCTCACAATCAGTTTCAGAGTGCTCAGTGATCCAGGCACTTTGCCCCTACAGCTAAGAGAGAAGAAAACCTGGCTACTGCTCTAGCTGGCAGCAGACTTTGGTATCTTGCATATGACATTAGTTTTAGGTGCAGGCAGAATACAAAAGTTCTGAGGTTAAGAAAGCTTCCACCTAGATTCCAAAAGGCCTGGGAGATTAGGTAGTGTGCCTCTGGGAGGGCAGAGTGTGAAACAGAGAGTGAGAAGCCTAATGTGCAGTGGAAACCCCAGAAGTTTGGAAAAGCCAAAAAAATGGGTCATCTGAGAAAAGCTGCAGGGAGGAACAAATCCAGCCCAAGACGGAAGCCATGGGCAATACAAGCACCAGTAGTGCCATAGGGGTGGAACCACATGGAACTCAGTTTGCCCCAGATTGCTTCAGATGTTCCATATGGAACTATAGGACTTAATATTTGCCCTGCTGGATTTTGGACTTGCTTTTTTCCCAATACTTTGTATCCCCTTGTTTATACCTTTTGGAATGGCAATGTTTTTCTTGTGCCATTAAATGTTAGAAGTGTTAATTTTCATTTGTACAGGAGTCACAGCTAAGACTTTGCTTCAGATTTTGGAGGAGACTTGGCACTTGGACTTTTCAGCAATGCTGAAACTGTTAGGATGTTGGCAACTCTTAATGATGGACTAAAATGCCTTTTGCATAAGGGGATGTGGGTCAGGGGTGGAATCTTATGGTTTGTGTCTAACCATCTCCCCAAAGTCTCCTGTAGTCATGGGACAGCTTCTAGAGTTTGTGAAGCAATTCTTGATACAACGTGGAGATTATGGGTATGAGTGCTGCACCTGCCCTGGGGCAGAGAGTCTGCATACAAATGTAAGGAAGAGAGAGAGAGAGAGAGAGAGAGAGAGAGAGAGAGAGAGAGAGAGAGAGAGAGAGAGAGAGGCTAGCAGCCACAGCTGCTGCTCCTTCCTTTGCTCTTTGCTCTTTGCTGTTTTCTGCTGCCACGAATGGCTTCCCTCTGCCATGTGCCATTCTGCCTGGGAGCCAGCTAAGTATGGACTGAGACTTCCACTAACTGTAAGCTAAATAAACCTTTTCTTCCTTATTTCTGGGTACTGGATATTTTTTCCCAGCAACAAGAGACAGGTAACTAAGACATTTATCTTTCAAGCCTTCTGCTTATTTCATTCAAGTTGCTGCTGACCTGCTACAGTATTCTAGACATCAGGATGATACTCAAAGAAAAAGAGGGGAGAGATGTATTTTTAAAAAGTAATGGATGTATTAAGTGCTCTGATTTAAGCATTTGACAAGGCACTCAGTACCTGTACCAAAATTCCCCTCTGCTCCCCTGTACACACTGCCCCTGACATCCAACAGTTTGACTTACAATTGATGGTGTGAAGCCCCTGTGAATCCAGTAGAAACTGTACTTTTGAATTGTGTTCTTTTCCTGGGCTGGCACAATGTTGGATGGTGCTCTGCTGTGTTACTGGGCAGTGGACACAAACCGCTGTTCCATCAGCCACAGGACCATGAGGGCAAACCGCTGATGTCTGCACTGCACAGGTGGTCTCCTTCTTGTCATGCTTTGACTTATGGTCTTCCGACTTTATGTTGTTGGGAAGCTGATGTGCACGAGTAGAAATCACACTCAAACATACATTAGCCATATGTTACTGGGGAGAACTCATACTACCAGTCTCCTTGCAATTTTTTGTATAGTAGTCAATAAATTACATGCCATATTTAATGGTTTTATGTTGTGAGGAATAGACTGCTAGAGAATATTCTCAGCTGGAGGCTAATATGAGCATTCTGGGCATGGTTTAAGGTAGGCTAGGCTAAGCTTCTAGGTTAGAGGTATTAAATACATTTTCTACTGAAGATATTTTCAACCCATTTTTCCCTGTGTGTGGGTGACTTAATCCTTAATGCGACCTGCAAAGCCACTGGAATCTTGAAAGGGAACAATAGGAGACTAAGTCTAGGTTTTTGTTTTTGTTTTCTTTTTCTTTTTTTCTTTTTTTTGTTGTGGAACTGGGGATTGAATTCAGACCCTTGCACGTGCCAGGGAAGAGCATGGTCTGGTCTTTAGGTATACACAGTAAAAAGGAGAGATGTATACCATGAAGCCAAAAATGCAACATCTCTGTGTTTTGCTGAGAACACTTAAGGTGAAACATTCTGAGTCGTCTGTGCTCTAGTTCACAAGGAGAAACACCAAGGCCAGATACCTGTTGGACTGGCTTTGCTTTAGTCCCAACAGCCTGCTCACATGGCCCTCCTCTGGTGCTCTGTGCTCTTGGGGCTGGCTTTTCTCTGTCCCCAAATGTGTGGTCTGTCAGCAGCTCAGCCACTTCCCCACAGATCCTATGTTCATGACTCAAAGAACATCTCTATGCAACAGTTCTTTGTCAACTGAAAAGAGAATAAAACTAATTACTGGATTCTGGCCGGGCTTCACATGGGGTCTGCACACCTGCTGTGCTGTTCGTAGGAGTGCCTGCTCCTCCTGCCAGTGTGCCTCTGGTCCGCAGTCCTGTTGCTGCAGCTGCCAAATGGCACAGGTCTTGCTACTCTGATGCATTAATTTTTATTGTCTTGTCCCAGACTCAACTTGACAATATTTTCTGTACACACCACACCTCTCAGTTTAGGTTCTGGGATTTCCCGAAAGCTCTGGGCACAAGGCATATAGCAGGTCTCTCATTTTGGCCCCAAGTACAACATGGGTGTTTGGAGGAAGAGGTTAACTCAAGGGGCAGGAGAGGGGGATTCATACACACCTCTTTCTCCCTCCCTTTCTGTGTAAGAGTTTTCCTGGGAGCAGTAGTTGGTAGCACTCTCTGAAGATACCTGTGAGATCTAGCAATTACCCAAATTAGTCTGCATCTGGGGTTCCTA
>NW_004524840.1:844637-856349 GCF_000260255.1 Octodon degus
TTAATCTGCTGAGCTATTTGGCTGGCCCAAAAGTTGAGATGGGTTTTTTTTTTTTTCCGCTAGCTCAGGCTGCCTTAAGGGCAGGTGTGGTAAAGTAGGTGGAGCTGAGGATTGAACTGTGGTATCCTGCTCCCAACTGTGTTTTCATGAGCAGGCAGTTAAACAACTGAGATAACCAGAAGACCCCCCTCAAAATTTTAATTACTATGCTGTGACTCTGTTATGACTTGTATCTAGAGGCCCATGTGTTCATACGTGTGGCTTTGGGAGGTGGCTGGATCATGGTATGTGACACTAGATTACGGGCATGATAACTGCATGAGTCCCCTGATTTAACATTGGGTGTTAGCAATGGGAAGACCTATCCTGGTTGCAGGTGGCACCAGCCAGTAGGCTTACAGCTTGAATGGGATTAAAGTGGAAAGGAAGCCTGCTGATGGCTGCGTCCTGCCTCCTGCCTGCTCTGCCTTGGACTGCTTCTCCTCTCAATGCTTCCCTGCCATGCTGCTTTGCCCTGGAGCCAGCCACGTAGGGACTGACATTTCTACAGACTATGAGCTAAAGTAAACCTTTCCTCCTTTAGCCTGTGAGTGTCAGGTGTTGTGTGTCAGCAGTGAGAAAGTAATTAAGACAGGATCCTATAGGAATGATTAATTCTTTCTCATCATTTTCTTCCTTATAGTTGTTGGTGTCACAGGCAGAACTTTCATCTAAAAAGAGAGAGGAATTAATAGCAGGAAGAACTGTAGGACAATCGACTTACGGTAACACTGATAGTATACAATAATACCATATAGTGTTGGGATTGTCTGGTCCATTAAATTCCAAATGCTCTACAGATTTGATCTTATTTGTTTTTGTTGTCTTCGTTGTATTATATTTTATCTCATAGTCTCAGAAGTTCCAGTCCATGGATGGCTGTCCTCAATGCAGAAAGCACATAGTCCAAGGGCCAGACAGAAGGAAGCACAGTAAGTGAAGGGAAGAGGTGTGGAAGAGACAGCTTCCCAGCTCATGTCCTCAGTGATCTACCTCCAACCAGACCTCACTCCCAGCAGCAAGTCAGCCATAGTGCCCCCATAATCTAACGACTTCCCAAAAGCCCCTTCTCTGAACATGTGAGCCTTCTGGGGGACATTCTAGATCTAAGCCATAGCAATTGGTTTAGAGTCAGAGCTTTAATTTCTAGAACACAGGTGATGTAGCTGATTGGGATATGTGGGATCACAGTGCACTGGCCAAGGGTCAGTAACTAACGCTAATACTAACACTAGGTGTGTAGAAAAGAACAGCTGCTGTGGTTTTGATATTGAGTATCTCTGAAAGGCTCATGCACTGAAGGTTTGATCTCAGCCTGTGACACTCCTGAGAAGTAGTTAAATCTTTAGGAAGTTAGGAAAAGTGGAAGGAAGTTGGGTCAATGAGGGCATATCTTGAAAGGTGAAGTTAGGGCCCAGTCTCTTCCTTTCTCTTTGCATCCCTGGACTCTGTGAGATGAACCATCTTGCTCTGCCACATATTTCTGCCTCCCTGATGTGCTGTCTTGTCACAGACCCAAAGCAAGTAGGCCAGGTGGCCATGGACTTGAAACTATGAGCCTAAATAAATATTTCTACCTTGAAGTTGATTTAACTAGGTGTTAATGTTACTGTAGTGGAAGGCTGACTGAAACAGTAATGGGGGCATACTCAAAAGATAGCTCTTTGCCCCCTAATTATTATGCAAAGCCCTGAGGACCATTTTGGAGGAGGATGGGACCTTCACTTTTGTGGACTTTCACCTCCGTAAGGAAAATCTTCTTGGCTCTAACATGAATTTTAAGGATCCTATTCCTCTGTAGTTGTTTACATCTTTATTGCTGTTACTTATTCTAGAAATTGACATCTCCAGTTGTCTCTGTTACTTTTTGCTCATTGCTGAGACATAATATCCAACACCCAAAATTAAGGAAGGAAAGGTTTATTTACCTTTCAGTTTATGGAGATTGTAGGCTATAATCAGCCGATTCCAAGGCAGGGTGTCATGGCACAGGGCAAGAGTTTATGGTGGCAGAAGACAGCAAAAGCAGCAAGAGAGAAAGGAGAGGGAAGAAGCCTCTTTTCTCCATTCTATTGTAAGCAGGTCACCCCTGGGGGGCAGAGAGGTAGAGCACTCACACAGTCTCCCTTCCATCCGGTTGCTCAGGCTGGGGATGTTACAAAGTAAGGACCCTGGCTCCCTGCTGAGGCTTTAATTGAACTTCTAAGCTTCTTAAGTTGACACAATGAACAGCATCCTAGAGAGATAAGGGCATGTGCTTTGCACCCCAGGATGTAGAATTGCTGAATTATTTAGTTAAGCTTTTAAACTCAAGTCCACAGAATGTATCAACCATAACACCAACTATGAAGAAGGGTCTGAGTGCTATGCACATCTCCCAGAAGTCTTAGTGCTGTGTGTCATAGGCTGCCTGCCCCTAACCAAGGGGCATTTTCAGGGAGGAAATCTTTCTTACGTCTTTCTTCCCCTATGGATGAGGTTGCTCAGAACTTTGCTTCCAGTATGAAATGCCATACAGGGGTTGTTTTGGTTTAGATCTAAAAGCTTTGTTTTGTTTCTCCAAAGCCTCACATATTGAAGGGCAGGGCTTTTGAAAGGTGACAGAATCTTGGATGTGTCATGAGGAGACGTGGCCAGGCTGCAGAAGGTGGGTTACTGAGGGCCTGATCTGGAGGAAGTGTATTTCTCTCTCTGGTTCTGCCTTTCTTGCTTGCTGCATCCAGGTGCCATGAAGTGAAAACCTTGCCTTCTTTGTGCTCCTCTGCTATGATCTTCTGCTGAGCCAAGTACAGATAGAGCCCTCTGAAATGATGAGCCCAACTAAGTATCTCCTCCTTTAATCTGTGAGTATTGAAGCTCCAGTGGTGCAATCGGTTAGCCCGTGGTACTTATATAATTTATGAGTATTGCTTATTTTTTTCTAGAAGTGGGAAACTGACCAGTAGAGTAGCTATAATGTAAATATTGAAAAACACTTCGAAGCGATGAAGGAGGCTGAGATCATATACATCCAATTGCTCAAATAAAAAAACAAAGCAAGAGAAATGGGTTTACATTACAGAAAGGAAAGTTTGGTGTGGGTTCCTAGAAACTTAGGTGGCTCATAGGAGTTTTACTCTAGAGAAATTTTTAATCAGAAAAGTTGAATATTTGTTGAACACTTTTTTAATTTTTTTTTTTTTTTTTGTACAGGGACTCACCAGGCAGTTCTGACTAGTGAGTAATTATATAAGTACCACGGGCTAACCGATTATACCACTGCCTCTTGCTTTCAGCTTCTCCAGTACTGGGATTACAGGCTTCCACCACCATGCTGGCTTCAGTGGTGGGCTCAGCATGCCTGGGGGCAAAGCCAATGAGGCATATTGTGCCAGGGATTGAACCCTGGTCTCTGTGCTTGCCTAAGCAGGCACTTACTCTACGGAGCTATCTCCCAGACCCTTGTTGAACAACTTACCTGGCAAATTGCAACCGCCTTTCAAATAGACTATCATTAAAATTGCTGATATGGCTTCCTTAGAAGATGTATTCACGTCCTAATCACTGGAATCTGTGCGTACGACTTTATTTGGAGAAAAGATCTTTGCAGATGTAACTGAAGGATCTTGAGATGAGATGCTGCTGAGATTTTCTTTTTCTTTTTTTGTATTTTAGGGAGGGGTCTACAAGATGTTCAGAGTCACTACTAGATTGGACTCATAGTGATCCACCTGTTTATAGCCTCCCAAAAGCTGGGATTACAGGTGCCTGGTCTCAACTGCCCTCTCAGCATGCCTCCATCAGAGCAGGCCCAGGGATTGAACCCTCAGGCCCCTGTGCCTGCTTGCAGGTGCTTTAATCTGCTGAGCTATTTGGCTGGTCCTTGAGATTTTCTTACAAATTGTTCAGATATATTTTCTATAGTTCTAATGTTTTTGGTATAGGGTTTAACTATGCAGCTCAAACTCATAGAGATCCTCCTGTTTTAGCCTCCCCGGTGCTAGGATTACAGGTGTGTGCCACCATGTTCAACTTCAGTGGCCAGAACTGTGTGCTCCAGTTAGGGCCAGAATAGCATGAGGTGCTGGGGATGGAACACTGGTCCTTGTGCTTGCTAGGCAGGCATTAAGACCACTGAGCTATATCCATGGCCCCAGTTCTAATGTTTTTTGTTAGTTCTCTTTTAAACTTCTAGGTGCTCTTCATATATGAATGAGTGTGACTTTTTGTGATATGCATTGCAAATATTTTCCTCCTTTTTTTCTTTATGTTATTTTTAAATGTAAAGTTCATGGATTTCATGTGATTGAGCTTATCAGTCCTTTTTGTTTTAGTCATTAATATCATGGGCTTTTCCATTCTAAGTGTATAAAGAAACTTACATTTAAATAATAATACATTTGGAAGTTTTTTTTGAATATACATAATATCATGCATGAATCAGTGTCATTTATCATATGTTTATTTGTTGTCCCAAGATTACATATTAAGCTTCACCTTACAGAGGATTGCATATCATCTTTACTGTACACCACATTTCTATGTAAATTGGGATCTACTTCTGAATTTATCTTCTTTTCGGAGTAATGTACTTGTCCTGGTAACATATTGTGGCTTGCAAGTGTTTTCTATTTTAGAAATTTCTTGGGCTTTAATAGCATTTTATTTTTCCATATGAATATCAGAATTAGATAATTTAATTCTAGGGAGAATTGGTCTTTCTCAGATAAAGTTTCCTCATCTCTAACTTTGGTATGTCTTCACTTCTATTCAGTTTTCTAGATCAGAAATATATATTTTTTCTCATATTGATTTGCATACTTTTTGTTAGAGTTATTTGCTGTATCCAATATAGATCTTGAAATTCTTGGGGTGAAGGACAGTGAATGATAAAGAAATAAAGACATTAGAAAACAGAAAGTTGAGGTCAAGTGGAGCCCTGTCATGGCCCTTTTTGCCAATGAGCTGCTGGCCTAGTAGAAAGTAAATATGAAAGCAAAGAAATTAATGTGTAAATGGTATTTGTAACAAAGGCTATGAGGATAACAAATAGTAGTACAGAATAATTATTTAACTGTATCTTATCTTCCCAATTTACAGAGTCTTTGAAAATTTGATTCACACTTTATCTCTAAGTCCCCAGATCCCAGCCCAGTGCCCAGAAAAGAGGCATAGAATATTAATTGAACTTTAGACAACTGAATGTGTTTTGAGCTCAGGATCAATAGGGTTTTAAGTCCATGAGCCATGATGACCATGCAGCCCAGATTTTCCACAAATTTTTTTATGTTAAATATTCTGTAATGATGCTATCACTATATGCACTGAGGATTGGTTTGGAAAAACAGCCCCTATAGTTCCAGCTTTTCATCAAAGTGTTCTTGCATGTCTGAAGCTCATGAGCAGAGTGGGCTTCTAGGCCTCAGCATGAATGCTGTAGAGATAGGATGGCTGGGTGGATGCTCCCTTTGTAAACGTTTGACTGACGTGTGAAGGTTAAACTAAGGTCAGTGAGTCTAGTTGAGGCTTGTGTGCTCTTCAGTCACGTGTGTTAAGGTTTCCATCTTTCATAACAACAGGAAAGCAGGAGGACAGGATCACAGTGAAATTTCTATTTATAGGTATGGGCTTTTCTTTGTTTCATTTTTAATTCTCCAAAGGTTTATAAAAAGTAAGTAAAGATTGAGGGTTTATTATGTTTTATTTATTTATAGCCTGTGTTGCTCTGGAAAGGCTTCAGATCAGCTTGGAGGAATCCATACAATGCAGCAAGTTACACACGGTTAAAGAGGGTGGGAAAGGGACGGGAAGCACATAGCAAAGCAGCAGACTCACAACAGTTGCTGTGAGTCTGCTCACGTTTGGACTCGTACTTGTTAGAAAACATAATAAGCATGAATAGTACAAGCAAGATTAAAAATGTTAATAAAAGCAAATAGACTGGATTCTTACTCTGTTTTAGGCATTGTGCTGTCTTTAAAACATATTATTTAAATCAAGCCTTGCAGTAGCTGATAAGTTGGGCATTCACACTATTCTATTTTATTGGAATCATTAGGAAATATTCAGAGGAGTTTTATAAAGATGACATGAGGGATAAAATTCTTTATACTATCTGTACAGTGGACACAGCAGTGTAATTCATGTCTCTTTTACATCATCCCTTGTTCTAATGACCTTATGTTGAGTTCACACTGACTGTTTGAGGTATCAAATGCGACAAATATATCTGCTGACAAAGCTTACTTCAGAAACAGCTTTTGGTGAATCTAGGAAAACCTCTCATGTGAATATCATTTAAGGACTAATCTCTAAGTGAGGTAGCTCTTGAGCATGGTTAGCTAGATTTCTGTTTTTATTCATCACTGGCCCAGATTTGTGTATTAGGGTGTATTTGTTAGTTTATGCTATGCTGTGCTGCAAAACTAAGTCTTTGAAATGTCCTGATTTTGCACAAACTTTTTTTATCTTTACTTACAGTCTAAGATTTTTGTCTGATAACTTTTTTCCATCATGTAGTCATGCTCCTTTGAGCAAATGACATCTTAGATCAAGGCATCAAGGGGAAAGAACAAACCTGGTGAAGGAACACGAACTCTTACCATTCTCAAATGGGAATAGGTAGGTTATTCTTGCTCATGTTCCACAGACAGGAGTTAGTCACATGGAATAACTCTGTTGCACAGTGTCATAGTTTGTGTCTACATGTCTTCCCAGAGTCTCATGAACTAGTGTGACTGGGCTTCTAGAGTCTGTGACTGATTCACGTCTAATGCTGGGATTATGAGTACTACCCATGCCCTAGGGCAGGTAGCTGCATATAGCATAAGGAACAGAGTGAGGCTTGCTCTTCTTTCCTCTTTTGTTGCTTTTGGTGTCTTCTAACTCCAGGAGCAGCTGCCCCTCTGCCATGCCACTCTGCTTTAGAGCCAGTTAATTATGGACTGAACTTCCACAAAGTGTAAGCTAAATAATTCTTTTCTTTTTAACCTTGGGTGTTAGATATTTTGCCTCAGAAGTAAGAAAATTAACTAAAACACATAGAATTTGAAAACATGGAGAAAAGCAAGAATTTTTAAGGACATTAATTACAGGTGTTCCACAGGAAGTAGGTTTATTGAAAACTTCTTTTACTTTTGTTTTCTTTCCTCTTGCTCCCTCATGTCTCTTGTTTCTGGAAATCATGTTGTCACGATATTGATTCTCCTTCAAATAGCAAAAAGAGGCTTCTTTGAGGGTGGTTGAAGAGGGAAGACAGAGGGAGAGGAGGGAAAAAGGAAGGGACATCTCTCCACTGTCATTTTTCACTTCTTTATTGCCATTTCTCACTTTCTCTTTTTCTTATAGCCCAGTCAAGGCTGATGCTTGCCAGTGAGAAGCTTGTGAATGGGTGGAGAGAGAATCAAAGTCTTTGAAATTTCTCCTCCTTTGACTGCCATTCTTTTCCTTCATTTGATAAACACTCACCTCACTGAGACATTTTAACAGACTCTGTGAGCCAGCCAGGAGTAAACGCTGACTTTGAAGAAATGCGTAGTGTGTAGCACCTAGCTCCAGGAATATGTGGTGAATACCAAGAACCAGAGAGATTGACACCAGCGTGCAAATCCAAACGGAAGGAAAAGTGAGCACCTACCTGGAGAAATGATTTAATGCTTGACTGGGTAAAATACAGTGGGTCTCCATCTGCCATGAAGGGAGGATCTCTGAAAATAGAGGCTCTTAGGGCAGCCCTTAGTTGGAAGCAAGCAGAAAAAGACAAACAGAAATGTAGGAATCTCAGTGTCTTATCACTTTTTCATTATCTCATCTTTCCCTCATCTCTCTCCTACTCTTTAGTCCATTTTTCTTCTATCTTTCAATACAAATCCTGAAGTCACTCTTCATAGCCCTGTCCTAGCTTTGCTCCTCAGTCTGTGTTGGCCTACTTTGCCTGCACATGGAATGCAGACAGGGCATGTTCCTGTTTGGGGCTTGGGACCCTGAGAGTTTCTGGGTAGCCAGCACTGGATGATGCACTGATCCATCTATTTTGTAAAAGAATATAAGACAGTAGGAAAATATCATATGACTACGTATTTAATAATGTTAGGTGCTTTGTGATTTAAACACAAAATTGCATTTGCACATTTATGATGTAGACACACTTTATAATATAATCTGGAGATATTATGTAAATAGTAGGAAAATGAAAGAAGTTTTTAAAGTTCAGAGCAACAATTGGCTTAAATGACTACATCAGTTCTTTCCCACCCAGTTTCCATTATTGTGTGAGAATATTTTATCTAAATTATAACATGTGCCTTTAAAATGGGCCTGTGGAATATAGGTTCATTTTTTTATTTTTTCTGTATTTAAAACAGGTATGACAGGGTCTACAGTGTCTCACCATGTAGATCGAACTCGCAGTGTCCTGTTTTCAGCCTTCTAAGTTCTGTGATTACAGGCATGTGAGACTGCACCACTCTCAGTCACCATCTCAGCATTCCCTGCTGGCAGGGCCAGCATGGCATGCCTGGGATCGAACCTTGGCCACTGTGCTCTGCCTAAGCAGGCACTTTAGTCCGCCGAGCTATCAGGCCAGCCCTAAATATAGGTTCATTTTTAAGAAGAGGATTGTCTGGAGTGTGAAGAGTTCTGATCTTTTCAGCCTCTTTTCATTCTTAAGTTTTTACTTGTTCCATGATTTTTAAACCCTTTCTGCATATCAACACAAGATTCTTCTTTAATCCCAAATTGCTTCACTTTGGTGATGAGCATTTCAGAAACTTCATTAGTTATTTCATGAGGTTAAATAAATACATCCTCAACAAGTTAGAATGTACTTCCAAATGGATGACAAGGGAATATTTTACTAATTTGCTTCTATGTCCTTACAGTCATGTCCATTAAAATGTCTAACTGATTCTCTTCCCCTGATAAAATGAGAAATGATTATTAAATTTGTATCATTCCTGTAAATAAACTGTTGCATTTTAGTGGATACACAACCAGAATTGATCTCTAAATGAAATCATTAATGACCTGCAAAGGGAATTATGTGAGTTTCTTACAGTGTTTTATTAGAAGCATATTTTCCTAAAGACAGTTTACATTTACATTCAGCTGTGCTCTCTGAAAGTTTTTCTGCTCTCTGACACACATTTTAATTTTTTGTTATTAAATCCAACTTGTATACCACTTGAGCATAATACTGTTGGATGTGAGGAGGCTTTCAGAAGTCATTAAAATCATCCCCTGCATCCTTCCAGGCAAACAAGAATTCTTGCAATTTCATCCACTCAAGGGCATGGGTCTCACAGTCTCCTCTGGTAACTAATTTTAATTCTAACAACACTTCTGTCAGGACATTTTTCTCATAGACAATGAAAGTGAAACAGCTCTTGCCTTTTTTGTGTTCTGTAACAAATCTTAAGGAAAAAGGTAAACGGTTCTTTAGATTTCTTGTAAAATCATGAATTTATGATTTCATCAAATACATGAAACCAATATTTGTTCAATTTAAAATGGTCTTTTTTCACTTCCTTAGGTCTCTTTAGCGAGGGCCACATTTGTTATTTCACATATTCAGGGAAGATATTGTCTAAAGGGAAAAATGTAGAACGTTGGTACAGATACTTTAAAAACAGTCTTGTAGAAGGAAATTTCATTGGGAGCAGGTTGAAGAAACTGGCTATTCATGAAGAATATTAATGGCTGTGATTTTAAGAGGAGGGTGAATAATTGGTTCCAGGAAGAGCCAACCAAGGGGCAAGTGGACTGAAGGAGCTACCATTAAACAACCAACCATATTTCAGGATCAATGTCATTCAGAAGGGGACATGCATTGGAAATGGATTTTGCATGAAGATGAAAGCCATTCTGACCCTGTGAGAAAAGAGTGGTATACGGTGGCAAAAACAAAACTGCTGGCAGCTCAGGGATTAATGACCCATCTCGTAGATGAGCTAAGGGGAAAGACAGGTGCAAGCAGGCTCCTGAGAATCCCTATAATGAGCTGGATTTATGATGGTGTGCAAGGCTGAGGACATTTATTAGTAAAGAGTGGGGATGATGTGGCAGTGACCTGAGCACTGGCCTATGATCAATCAGAGGATGATCTCTGCATGATTCTCCTGGGGGATTGTTAGCAGGAGAACACAGCTAAGACGAGGCGCTGCCTCACTGGGGGCCCATTACTCGTTTATGGGGGACAGGTACTCTATTTCTGTACACAGAAAAGTTCTGTTTATTAGGAAAACAGGGATAAATGATGGAGAGATTCCGCATTTTTCTCTTATGGTTTAGCTTCTAAATACAGTATGTATCTGAGTGGAACCTCATTTAACCATGACTCTTTTGAAGAAAGTAATGAGATAGTATGTTCTTTCTTTATTTGCCAGTAGTGGAGATTGAACCAAGGGTACTTTCACATCCTTGGCTAGTACTCTACCACCAAGGCCATTTTATTCTTTATTTTAAGACAGAATCACACTAATTTCCCCAGGCTGACCTTGAACTTGCAATCTTCAAGTCTCAAGTACAGTGATAGCTCAGGTTGCAAACTTAATCATTTCTACAATTTCATTCACAGACCGAATCAGAAGCGACCTGAGTGAAATTTCCTTATAAGACCAACACTGATTCTAACCACTGAATTTTGTTTGCTTCTCATCCAAATAGCTTGTGATCAGAATTACAGAAAGAATTAAGTTAATGAGCTGGGGTACCACAGTGTTGGGGCTACAGATGCGTGCCACTGAGCCTGGATGGCGTATTATTTTATCAAGGATATCTAAGGACCTATGCATAGAGATAGTACTGAGGACTTCTATATTATGAGGCACGTGGTTTGGTTTGTCAGGATGCTAAGAAATATTTTAAAATCAAGCTTTTTCCTTTAGACGTCTACATTTATCATTTGTTATATTTTTGAGTACCTTATACATGTTATTTGATTATTTTCTTTTTGCACAAAACTAAAGGTAAAATTTATAGGTTTCTATCCAATGAGAACCAAATTAAAGCTAAACATATGCTATTTTCTTCATATAAAGTGAATCTCATCTTTATTTCATAACACTTTGAACTGAGGCAGACTAGAATTGTTGGTCATTAATGTTGGAGCATGTATGCTATGCATGTAATTCATAATGTAGCACATGTCATAAAATAACATTCAAGAGGCTTTGGCAAACTCACTGTCTTTGATCAAGGTGGTGCTGTTGGCAGAAGAGACCTGCTGGTGACACACATAATGCTCTGTCTTCTATCATCAGTAGAGGCAGGAGAGTAAATTTGTGTCATAAAAATGATTTAGAGGGATCAATAAACAGTGCATGAAGGTGAGGATTAACCCAAACCTCCTTGCATCAAAGATAGGAATTGTCAACATATGAATCTTTAGCCCTTAACCAGAATACTTACTATCCAGGGTGATGACAAAACTAAGCTTTTTTTTTTTTGCCATAGTTTTATTGATAAACAAATAGCAATGAGACGGTTTCAAATCAAATCGGTAGGACAGTTTCAATAATTAACACACTGCATACATTCTTCTTAGTGGTTAATTGCTGTACAAGATGCAGACTTGATATCATATTTAAAAACACCACTAGAACAAATCATTCTATTCATTAACAGAATGTAACTATATATCTATCCCAACCACTTTGAATACACAGATACAAAATGGACATTTATCTGTATCCCCTT